>NC_081555.1:103347618-103655743 GCF_963082655.1 Stomoxys calcitrans | reverse complement strand
TTTGCATGACGTGTTTTGTTATTATGTCCAACAACTTTGCCAAGTATGGTTCAAATCGGTCCATAACTTGATATAGCTGCCATATAAACCGATCTTGGGTCTTGACTTCTTGAGCCTCTAGAGTGCGCAATTCTTATCCGAATGGAATAAAATTTT
Organism: Stomoxys calcitrans; assembly: GCF_963082655.1. Lineage (NCBI taxonomy): Eukaryota > Metazoa > Arthropoda > Insecta > Diptera > Muscidae > Stomoxys > Stomoxys calcitrans. The sequence goes on along the minus strand of NC_081555.1, from coordinate 103,655,587 downwards.
GCACGACGTGTTTTGCTATGATATCCAATAAATGTGCCAAGTATGGTTCAAATCGGTCCATAACCAGATATAGCTGCCATATAAACCGATCTGGGATCTTGACTTCTTGAGCCTCTAGAGGTCGCAATTATTATCCGATTTGCCTGAAATTATGTACTACGGATCCTCTCATGACCATCAACATGCGTGTTTATTATGATCTGAATCGGTCTATAGCCCGATACAGCACCCATATAAATCGATCACTCTATTTTACTTCTTGAGCCCCCAAAGAGCGCAATTCTTATTCGAATTGGCTGACATTTTACACAGGTCTCCAACATGTAATAATATAATAATAGCAGAGCAAATCTTTTCTTATATCCTTTTTTGCCTAAGAAGAGATGCCGGAAGAAGAACTCGGCAAATGCGATCCATGGTGGAGGGTATGTAAGATTCGGCCCGGCCGAACTTAGCACGCTTTTACTTGTTCAATATCAGTTCGGAATTAAACTTAGCATTGGAGGTCATCGTAGCGCAGACGTTAGCACGTCCACCTATGATGCTGAATGCCTAGCTACGAATCCTGGCAAAAACATCAGAAAAGATTCTTTAGCGGTGCTTATCCCCCAAATGCTGGCGTTATTTGTGAGGTACTATGTCATTTGAAAAAAAATGGTATGGTATGTAAAAACTTCTTCCCAAAGAGATGTAGCACTACGGCATTCCGTTAGACCATAAAAAGGAGACTCCTTACCATTGAGCTTAATCGGAGAGCACTCATTGATATGTGAGATCTCATTAGCAATGAGCAATCCATATACATATTGATACCGCCCAATATACGAGAGTATATTGTTGCCTTTTCTTACTAAAGGGTGATTTTTTAAGAGCTATAGGAAAGTTAAAAAAAAAACTCATAAAATTTAGAAAAAATCCTGAAATCTTTTTTGAATCGATAGTACGATCCATATAATTTAATGTTTAGAGTTTATTTCATGCAAATGTTGACCGTGACTGCACCTCAAATGTTCCATCCGCTGAGTCCCATTTTGGCATACTCTTTCCAACATTTCGGCTGGTATCTCCAGAATAAATGCTTCAAAGTTGTCTTCCAATGCGTCAATTGAAGCGGGCTTGTCTGTATAGACATGAGCTTTAGCCACACAAAAAATAGTCTAAAGGGTTCAAATCGCACGACCTAAGCTGTCAATTGACCGGTCCGAGCGTGAAGTAAAATGTTCACCAAACTCGCCTCTCAATAATTCCATTGTTACGCGTACTGTGTGGCATGAAGCACCGTCTTGTTGAAACCACATGTCATGCAAGTCATGCACTTGCATTTTGGGCAAAAAAAGGTTAGATATCATCTCACGATTGATCTCACCATCCACAGTAACGTTACGATTTGCATTGTCTTTGAAGAAGTACGGTCCAATGATGCCACCAGCCCATAAACCACACCAAACTGTGACTTTTTCTGGATGCATTGGTAGCTCTTGCAATGCTTCTGGCTGATCTTCACTCCAAAATCGACAATTCTACTTATTTATGTTACCAATTAAGCCAAAAATGAGATTCGTCGATGGAATGGAAGAAGCGCGCGATGAACTTACTTAACGGAGCACGCATTTTGACAATGAAATTCAATAACTTTCAAGAGTTGTTCGTTTCATGGTTAAATTATAGACCAAGCTGAAGATGTTTGCCAGTGAAACAGAACACGAAATGTGCGTGTGCGGTTTAAAGAAGTGTTGCCAAAAAGATAATAGCTAAAAAATCACCCTTTAGTTTATCTTAAAAATTGAAAAGTAGACTTAGTCGCTATTTTATACATAAGACTCGTAAAACGATTAACTACAAACAATAAGTTATCCATTAACCTTCTCAACATCATAAACTCTATGGCCATCCATATTCGCTTATGCACAATTCACGTGCATTTTAGCCATAAAACCCCATGCTGCCTTTTTTATCCCAACCACATATTGGTTAACATATGCAAGAGAGCTATTGTATCACAACAGTATGTAACAGTATGGTATCATATGCAAATTAAAACACAATGATATAGTTAACAACCTATTTCCCTTTCTATTCCACCATTACGTCATTCACTTGACGCATACATGCGTCAATGTCGTCCCTTCCCAAAAAAAAAAAAACAACGAGGATGAAAGTGGTATATATGGGGCTTTGTGGTTAGGACTAAAGCCATTTTTGCCAACAAATTGAGGTCTTAAAGTCATCGCCGATGCAATCAAATGTCGACAAAGAACGATGAACAACAGCTGAAAAACCTGCGGGGGTAAAAGAGTTACTAATGAAAATTGATATCAATGGCATAGACTGACTTCTCATATCAGGAGATGGCAATGATGATAGGAAAAATCCACAAAAGGGGGGAAATTTAGAAGGCCGCAGCCAAAACGGGCCTGAGAAACCTAAAGAAGGAAATAGTAAATCGAAATAATTTTCAAAGTAACATTGAAAAAAATTGGATCTCAAGGAGTATTGAATTGAAACGTAGCATACAAAAATTTGGAAGGATAAGGTGTTTTAGCCCTGTGCATTTGTTAACAAGCCCAATAATTAGAGCAGCTATCTCTTTGTTAACCCATTAACCACAAATAAGTACAATTTTACCAAATATGAAGATGTCTTAGAAAGGCTGTAGCTTGAGTTTAGGTAAGAGGTATTTAAATTTGATTTTAATTGGATTGGATTGGATTGGATTGGATTGGATTGGATTGGATTGGATCGTCTACTAAAGACGAGGTAATATAGGGATTGTGCACTCTAAGGGATCAAGACGTCGAAGAGGAAGATCGGTTAACATGGTAGCATGGTCCAATTTGGACAATTTATAATCTCAACCGATCTAAAAAGAAATGTTTTTGCCAGCTCTACTTTTTCGAAAGTTTTCAGCAGACACTCCTGCAAATGGACGGACATCACTAAATCAATTCAGAATGTCAAGACCATCAAGAATATCTCTTCAAACGTTATGACTCTATTGCCATACAATCTATGTAAGGCCTTCCCTTACTGGTAAATCCCACGAATTTCCACACACATGCTGGGATGTTGTATTGAAGGTGGCTGCTGTGGCAACGCAGAAAAAGTATTTCCTTTCCCAGTCACTATGGGCAAACTCTTATTTAACCCCTTTTTTTCCACAATAGAAATAATTGAAGCGATTCCCGATACAATGGAAAATAAATTGTCTAAAGTGCCATGGATATCGAGGCACAGGGATAGACAGATAGGCGTATATAATTCTCATACACATAACCACACACAAACACACTCTCATGCACACTCACCTAAACGTTGAAGTAATACAAAATCCATTGAATGACGTTGAAAAATACAGTCGAGCAAAAATTTTCCGATTTTCAATGGAATTTTTAAAAAATTGTACAGTTATTAAGAACTTTATAAATTTTTATACCTCCCTATAATATGGGGTGAACTAATATTGGGTTGCCCAAAAAGTAATTGCGGATTTTTCATATAGTCGGCGTTGACAAATTTTTTCACAGCTTGTGACTCTGTAATTGCATAATTGTAATTGTCAGTTATCAGCTGTTACTTTTAGCTTGATTTAGAAAAAAAGTGTAAAAAAGTATATTTGATTAAAATTCATTCTAAGTTTTATTAAAAATGCATTTACTTTCTTTTAAAAAATCCGCAATTACTTTTTAGGCAACCCAATAATAATAATAAGTTCCATGTATCGATTTTTTGTAATCAAAGAGGATATCTAATTTGTTACCCAATTATTACGAAATTTTCCACATATCACTTTTTTGGTTCAGATTTAGAAATATCTTCCTTATAGAGGTTACTTTATAGTTTTTAGAGCGCACAACAAGCCGATTACTGGCTTAGGTGTATGTCCATAGTGGCATGTTGCGGATTAATATCTTCACCATCTTTTCAACCTAACGTAACCTAATTCGCCAGATTAACATTTGTTAAGACGAAAAAACTGCCGGGTGCGTCCACAGATTGCCGATAGTGGAAAACTTGGTATTCACGCGGAGTAGCTGCAAATGCGACCGCGGGAAATCAACGATTTCGATTGGAGAGTCTCAGGATGGGTCAGGTGAAACTGACTCTTATTTAAATGCTGGGTGCCAATGGTACTCGAAACGAAAAGGCGAATTATTGGCACCTTCAAATAACCAATGGCCAACATCAGCGTCTGTTTCCAGGTTAGAGGCGGCTGGAGGCGAGCGTCGTATCCTGGACCAAGCGGCTCGCGACAACAACGGATACATGTGCGATCTAACATAACGGATGCGGTTGTGTCGCTGGACCAGTAAGCAGCCCCCGGAAAATTATAAGGATTACTCTGAGAAACGCAGGAATTGTAAAAAACGGACCCCCCTAACGTTGACGACCCACGCAAACGAAAGACGGACTATGATTTGGGATCTGCACCTGGCATGTCCGCACTCTTTATTGAGAAGGTGCAGTATACGCGTTGGCGGATGTATTAGAGAAGTATAAGGATGATTTTACTGCCTTACTGGAAGTGCGATGGACCGGGAACGGGTGGAATGAAACGAAGCATGAGTTTGGCTGTGGATTTTGTGGTTAGCCGGAGACTGAAACACCTTGTCTTCAGGTTTACCTCTGTGGGTGAAGAGCTAGCCACAATCCCATAAAATCCAAATTCTTCAACATCAGTCTTATTTTTGCCCAAACCCCGACGGAGGACAAGGACGAGCAGATGAATGATATTTAAATCATTCTGGAAGATTTTAATGCAAAAATGAGGAAGGAAAATATCTTTGGCCCAGCAGTCGGAAAATTAGGCCTAAACGAAGAAACTTCCGATAGCGGATTGAGGCAAATAGATTCCGAAGCGACATTTAACATGGTAGTTAGCAACACCAGATTCCAACATCGAAGGACACGACCACATGGCTGTCATCCAGGCACATCCAGCAGATTTGGACGCGGCATAGAACATGGTAGTTAGCAACACCAGATTCCAACTTCGAAGTATTCAGTCGGCCACATGGCTGTCATCCGATCAGGACACGAGAAACCAAATAGATCATATTGTGATATATTAAAGGCATTCAACCAACGTGTTAGATGTATGATCGATCCGAACAACGAACATTAATTCGGATCATTACCTTGTTGTAGCAAAGATTTACATCGGTCTTAGTGTGGCGAGAAAAGAACCATCTGACACTACACGAAAACTAAACAAGGGAAAGCTGCAAACAAAACTGATGACAACGGCAAACTCCACTCAGCTGAACAAATTGCTGGAAGAAAGCACTACCTGCTCCAATAGTATAGCTGCACAATGGCAAAACATTGCCCACTCCAAGAAAAATGCAGCAAAATCTGTACTTGGGCACCAGAGGCCTGCCCAAGAAAGCCATGGTACAACCAACAGTGTCGAAATGCTACTGAAGCCAAGAATGTGGCATACAGAGAAACCCTTCAATCAGTATCAAGGAGAGGTAATGGGAGGAAAGCAGAGAGGAGAAACAGCTATTCCGCAGAAAGAAATAGGAAATAGAAAGACGTATGTGTGAATGAAATGAGATACACAGGATTCAGAATGGCTCTTACAGGAGGCTACAAGCTGTTAAGGCGCCAGGTAGTCTGCGCAATCGGGCTAGAAGAACGCATAACCGATGATAAGAACCTCAGCATACTATGTCTCGTACTCAAGAAAGGAGTAAAGTCGGAATGTGCCAAATATAGAAGAATAATTCTCCTCCCCATCGCATACAAGATACTCTCGATCGTACTGTATGAAAACTCTGCAGAATGAACGGAATCAACGTCTTGTATACCAGAGCAGATAAAGAAAATTAAGAAAGGTGGGAACCACAACTTTAAAATATTCAGCAACTTTATCTATCTCGATGACGCCGTAACTGAAACGTATGACACAAGACACTGATACTGCCCATGTTGTTATATGGTTATGAGGTATGGGTACTTGTGTGTCGCATTAGCCGAAATTAGAATAGATTTCCAAGTGCCTCGATTTTCTGTGCTCTATCTTAAATGTCTGATCCTCGTTTATTCATTCGGACAACATGACCAGCCGACGCAATCGTTCTATTTTGATAACGTCGCCATAAAGCTCACTCAGCAATCGTTCTATTTTGATAACGTCGCCATAAAGCTCACTCAGTTTGGGGTTCATACGACGCCTATATTCTCCATCATTGCAAACTGGTCCATAAATTCTACGAAGAATATTTCTCTTAAATACTCTAAGCACTGCCTTGTTTGGCTTGAAATATGTATGTATATATCTTCCATGCATGCCATATGCTATCACTTGTCGCATAGGTGAGCTTGTAGTCCTATGTGGCCCGTTATGATACCGAAAGTTATACTGACCTCCTTCTTACTTCCTTTTAGAAATAACTTCGTCTTCTCACGATCTGCATCTCCCCATTGGATTTTTGTAGTCCTACCTACCGTGTCGCTGTTCCACTTGGTAACATTAGCATTCGCCGCCCATGCCCTAACTCGAACTGCGTCGGATATTAAATCCCCTTTACTTAGGATCTAAATCAGAAAATTGTTCTATATGGAATACATATCAAAATATGAGTAGATTTGGACCATATTTGGTTTGGATATGGGGGGTCTATAAAAACGAAAAAAGGAAAAAAAAATAGGGTAATTATTGCGCCTCTTGGTGGCTTAAGACCCTAAATCGGCAGATCGGTATATAGGCCGGCTGTATCAAAATATGTTCCGATCTTGACAACCTTTCGTTCGGATAACGGGAGGCCCATTCCAACCCAATTCAGTCATTTTAAGTTTAATTTAATTTTGGATTTTTTGGTGGATCAACGAATTAAGGTCCATTTCCCTATAGGACGCATAGTTTAGGAGATATAGCCATTTTAAGTTCTCAAAGTGAAATTTAGATTTTAATTGGATTTTTTCTGACATTTAAGGTATTTTGGTGGAGTCACGAATTAAGGTCAATTTCTCTCTAGGAAGCATAGTTAAGGAAATTCAGTCAATTTAAGGTTTCAAAGTGAAATTCCAATTTTAATAGGATTATTGGTGAAATTTTGGATTTTTTGGTGGATCAAAGAATAAAGGTCAATTTTCCTTTAGTACGCATAGTTTAGGAGAAACCACCGTTTTAAGTTTTCAAAGTGAAATTTCGATTGGATTTCGGAGATATTTTCGAATTAACTCCTATATGATAGATAGGTCCATACAACAGATATGCCAATATATGGTCCGATCTCGACCATATTTGGTTCAATCAACGATATACCTACTATAACTTACTGATCCATATTTCAGCGAAAAACAGGTAATAAATGCGCCTGTTGTGGGCTTTAGACCCTGAATCGGCAGAAAAGTCTATTCGGCAGCTATATGCAAATAGCCCGGTATGGACAATATTCGCTTCGGATATCGGACGCCATATTGCAACTCACTGTTCCTAATTTCAGCGAAATCGGACAATAAATGAGCCTGTTATGGGCTTAAGACCCTAAATATGCAGATCACTCAATATGACAACTATTGGGTTGCCAAAAAGTAATTGCGGATTTTTCATATAGTCGGCGTTGACAAATTTTTTCACAGCTAGTGACTTTGTAATTGCATTCTTTCTTCTGTCAGTTATCAGCTGTTACTTTTAGCTTGCTTTAGAAAAAAGTGTAAAAAAAGTATATTTGATAGTTCATTCAAAGTTTTATTAAAAATGCATTTACTTTCTTTTAAAAAATTCGCAATTACTTTTTGGGCAACCCAATATATCCAAATATAGACCGATTTGATCCATTACACCTGCGTGTGGAAGAAATACGGGTCTGTGCTGAATTTCTGTTAAATTTCTAAATTCACAAACGGATAGAAGGACATCAACGTGGCATTTTACAAAGATCGGAAATTTAAAGGGAGATTTCCTTTTTGCAATACTGGTTTAAACATCAGCAAAAACTGTCAAACATCTTCAGTTTGTTATAAAATTTAACCAAACGAACAACCCTTGGAAATTACTTAATTTTATTATCAAAATGGGTGCTCTGTTAAGAAAGTTCATCGCGGGCTTCTTCCATTATATGGGCGAAGCTCATTTTTGGCTCAATGGGTACGTAAATAAGCAGATTGGTCGATTTTGGAGTGAAGATCAGCCAGAAGCATTGCAAGAGCTACCAATGCATTCAGAAAAACTCATAGTTTGGTGCGGCTTATGGGCTGGTGTCATCATTGGAGAGTACTTCTTCAGGCATAATGCGAATCGTAACGTAACTGTGTCACCATTCACAGGTTTCGTGAGATGATATCCAACTTTATTTTTTGCTCAAAATGCAAGAGCTTGACTTGAATGACATGTGGTTTCAACAAGACGGTGCCACATGTCACACAGCACGCGTAACAATGGACTTATTGAGAATGACTAGTTTAGTATACCTCTCATCCTAAGGTGGTGGGTGTAAAAAGTGCAGGCGTTGTAGGTAAAATCCTAAGTGAGGAAACTGTTCCTTTCCAATAGCTATACCAATTATTCTGGATATGAATACCCAAATCATGGTTCTTGGTGAGTTTTTGAGGCTGATTTTAAGAGAGAATTGTCTGTAAAATCAACAACATATCACATTCTCACCTCAATAAAATTTGTGTATCTTTTCCACCAGACCACCCTATGATACATATATCTATCTAACTTTTATTTATTGAAACGACCTATGATGTTATCATTATTATAAAATGTCGCACATATGCTTACGATGTGTTTGACACGCCACTGTGGCGACTGGTTGGTTGCTTAGTCGGTAACAGAATTATATGTTAATAGTATTTATTTAGGATTTTGATGTGATAATTGTAAAGTTAAGTCGTCATCGTAAATTTAACAACGACGCCATTTGATAGGTTAGACGACAGACACAAGGCTTTGATGTACAATCAACCCTGCAGTGGGGAGGTGTATCCTTGGATACACCTACAATTAGGCCTAATAATGTGTGTGGTAGTATGATGAAGCATATGTGCAAGCAGTCTGCCCCCATGGACTCTGCTTTCTCATACTTAGAATAATCTATACGGCCACAAATTATGATGGAATGAATAGAATTTTATGAGTATGTAATAAAATGAAGACATAAAGAAACGTGCATGCATGTTAAGTCTACTGTATTGTGTAAACATAATGAACTTAATGCCTTTATTTTATATGAATTAAGCAGCATTTCGTTTTATTGTTTTAAACAAAGACGAAATATTGTTTCAATATCATAAAACTTAAGATATACCAATTATAAAACGTTAATTAGGTCGACAGGGCTAAATTTAGATGTCCCTGCTTCAGTCACAATAGTAGAAATTAGTTTAAGGGTAACCTTAATTTATCCGTTAACGATGATTGGGTAGAAAAGTACCTTAAACTAGAACTATCTTAGAGTTAAAAAAGAAGTAGCCTTCTGCGGTTGTCATAGGCAAAAAAAAAAAATTATGGAGGTGTTTAAATTTTTGAAAAATTAAAAAAAAAAACATGTAAAAAGGCATTAAGTTCGGCTGGGACGACTTTTGGATACCCACTACCTCGGGTATATATGTAAACCACCTTTCATCAAAATCCGGTGAAAATTTAATACCTTATGCCCCATAGCAGTTATATCGAAATATATTCCGATTTTGACCAAATACTAATAAGTACAAGTCATTCTTCAATTGTGTATAACAAAATATTGGTATATTTAGTGGCTGTATCTAAAAATAAACCGATCTGAACCATATACAACATGGATGTCGAAAAGCCTAATATAAGACACTGTGTCAAATTTCGGTAAAATCGGATTATAAATGCGCCTTTTCTGCGGCTTTTTTATGGGTCCAAAACATTAAACCGAGAGATCGGAGACAAATTGAAGAAGGATGTCGAAGGGCCTAACACAACTCATAAATAATAAATGTGGCTTTTAAAGGCCTAAGACCCTAAATCGGAGGATCGGTCTATATGGCAGCTATAACCAAATCTGGACCGATCCGAACCAAATTAACGAAGGATGTTGAAGGGCTTAACAAAACTCACTGTTCCAAATTTCAGCAAAATCGGATAATAAATGTGGCTTTTATGGGCCTAAGACCCAAAATCGGAGGATCGGTCTATATGGCAGCTATGACGAAGTCTGGATCGATCCGAGCCAAATTGACGAAGGACATCGAAGGGCCTAACACAACTCACTGTCCCAAATTTCAGTAAATTCGGATAATAAATGTGGCTTTTCTGGGCCTAAGACCCAAAATCGGAGGATCGGTCTATATGGCCGCTATATCCAAATCTGGACCGATCTGAGCCAAATTGACGAGGGATGTTGAAGTTCCTAACACAACTCACTGTCCCGTTTATGGCGTTAATGAAAACCTTTAAAGAGATTTTCTGCAGATGAAAGCATATTTTTGGTAGGAGTCTTCAAACAATAGCCCAGTAAATTGCACATTACGAGGGCTGCTATATAAATTTCTGGCCTAATCATGAAAATGCTAATTTTCCCAGCATGATATATCAGGGATGATCATTTCGATACTTTGGTGCTTTTATGATAGTTTTAAAACATCGATAGTACCACGGTACCCACCTCGAGTCCCTTGGTACTTTTTCGATAGTAGCCATTTTTATACCCACCATCATAGGATGGGGATTTACTAATCTAGTCATTATGTTTGTAACACCTCGAAATATTCGTCTAAGATCCCATTACGTATATATATTCTTGATCGTCTCGACGTTCTGAGTCGATCTAGCCATGTCCGTCCGTCCGTCTGTCGAAATCACGATAGCGGTCGAATGCGTAAAGCTAGCCGCTTGAAAAATTTAGATAGATACTTAGTATTGAAGTAGGTCGTTGTTAATTGCAAATGGGCCATATCGGTGCCGATTTAGATATAGCTTCCATATAAGCCGATGTACCGATTTGACTTCTTGAGCCCTTACAAACCACAATTTTTGTCCGATTTGGCTGAAATAGAGCATGTAGTATTTTGTTATGACTTTCAACAACTGTGCCAAATACGGTTCAATCCGCCTTTAACCTCATATAGCTCTCATATAAACCTTTTTTATTTCTTGAGTTTACAAGCCGCAATTTTAGCTTAAATTTTGTATGTAGGGTTTTGTTATTACTTCAAATAACTCTGCCAAATACGGTGCAAATCGGTCAACAACCTTATATAGCTCTCATATGAAACGATCTCCCGATTTGACTTCTTGAGCCCTTACAAGCCGCAATTTTTGTTCAGCTTGGCTGAAATTTTGCATATGGTGTTCTGTTATGACTTTCAACAACTATTCTTAATCGGTCTATAACCTGGCATAGCTCCCATATAAACCGAGCTGCCGATTTGACATCTTGAGTCTTTACAAGTCGAAATTTGGTTGAAATTTTGCATGTGGTGTTCTTTTACGACTCCCAACAACTGTGCCAACTGCGGTCCAAATCAGTCTATAACCTGATATAGCACTTATATAAACCTGTGTCCCTAATCCTTGTTCCGTTCCTAGAAGTTTACATTTTTACGTTTTTTAGCAAAATCCATGGTGGTGGGTTCCTAAGATTTAGCCCGGGCGATCTTAGGACGCAAAGTCTTCTCCCCCTTTGACAATAGCACCCAGCGAATGTGTATCCAAGAGACATTACATGATAATTTTAAATACATATTTTACCATAGTTTTGATCATGACCTTCAAAACTGTTTGAATGAACCAATTATAATTTTTTCGTTTTTAAACAAATAGAAAAAAATAGACAATGGCTGATTTAATAATGGAATTTTCTCAGATTTGGATCAACACCCCTTTTATGTTTTTACAACAGGTGGTTTATAATGTGATTATGTAGCATTATTGTTATACAAAGTATATGTTGTTTTATATATGCGCAGCCGAAGTAGGTTATAAAACCTGAATATGTTACAGGGGCTTTTGTTTGTGGCAATTATAGTGGTGGCCATCGTGGTGCAGAGGTTAGCATGTCCGCAACGCCTGGGATCAAATCTCGGCATGAACATCGGCAAAAAAAATTTCAGCCGTGATTATCCCCTTGAAAAAAATGCTGGCGACATTAGTAAGGTAACCTGCCATGTTAAAACTTCTCTAACAAGTGGTCTAGCCAAGTGGCACACCGTTCGGACTCGGCATAAAAAAGAAGCCCCATATCATATCGTCATAATTAGAATAGGACTGTACTCTTCGATATGTCCATGAGAAAGTATGTATGTTCGTAATTATAATGAAGACTTGGTATAGTTAGATGATCCATCGGATTTAAAGTTATGGAAAATAAAAAAAATAAAAGAAGGAATCACACAAAATAATAAATTATCGAAGAAAATGTTGGTCAATTAAGACCAATTTTAACCTAGGTATTGAAAATGATAGCCTTTTAACACCTTTGCTAAACACATGAAATATGTGATTTCTTATCCACCATCAAAGGTTAGGGGAATATTGATTTTGCCATTCCCATTGCTTTCCTTTTACAAAACAATTCGAAACATTTCTTTCTGACCCTGTATAGTGGCCAAATGGGGAGACTATTCATGTCCGTTACTTCAGCATGTTAGTCTATTTGTAATAACTACGCTATATTCTTTCAAAATCATCTAATTGAAGAATTTAAGTTCGGGAACGGGCAAAATCGGATTTTTTTTGGATACTGACTGAACGCTAAGATGTTGTACTGTGATTGAGATGTAACTATTATTGTTTTTATACCCTCCATCATAGGATGGGGGTATACTAATTTCGTCATTCTGTTTGTAACTAGTCGAAATATTCGTCTAAGATCCCATAAAGTATATATATTCTTGATAGTCATGACATTTTAAGTCGAAGTAGCCATGTCCGCCCGTCTGTCTGTCGAAAGCACGCTAACTTTCGAAGGAGTAAAGCTAGACGCTTGAAAATTTGCAAAAATACTTCTTGTTGGGTCGGTTGGGATTGTAAATGGGCTATATCGTTCATTTTGATATAGCTGCCATATGACCGGATCTGGGATATTGACTTCTTGAGCCGCTAGAGGGCACAATTCTTATCCGATTTAGCTGACATTTTACATGAGGAGTTTTATTTCCAACAACTGTGCTAAGTATGGTCGAAATCGGTCCATAATCTGATTTAGCTGTCATATAAACCTATCTGGGGTCTTGACTTCTTGAGCCGCTAGAGGGCAAAATTGTTATCCGATTTGGCTCAAATTTTGCATGAGGCGTTTTGTTATGACTTCCAAAAACTATGTTGAGTATGGTTAAAATCGGTCCATAACCATACAGCTGTCATATAAACCGATCTGGGGTCTTGACTTCTTGAGCGTCTAGAGTGCGCAATTCCTATCCGATTTGGCTGAAATTTTGCACGAAGTGTTTTGTTATGACTTCCAACAACTGTGTTAAGAATAGTTAAAATTGGTCTATAACCTGATATAGCTGCCATATAAACCGATCTGCGGTCTTGACTTCTTGAGCCTTTAGAGGGAGCAATTCTCGTCCGATTTGACTGAAATTTTGCATGAGGAGTTTTGTTATGACTTCCAACAACTGTGCTAAGTACGGAGCAAATCGGTATATAACCTGGTATAGCTGCCATATAAACCGATCTAGGATCTTGACTTCTTGAGCCTCTAGAGGGCGCAATTCTAATCTGATTTGGAAGAAATTTTGTACAACGGCTACTCTCATGACCTCCAACATACGTGTGTAATATGGTCTAATCGATCAATAGATAGATACAGCTTGATTCGTATTAAACGATTTACGAAGGCATTTTTGGTTCAATTTTCATTGATGACAAAATTACAAAGAATTTGCTGCGGTTTGCATCGATAAATTAGTTAAAGTTACATAGCTTTGAATTCAAAAAATGTAAAGGAGTGGTTTTTTGCCTTTTTTGGCTAAAAAAATTACTTTTATAGATTAGTCCTTATGGAAAAAAATGCTCAAAAAGATTAGTATCTTCTTTTTGTTTTATAGAGAGGGCAAATTGTAGATGCGTTTTGATTGAAGTTGAATCAAGATATAGCAAATTTAGGGCCATGGAATGAGTTACCCGGAGCACCTACAGCATTAACATTCTGCACATGATCTTGATAACATCTCAACTCTAACCATTTCAAAAATTATCTCTTCCTGTTTTTAAATGGCATATTTTTTATTAGTTTTTTCGATTCTATCCCACTGCGCAACGTTAGATAGTTGATTTATTATTTGATTGCTCTGTTATACATTGTTGCCCCCGCAAAATGTACGCTAAGTTCGCTATATATACTTACTGCTAAATAACCGTTAACAAGTATTGTTAACATGGTATTTGGAAATAAGAACTGGATCGATGTTCCAAACACATCCGACTATAAGCGACATTAGGTTAAAGGCTAGGGTAAGGTATATGTGGCAGTCGGCCAACTGACTCACGTTTTCGTTCATTGTGTCTTCTAGCTCTTACCATTGAACCATCCAGATGGCTTTAAAAGGCCCAACAATTTTTTACTGTACGCATCCAATTTATCAGACAAGTTATCAAAAAAAAAAAAAAAAAAAAAAGAACCTAAAGTGGAATTCCTTCTGACTGCCAGTGCGGGACAAACACACAGCAAATGTTCTTATGTCTCTAATTCCTCGACGTCCTCGCAGCTTCTGCAGAAGTCGCTACTTCCAACCTTGAGCTTGTTAGCATTTTTATACCTACTATGGTACAGGGTATTACAACTTAGTGAATTTGTTCGTAACACCCAGAAGGAAGAGAGATAGACCCATTGATAAGTATACCGATCGACTCAGAATCACGTTCTGATTCGATTTAAATTGATTTGATTGGTGATTTTTTTGAGGTTTGGATTTTCATGCATTTGTATTTGACAGATCACGTGGGATTTCAGACATGGTGTCAAAGAGAAAGATGCTCAGTATGCTTTGACATTTCATCATGAATAGACTTACTAACGAGCAACGCTTGCAAATCATTGAATTTTATTACAAAAATCAGTGTTCGGTTCGAAATGTGTTTCGCGCTTTACGTCCGATTTATGGTCTACATAATCGACCAAGTGAGCAAACAATTAATGCGATTGTGACCAAGTTTCGCACTCAGTTTACTTTATTGGACATTAAACCAACCACACGAATGCGTACAGTGCGTACAGAAGAGAATATTGCGTCTGTTTCTGAGAGTGTTGCTGAAGACCGTGAAATGTCGATTCGTCGCCGTTCGCAGCAATTGGGTTTGTGTTATTCGACCACATGGAAGATTTTACGCAAAGATCTTGGTGTAAAACCGTATAAAATACAGCTCGTGCAAGAACTGAAGCCGAACGATCTGCCACAACGTCGAATTTTCAGTGAATGGGCCCTAGAAAAGTTGGCAGAAAATCCGCTTTTTTATCGACAAATTTTGTTCAGCGATGAGGCTCATTTCTGGTTGAATGGCTACGTAAATAAGCAAAATTGCCGCATTTGGAGTGAAGAGCAACCAGAAGCCGTTCAAGAACTGCCCATGCATCCCGAAAAATGCACTGTTTGGTGTGGTTTGTACGCTGGTGGAATCATTGGACCGTATTTTTTCAAAGATGCTGTTGGACGCAACGTTACGGTGAATGGCGATCGCTATCGTTCGATGCTAACAAACTTTTTGTTGCCAAAAATGGAAGAACTGAACTTGGTTGACATGTGGTTTCAACAAGATGGCGCTACATGCCACACAGCTCGCGATTCTATGGCCATTTTGAGGGAAAACTTCGGAGAACAATTCATCTCAAGAAATGGACCGGTAAGTTGGCCACCAAGATCATGCGATTTGACGCCTTTAGACTATTTTTTGTGGGGCTACGTCAAGTCTAAAGTCTACAGAAATAAGCCAGCAACTATTCCAGCTTTGTAAGACAACATTTCCGAAGAAATTCGGGTTATTCCGGCCGAAATGCTCGAAAAAGTTGCCCAAAATTGGACTTTCCGAATGGACCACCTTAGACGCAGCCGCGGTCAACATTTAAATGAAATTATCTTCAAAAAGTAAATGTCATGGACCAATCTAACGTTTCAAATAAAGAACCGATGAGATTTTGCAAATTTTATGCGTTTTTTTAAAAAAAAAAGTTATCAAGCTCTTAACAAATCACTCTTTATTTATGTCCGTCTGTCTGTTCATGTTAATTTGGGTACAAAGTACAGGTCGCAATTTTTATCCGATCGTCTTAAAATTTGGTACGGTCAACTTTTTTTGGCATAGACACGATGCCTATTGAAATTGGAAAAATCGGTTCAGATTTGGATATAGCTCGCATACATATGTTTGTCACATTTGGACTAATATTACAATAAAGTGCTCATTTGTTAACCCATTATCTCAAAATATAGCAGGAAGGATTTTCTTATGTCTAAATATTATTGGTAAATTACATAGAAATCTGTTCAGATTTAGATATAGCTCCCTTATATATTTATGGCCCGATTTTCACTTCTAGCGCCTTTGCAACTGCATTTATGAAGCGATCTTTTGCGACTACCATCAAACGTTCGAATTGTGATCAAAATTGGTTCAGATATGGATATAGCTCCCATATATATGTTTGTACGATTTGAACTAATATTGAAATAATTTAGTCATTTGTCAACCGATTCTCAAATTAAGCAAAAATGGTTTCCCTTATAACTCCCAGTATTGCCGTTGAATTTCACAGAAATTGGATTCGATTTAAAAATAGCTCCCATGTATATGTTTAACTTTAAGAGCCTTTGTCAGCATTTTTCTAAACAGATCTACTTTAATTTTTTTCACAATATATTCTTTTAAGACTTTGTATCTCTCATTTGTCACTTTTAGGATCTTTGCAAAAGCATATATCATCCAATCTTGTTAAAAAAAAGAATACGAACGTATTATGGTGAAATTCTACATTTCAAATTTAAACAGATTTTAATATCGACGACTTGGTCTGCACACCCAATGTATTGTAGCGTATCAAAAGATCGGCTTCGCCCGACTTCATCCCGTCCTTACTTGTTTAAGATCAGACAGTGACCTATCATGACGGACACAACAACATAGACGCCTGTTCTAGGAAGCTACAGCAAAGCGTTTGACCTATTCAAGTCAAAATTGGGCCACGTAATTTTGGAGGGTTCACAACCCCCACTTTGGGACCATCGGTCATTCGTTATGCTTTGAGTTTGATGCTGAAGACTAAGCTTAGATGTCGCTGAAGGCATAACCACAGATTCCAGTTCTCCTGGAATGTGGAAGATCTCTGTGGCCCGGGGGTCAGATCACATAAGATATCTTCGACAGTATCACAGATTCCAGTTCTCCTGGAATGTGGAAGATCTCTGTGGCCCGGGGGTCAGATCAGATAAGATATCTTCGACTGTATCTTCTAACAACTGCGCCAAGCTTGGTCCATAACCTGATATAGCTCCCATATAAACCGATTTCAGATATTGACTTCTTGAGCCGCTAGAGGGCTCTATTATTAACCGATTTGTCATGAAATTTGGTTTGACCATCAACAACTGTGCCAAGTATGATCCACATCGGTTCATTACCTGATATAGCTCCCAAATAAACCGATATCAGATCTTCGCTTCTTGATCCGCTAGAGGGCGCAATTAAAACCGATTTGGCTGAAATTTAACATGAAGTGGTTTGTTTTAAGTTCCTGCAACTGTGCCATATAAACCGATCTCCCACAGCTGAATTCCACATTCATTGTGCAAAATTTCAGCCAAATCGGATAAGAACTGCGGCCTATAGTGACTCAAGAAATAAAATCGGGAGATCGGTTTATATGGCACAGTTGCTGGAACTCTAAACAAACCACTTCATTTGGTTTCCAACAGCCAAACCAAGTAGCATAGCAAGTCTTTGCCCATAAAGAGATATAGGTCCGGCCGAACTTAGCACGCTTTTACTTGTTGGTTAGTTAATCTCCTCAATACCATGGTGGATAAGTAAACTATTTTTTTTGCATATTGCTTGTGAAATTAAGTTGTTCGCAATTGGGAATGACTCATATAAAAACTTATATTAATTCAATAAACATACCAGTACATCTTTGTACTCGAATGTATGTTATAGGCCATTAAACAGCGTCATTACATTTAACAAATTTTGGAATTATGCAATTTCGATTAAAAGATAATCTAACAGACATTTGTATGTAAGTTGCTCGTATGTCTAAAGTCAACTGACAACATTAATAGGCCATGACAATAACAAATTTCCACATAACCTCGAATTGAAAAATACGTCTTTTCTTTTCTTGTTTTCGTAGTGGATAAACGTTTCTAACATACGTTACGGTGTGAACGCAAAGGGGTACTATTATTACGTTTTGTACTAAGAGCAAAGAAATTAAAATCAAAATGTAGTTAAAAAAAAAACTTACAATCTTAGTGCCATTATCACATTTTTACTACAGCATGGAAAGTCTACACGAAGGCAGATTGTAAAGGCCCTGACATATAAACACACACATAGCATAAAATGACTCTTTGCCAGCACAAAATTGGTGCAAATTTGATAAAACTTTGTAATTAGATGAATTTTGGCCATAGCTCAGTTATTCCACGAATTATTCATTTTTTATTTAATTTTAAAACCAAATTGCTCTCACGCAAATAAAAGACAAAAATGATAGATTATACGATTTTGGAGTTGAAATCAACAGCACAGTGGTTAAATGTTTTTTTACAAATTGTTCAAATATTAATGGCCAAGTCAATATTGTTAATGAAACCCAAAAGCTTTTCCATTAAGGAATTGAAATAAGGGCTTTCACTTTTTATAGCCACCTTCATCTGGTCATTCACTTTGAATTATGACACAATAAGGTAGAAGTCTCCCATACAGAGCGATCTTCCGACTAGGGTACTTGAGTCCATAACATGGTGCAGATTGACCCATATTTGGATGTGCCTGCCACATGGACAAATCACCCGATTAAGGGTCTTGAGTCCATAATAGGTACATTTTTTAATCGACTTCGACGAAATAGGGAACAATGAGTTGTAGTAAGTCCTGCAATATCCAGTCCGAATCTGATGTAGGTCGTAAAGTTTTAGGATTATAGACGCATATACAACCGGATATCGCAAAAATTGGAGACAGTGATTTGCGCTGGTATCTGTAAAATCCGAAAAAAATACAATTTAGAAACAAGTAAAAGCGTGTGGCCGGGCCGAATCTTGTATACCCTCCATCATGGATAGCATATGTCGAGTTCTTCGTGCGATATCTCTTTATAGGCAAACAGAGAATAATGAATAAGAACTGTTATGCTATTGGAGGTATATCAAGTTGTAGTCCGATTCGGACCATAAATGCCGATGCTCAAAATTTCAGCCAAATTGGATAATAACTGCGCCCTCTAGAGGCTCAAGAAGTCAAGATCCCATATGGGTTTATATGGTAGCTACATCAGGTTATGTATTGATTTGCGCCATACTTAGCGCAGTTATTGAAAGTCATAGCAATACACCTCATGCAAAATTTCAGCCAAATCGAATAAGTATTGCGCCCTCTAGAGGTTCAAGAAGTCAAGATTCAAGATCGGTTTATATGGCAGCTATACCAGGTTATTATCCGATTAACACCGTACCGTAAAAAGTGGTTGGAAGTGACACCAAAATACCACCTACGAAATTACAGTCAAATCGAACGAGAATTGCGCCCTCCAGAGACTCAAGAAGTCAAGACCCAAGATCGGTTTATATGGCAGCTATATTGAAACATGGACCGATTTGGCCCATTTACAACCCCAGCAAACCTACACTAATAAAAAGTATTTGTGCAAAATGTCAAGCGTCTAGCTTTAGGTTAGGTTAGGTCGAAAAGAGGGTGCAGATATTAATCCGCCTCATGTCACTATGAACATACACCTAAGCCAGTAATCGGCTTGTTGTGCGCTCTACAAAATATAAAGTAACCTCTAACAAGAAAATTTTAAGTTAGGAATTCCGTGGTACTTACAAAATCCTTAATTGTTTTCAATACCACTCCCCTAAGTTGGTTCATATCTGATATTGTGCCTCCACCTAAGTTCCGGTATCTGTTGGACGCCAAATACGGGCAACGGGTTAGCCAAGAGTATTGGCCGCAGTCCTCTGGCCTTCACGGCCAAATCGTCTGCCCTTTCATTTCCCCTTACTCCGTTATGGCCCGGCACCCAAACACTGCGGATTTTTCCATCCTCAGAGAAGCCGTTAATCTCCTTCTTACATTTCAAGACTGTTCGTGATCTTACCGTCCTGGTTATTATTGCCCTTATGGCAATTTTACTGTCGGTAAGTGCACACTCGACGTCCTCACGTTAGCACCACACCACCTCACACATTCAGTGATCTCCCGGATCTCCGCCTGCAGGACCGTATTATGGTCAGGCAGTCTAAAACAG
This sequence comes from Stomoxys calcitrans, assembly GCF_963082655.1. Lineage (NCBI taxonomy): Eukaryota > Metazoa > Arthropoda > Insecta > Diptera > Muscidae > Stomoxys > Stomoxys calcitrans. The sequence continues at coordinate 103,635,200 of NC_081555.1, read as the reverse complement.
ATCTCAGTCCCCGGGATCTCAATGTAAACCCCCAGACCCACTCTGTCCTCTAGCTTTGATCCATCTGTGTAACATGATCTTCCAGATGGCAATACTAGGGTTTCGTCAGTCCAAGACTGTGCCGATGGCAGCAGTGCCTTGCACTCGGAGTCAAGGTTCATTTCAGTTATCCGATCGGAAACCTCTTCCCTTCCTTCCAAGTTTCCTATCGTCGCCTCGATTATACCGCGATGGACTAAGCTGCTCCCATCTTCAATCCATTCTCCCATCGCCTTAAGTTTCATAGCGTGTAGCTTTACTCCTTCGGAAATTAGCATGCTTTCGACAGACAGACGGACGGACATGGCTAGATCTACATAAAATGTCATGACGATCAAGAATATATACAAGAATATGATACAAACAGAATGACGAAATTATTATACCCCCATCCTATGGTGGAGGGTATAATTATATATGAATTTCATTCCGAAAGCTGGGAGCAGTACCACACGAAGGCGAAAGATTTTCGTCTTATTAATTTGTCATCCTTTATGCTCTAGAGAGGTTGATGTAAACATATCATAGGACAAAGATCCCTGGAGATCGCCTGTCGCGGCTAAAACAGCATTTCACGACCTAGTCGCCTACATAGGTAACAATGGTAATATTTCTAGACACTAAAGGTACTTTCAATAATGTAAAACCGTCGTCAATCATGAAGGGGCTGGAGTTTCTAGGCATCAACACTTCTTAAAACTGAACTAATAAATTTCCCATGAACACTCCATTAAGAAACAGGGGATACTTCTATCATATCAATGAGGGCAGTCCGATTAAAGTTTAAACTCAATGATAAAAGGGCCTCTATTTTTATGCTGAGTCCGAACGGCATGTCGCATAGCGACACCACTTGTTGAAGAAGTTTTAACATGGCAAGATACCTTACAAATGTAGCCAGCATTAGTAAGGAGATAACCACCGCTGAAAAGGTTGTTGATGTTCACACCGGGATTTGAACCCAGGCGTTTGGCGTCATAGTCGGACATGCTAACCTCTACGCCACGGTGGCCTCCAGGCATCAACACCACCGTGCGAAAATTATTTATAACTTTCTTACTAAATGATGAATTACGACGGACTTGGAATCTGTAGATCTTCAAAGATGGGTTAGCAGAGGCAGACTTTAAGAAGGTATACTGTCACCTCTACTTTGAAATATAGCCATGAATATATTATTGTCTCTGGAAGAGAAAGGTGCACAATTGGTCGACATTGAAGTTGCCTACCGAAAGTGTACACATATTTTTCTATTAAAATTCCTTTAAGGAACTGTAGATACTTCTCCCACATCGAGTGCAGTCTTATTCAAATTGTAGCTTAATGATATCCTTTTTTATGCCGAGTGCGAACGACGTGCCGCTTAGCGACACCACTTATTAGAGAATTTTTAACATGGCTGGATAGGGGTTCTCACGCCGTCAAGGAATACACAACTGTAACATTTCTAGACATTACAGGTACTTTCAATAATGTAAAACCGTCGTCAATCATGAAGGAGCTGGAGTTTCTAGGCATTAACACTACTTAACACTAAACTACTGAATTTCCCATGAACACTCCATTAGGGACAAGGGATACTTCTCATATATCGATGAGTACAGTCCGATTAAAGTTTAAGCTCAATGATATGGGGCCTCCCATTTTATGCCGAGGCCGAACAGCGTGTCGCATAGCGAAACCACTTGGTTGAGAAGTTTTAACATGGCGGGATACCTTACAAATGTAGCCATCATTTTCGAAGGAGATAACCACAGCTGAAAACCTATTTCTAATGTTCACGCTGGGATTTTAACCCAGGCAGACTCTGCGCCAAAGTGGCCTCCTACCGAAAGTGTTTTAGGCGTAAACCCGCTTAAGACAGAAGTAGAGTTTTCAGCAGCAGATACAAGCTACCCATAGTGAGACATCTCTCTTTGGTAGGAGAGAATATTCCATTTGCTGAAAGTGCAAAACACCTGGGAGTTTTGCTGAACAGGAAATTGAACTTCAAATCATACATTTAGGAAAGGCCAAAAAAGACAACTCTTGGTGTATACACCTGCAAGGGAGCCATTAGCAAAAGTTGGGGGTTTACACCGTGTCATTGCATTGGGCTTATACGGCAGTTGTGAGACTTAAAACGCAATATGGTATTGTAGTCTAGTGGACGACGCTTCAAAAGTCCCCCTACTGTTCAATACTTAGCCGGATGCAAAGGTTGGCTTGTTTGTGCATCAGAGTCCCAATGAGCATTATATCATATGATGCGTTAAATTTAATGCTACACCTAATGCCTCTGGACATTGTGGCTAGACAAATTGCTGTGGCCAATGCTCTGAGGCTAAGGCAACCTTTTTTTTTGGTCATGCGGCGTCTATGAACCATGTGTTATCCTTGGTGCAAATCATAAGCCGATCTTCTAGGCAGTGTGGGTTACACATGCCCATGAGCCGTTTATAAAAGTTACTGTACCGACTATTCCTGGTAGAACCGATCCCGAGTAGTAGGAGTTGGATAGATTTCTTCACGGATGGTTTCAAAATTAAAGCAGTACTCTGAAAAACTAGGACTGGTCATGTGCAGAAGGGTATTCGACCAGTGCAGTGTGTATCAAGCGGAGATTCTTGCAACTAAAGAAGTACTGGAACGGCCAGGATATAATGTCATTAGGTCAAAATTATAGCCGAGTCCAAAAGGCGTACTGCATTACGATACCTCTTTGGAGAGAAGTTTTTACATAGCATAGTGCCATACAAATATTGCCAGCATTAAGAGGGGATAACCCAAAAAATGCAAATGCAAATTTTGCTCATGAACATACCATTAAGGGACAGAAGGGAATAACTGAAAAATGTTTGTTTTTCTGATGGTTTTTCATATTGAGCTTACACTTGTATCGGTCTGCACTCATTGGTAGTGAGAAATTTGCCCCTGTTCCTTAGTGGAATGTTAATGGGCAACATTTGCAAATTGTTTGCGACGATTGGTATAAGCATCTTCCCAGACAACCAGACAGCCTTTAAATCTCTGGGGAACATTTTTGTGAATTTAAAAACCACCCTCAACTGTTGTAGATCTCTTAACGATATCGGTGAATAGTTCAAAAACTCGCCTGGATGCCGCGACACAGGCCCAGGGAGTTGTAGAGCAGACAAGCTTGCGGGACTAGGAGCCAGCTTACACATTCCAGGGGATCTGGAATCAGTGGGTACGCTGCTGGCGGCATGTAAGCTAAGTCTTTAGTATCAGGCCCGAAGGGTAACGAATGACTGATGGTCACAAAGAGGGGGCTGTAAGCATTACAAAACTATATTGCCTATTCTAAACTTCAAGAGGTTTACCACTTTGCTGCCATTGGCTGGAACAGACATCTCACTCAATGTGTGAGTCACGACAGGTCACTGTCTAAACGGAAAACAAGCTGACAGACCAGCAACGACTTTTGCGGAAAATGTGAGGACATCGAAGACGAAGAGACTATAGAATACCTTCTGTATGTGTGTGTTCCGCACTAGCATACAGAAGGAGTTCCACTTCTCATTTCTTTGAGAACCTATCTGATTTAGCGGATGTGAACATTGGGCTTCTTAAAGCGATCTGTATGGTTCAACGGTAGGAACTAAAAGGCATCTTCCTTCTTCTGTTCCTGTGGTATCACAATGGACGAAAACGTCTAAGTGAGTCTGATGGCAGACTGCCACTTAAATCAAATAGGATAGGCGTATAATAATTTCTTCATTCGTTAGTAACACCTCGTAATATGCTAGACCCATACCCCCATAGAGTATATATATTCTTGATCGTCTTGACAAGTCGATCTAGCCATGTCTGTCCGTCCGTCTGTCTGTCGAAAGCATGCAAACTTTCGAAAGAGTCAGGTCGGTTGGAATTGTAAATGGGTCAAGTCGGTCTATTTTTTGATATAGCTGCCATATAAACCGATCTTCGGTCTTGGCTTTTTAGCCTCTATAGGGCGCAATTCTTATCCGAATTGGCTAAAATTTTGCACAAAGCGTTGAGGAATGACTTTCAACAATTGTGCCAAGTGTGGTCTCAATCAGTCCATAACATGATATAGCCGCCATATAAACCGATCTCCTTATTAGACTTCTTGAGCTTCTAGAGGATGCAATTCTTTTCCAGTTTGATTGAAAATTTGCATATATCATTTTAGTATGACTTTCAACAACTACATATATCTAGTTTGGTCTAAATCGGTTGAGCACCTGATATAGCTGTCATATAAACCGATCTTCCAATTTGACACTCTGAGTCACTGGAGGCGGCAATTATTACTCGATTTGCCTGAAAACTTGAATATGGTATTTTTCTATGACTTCTAAACAGTCATTATAACTACGGTCCATATAGGTCAATAACTTGATGTAGCTCGTATATGTGTATATATTGAAAAAATCGTTGAAAGAACTTGACAAATGCGATCTATGGTGGAGGGTTTATAAGATTCGACCCGGCCAAACTTAGCACGCTTTTTTTGAAAATAGGACTTTTTTACGGCTCTCAGTAAATATAGGTCAACTAGTAGTTTTTTTTTGGAATTGGATAATACATTTAGTAGTATTAAGTACAACATGTTATTTTCTTTACGATTTGAGCAAAATTTACTTTTATTTTGACACAGATTTCTAAAATTTTTTGGGCAGTTATGCAAGACTTCATAACTTTATAAACAAAGTTCTTCTTATGTATGGTATAATAGTTCTCATATATACGGACATTCTGAAATCAGCTATAATGTTGCAAATTGTATCTCTACCAACCACTGTGCAACAGTGGTTGCAGAGTCTAACATTTTGCAACTCTTTTTCGGTAGTTAGTCATTACGTGAAAGTCATTTTTGGCTTCCCCCCTATGGAAGATTTCATTGCAAGCATTATTGCTGTTGTTGTTGGTACAGAAAAATGTCCAAAGATATACGAAACAATAGATGTACACAATGTAATTACGCCATTTACAACGTTGCGCGCGGCTGTTACACTTCCAAGTTACGTTGTCGTTGGCCAGTTGCTGTCTGCCTGCCTGTCTGTCTGTCCGGCTGCCCATTCATCTGTCTGAGTGCCAAACTTGCTGACTGTTGTTAGCCTAGATTACCGTTGAGTGCATATGGCGTTGAGAAGCAGCGGCAACGGCAACAGCAATTGCTGGTCGTACATTGCGCATGCTCAGCCGTCCAACTTAGCCATTGAGGTGAATGTTGGTTTGGCTGTTTGGGGCACCCCCAAAAGCCCATATACAGATGGAGTATAAAAAGGCAACGGCTGCAAGTTGTTTGAATCAGTATCAATTCGGATCTCGTTCAATACGAAGCAATAGTTTAGTGTCATAGTTTCCTCCAACAGCTCAACAATGCGCATGGTAAGGCATCGCAGCTTTTCTGTGTTTTGAGTTTTCTCATAAAACAGGCCCGAAGCTTTGGGAGTTACACAACCAACCCGGAAAATTGGCAAGCACGAATTAATGGCTTGCGCAAAAACAAAGGCCTTGTGCAATCGGTGGTTTTCCCACAACTCATGGCCTGACTTGGATTATGCAATAATAAAAAGAAAAAAAAAACTTCTGTGTGTGTTGTGGCAAAATGTAATTGGACTGTTTTTTACCTTTTTCATTTTCAGTTTGTTTTTCCTTGTCTCGCCTTGTGCGTGGCAATGGTCAGCTGTGCCGAAGAAGCTGCCGCTGCCGCCAAAGATAAGGCTGCTGCCTCTGACGATAAGACCATAGAAAAACGTGGCTTACATTTGGGAGATTATGGCCATCATCATCATGAACACATCAAGACGGTTACCATTGAGAAAAAGGTTCCTGTGCCCTACACCGTGGTCAAGCATATACCCTACACTGTGGAAAAGAAGGTCCCCTATGAGGTTAAGGTACCAGTGCCAGAGCCCTATATTGTCGAAAAGAAGGTTCCTGTGCATGTCAAGGAATACGTCAAGGTACCTGTACATGTGCCCAAACCTTATACCGTAGAAAAGAAGGTACCCTATGAGGTCAAATATCCTGTGGATAAGCCTTATGAGGTTAAAGTACATGTACCTCAACCCTACGAAGTCATCAAGAAAATCCCCTATGAAGTTAAGGTTCCTGTGCCACAGCCCTATGAGGTTATCAAGAAAGTCCCATATGAGGTGAAAGTAGAGGTGCCTGTGCCCAAACCCTATGAAGTCATCAAGAAGGTTCCCTATGAAGTGAAGGTACCCGTCGAGAAACCCTACCCCGTCGAAGTGCCCAAGCCATACCCCGTGGAAGTTGAAAAACCCTACGAAGTCATTGTGGAAAAGAAGGTGCCATATGAAGTGAAAGTGCCCGTGGACAAGCCCTACAAGGTTGAGGTTGAAAAGCCCTACCCGGTGCATGTCAAGGTACCAGTGCCCCAGCCCTACACTGTGGAGAAAAAGGTACCCTACACCGTAGAGAAGCCAGTGCCCTATGAAGTCAAGGTTCCCATTGAGAAACCCTATCCAGTCTACTCTGAGGTTAAGGTTCCATTACACAAGGAAATCCCCATACCCGAGAAATACCATGTAGAGGCTCCCATCTTTGAGCATCACGACCATCACGGAGGTGGTCATGGCGGCTACTCCCACTATTCTCATCATCACTAAAAGACAGAATTCGACAGAAAAATCTCAATTGCTTTATAACGTTAAGACTAACAAGACCATCATCAACATCATCACCATCATCATCATCGATAGAACTGCAGCGATTAATCCTTACCCTGCCAAGCCACAATTATCGTCAAGAAATTCGAAAAATAGCGCACAGAACGCGATTACAAGCGAAAAACAACACTAAATTATTTGCCCAATACCATCCACATTGCAAATACCATAAGACGCACGCACCGTTGAGCTGGACGGACAACTAAGAGAGGAGAAACGAAGACCAGAGAAATTTTGAGCAAAACTAACTATTGAACCTTTGTCGGCAAGAACTAACGACAAGGATTGAACTGTTTCATCCAAACGTGATCGGGATTTTGCGGCCAAACAAAATTGGCTGCATCCATCCCCCCCCCATAAATACCAACCTAGAATAAGCCAAATGTATTATTTCCTTATTTAATACTCATGTTGACATTGTAGTTTCTAAGCAAAAATATTTCCTTCCATTCCAAAATATATGAATAAGTTAGAATGAAATGAACTCTCAAAAGAAACAGAAAATGGTATCAATTTTTGTGACAAGGGAAAAAAGGGGAACGTTATAAATAAGGAAGAATGTTAGAGATGTAATTTAAAAAATAATTAAAACGAGTAACAAGTAAAAGTGAGCTATTGTATATCAGATTAAAGACCGATTTGAACTATAGCATAATACTATCTGCAAAATTTAAGGCAAATCGGTCAAAACATGTGGCTTTCATGGGCTCAAGGAGTCAATTTGGGAGATCGGCTTATATGGGAGCTATCTGAACCGATATGGCCCATTTGTAATGCCCCACGACTGACGTCAATATTAAGTAGCTGTGCAAAATTTCAAGCGGCTAGCTTAGTTCAACCGCTATCGTGATTTCGACAGACGGACATGGCTAGATTGAGTTAGAATGTCGAGTTGACATTCCTATTGTTGTGGGTATAACAAGTAAAAACATAGTAAGTTCGGCAAGTCACAGTTGCAGCGAAATCGGGAAGTACATCCGTTTGTTATGGGATTAAGACCCAAAATTGGAAAAACAGTCTCCATTAAAGTTATATTTAAATATGGTCCGATCTGGAAAATATTCTAGTCGGACGATGGGAGGCTAAAAACAATGCATTGTGTTAAATTTCAGTGAAATTTGATAATAAAAGCGCCTTAAACGGATTTTAGACCCAATTTCGGCAGATCAGTCTATATGGCAGCTAATCGAAATATGGTCCCGTGAGGACCATTTCCAGTTTAAACAACGGGAGGTCTAGTCCAACTAAATGCTCCATTTCCAATGCTTTAATTTGAGCGAAATCGGATAATTAATGAAGCTTTTAGAGGCTTAACACCCTAAATCGGCAGATCGGTCTATATGACAGCTATATCCAAAAATATGGTTCGATCCGAATTATTTTCAATTTGGATGACGGCGGGCTTAATTTAACTTACTATTTCTAATTTCAGCGAAATCGGTTAATTAGTGCAGCAATTATGGGCTTAAGATTCTAAATCGGCAATTGGATCTATATGGCAGCTATATCGAGATATAGTCCGATCTGGACCATATTGGTTCAAATGCCGGAAGGCCTAAAGCAACTCACTGTTCCAAATTTCAACGTAATCGGATAAAAATGCACATTTTCTGGTCTTAAAACCCTTAATCGGCAGATCGGTCTATATGACAGCTTTATCCAAATTATATCCAATCTGGACGATAATGCGGCCGAATGCCGGGATGCAACAATGCAACTCACTGTTCGAAATTTCAACGTAATCGGATAATAAATGAGACTTTTAAGGGCTTAAGACCCTTAGTCGGCAGATCGGTATATATGGTAGCTACATCCAAATAAGATCCGATTTGACCACTTCAAGAACTTAACCTGGATCTGTGCAAAATTTTAGTTCGTTTTAGTTTTTATACAAAGGATGGGGGTATACAAACTTCGTCATTCTGTTTGTAACACCTCGTAATATGTGTCAGAGACCCCATAAAGTATATATATTCTTGATCGTTATGTCATTTTAAGTCGATCTAGCAAAGTCCGTCCGTCTGTCCGTCGAAAGCACGCTAACTTCGAAAGAGTAAAGCTAGCCGCTTGAAATTTTTCACAAATACTTTTTATTAGTGTAGGTCGGTTGGGATTGTAAATGGGCCATATCAATCTATGTTTTGATATAGCTGCCATATAAACCGATCTTGAGTCTTGATTTCTTGAGCCTCTAGAGGGCGCAACTCCTATTCGATTGGAATGAAATTTTGCACGACGTGTTTTGTTATGATATCCAACAACTGTGCCAAGTATGGCGCAAATCGGTTCATAATCTGATAAAGCTGTCATATAAACCGATCTTGGGTCTTGATTTCTTGAGCCTCTAGAGGGCGCAACTTCTATTCGATTGGAATGAAATTTTGCACGACGTGTTTTGTTATGATATGCAACAAATGTGCCAAATATGGTCCAAATCGATACATAACCTGCTATAGCAGTCATATAAACCAATCTGGGGACTTGACTTCTTGAGCTTCTAGAGGGCGCAATTATTATACGATTGGGCTGAAAACGCCTCATGCAAAATTTCAACCAAATCATAAAGGGTGATTTTTTTGAGGTTAGGATTTTCATGCATTAGTATTTGACAGATCACGTGGGATTTCAGACATGGTGTCAAAGAGAAAGATGCTCAGTATGCTTTGACATTTCATCATGAATAGACTTACTAACGAGCAACGCTTGCAAATCATTGAATTTTATTACCAAAATCAGTGTTCGGTTCGAAATGTGTTCGAAGTGGGTAATAGCGTGCTATGTTTGGCCTGGGCGAATCTTGTTATCCCACCACAATGGTCTGCTAAAAATGTATACAAAATAAATTTATTTGAAGATCATAATTTTTATTTAAAAATTGCGGCTTGTTCTTTATTGAGTTATAGACCGATTTGGCATAGTTACAATTGGAAGTTACAGTTGGAAGTCATACGGGACACCACATGCAAAATTTTAGCTAAATGGGACAAAAATTGCTGCTTCCAGGGCTCAAGAAGTCAAATCGGGAGATCGGTTTATATGGGAGCTATATCTAAATCTAAACCGATATGACCCATTTACAATCTCCAACGACCTACATCAATACTAAGTATCTGTGCAAAATTCCAAGCGGCTAGCTTTACGCGTTCGGTGGTTTCGATAGACTGACGGACATGGCTAGATTGACTCAGAACGTCGAGACGATCAAGAATATATATACTTTATGGGGTCTTAGACTAATATTTTGAGGTGTTACGAACGGAATGACTAGATTAGTACACCCCTATCCTATGGAGATGGGTATAATGAAATAAATTCGGCCGGACCGAACATAGCATACCTATCACCACGCATATATATCTTAACTTTATGTTTGATGTATGAACCCGAAATGGGAGACCGGCCTATAAACAGCTATATATTATTAAGGTCCGATGTAGGCCATATTCGGCGTGGATATTTAACTTTTATGTGCAACTTGCTCACTGCAGAAAATTTCATCGAAATCGGGTTGTAACTAGGCATTACAAGGTTCAAGGCCAAACATCAGAAAATATATGGTAGCTATACCCAAATATGGTCTGAACTATACTTGGTACCAATATTGTGATTAAGTATGTCCTTTAAGGGCCCGAGACTTTAGATCGCGAGACCGGTATATATGGCAGCAATATTCAAATCTAGTCCGATATGACGATTACTTGGCAGGAATATCAAGTGGCCTATCCCAACTCACTGTACAATATTTCAGCAATGTAAGGTAAAAAATGTGAGTTTTTGGGACAATCGTCGTTGTAAAAGACAGATGCACCATTGCCGAAGCACTAAGGTGGTGCAGCATACTTTGCATCACATTATCCACCTTTCTACTCTCCGACATGACCGCTTACGTTGGCGTTGCTGAGGAAGGCAAAACAAATTAGATGAGGTAGTAGTAAGGTGCGATGCTAACTGAATATCAACGACCTACTAATACATAATATAGGTAATACTGGTACCGTTGTTACAGGATTAGGATGGCAATTTTAATATAACAAGTAAAAGCATGCTAAGTTTGGAGGGGCCGAATCTTATATATTCTCCGCTATGGGTCACATTTGTCAAGTTTTTTTCCCGGTATCTCTTTAGGGACAAAACAAGTTCTTTGCCCGGTATCTCTATTTATAGGCAAACAAGGCATACTGGATAAGAATTGCTATGCCGTTGGAGCTATATCAAGTTATGGACCAATTCAAGCTATACATGGTTTGGATGATGGAGACCATAGTAGAAGTCATTGTGCAAAATTTCGTGGTAGCTCCATTGGGGCTTAAGAAGCAAAATCGGGAGATCGTTATTCAAAATTTCAACCGAATCGTATAAGAACTGCGCACTGCGTCCCACCCTTTTAGGGGATGGGCTGAACGTTCGCAACTTTCCAAGGCCCGGAGTAAACTCCCGCACGGTAAGCAAGATTGAAAAGTTTGCCTAATGGACGTGCAAGCGTCGAATAACACTTAAGCTGCCATTAGAGGATAACACATGTAATTTCAAAAACGGCAACTCTGAAAGTTGTACACATCGAGTGATGCGTACGAAAAATGTATAATAACAAATGGATTTTGGAATTTTATTTCATCGAACATACATGTAGATAGATATCTTTAAAGAAAGTGCAATACATATGAGAATACATGCCGGTTAGAGCGCGCTCTATTCGTATTCGACGTACATAAGACAAGTCTTATGAATACAGAAAGTGACAACTAATATGACATGTCTTACTGTCTAATGGCAGATTTACAAAGGACAGGTGTTGATATACCATACGAGCCTGGAGATTTGTTAACTACGAGCTCCACAAGGACCTCTTTGAATCCATGTGATCGAAAAAATATATAAGGCTTCGAACAGGATACACTTTCAATCACGGGGGTGGTTGATTGTTAAACGGCAGGAAAGAATTTCCTGCAAACATTTCAGCCAATAGATAAGCCTTATCAGTGAATAACTCGCAGGCACAGTCAGCTACATTCGGCTCTTTAATATCCGTGTCGAGTATGATGCAGATTGGTCTATATTTGGATTAAGCTGCCATATATACCGATTTAAGTTGTTGGAGCTACAAAAGGCACATTTATCACACGATTTTGCCAAAATTTGGCACAGGGACGTTTTTTAAGCAATCAGTGTTGGTCAACTTCCGTCCTGCGTATGGCTCAGATCAGGCCATATTTAGATATAAAGTACAGGCCAATCTCCCGATTGAAGAACTCTCCCATTAATGGAATATTAATTACCGCAATTTGCTGTAATTTTGTAAAATTATATCCCTTCTTTCTGGAATATCGTGCAGATCCCCGAAAATGTTGCAGATATGACAATATTTGGATCTAACTGCCATATAGCCCGATTTTCCAATTTTCGGTCTTGAATCCGTACTAGTACTGTTTTCTACCTGACCAGTGAATAAGTTAGACCCATTGACTTCCATGACCAGTTTGGTCCAGATCGGACCATATTTTCATACAACTGCTATGAAGTCATAAAAGGTACATTTTTCACAGGATTTGGATGAAATATGGTTATTGTGTATATCTGAGTTAGTGGTATCCAAAGTTCGGCCGGGCCGTACATTATTCCTATTACTTGATTTTCTTTACTAATGAATTTCATTCAACGTAAATCTTTGAGAACACCATTTTATCAAAGTTCTCCTTAAGAATAGGCTTCAAATGCTCATTTTCTGTTAAGCTATATCACACATCACATTTCCACGGTTTTCCATTCCATCATCAATGGATTTTTTGATGCTAGTATGAAATTAGATATACCTTCAAAAACAGCGAGATCATATTTATGATTTTCGCAAGCAATGATGAAGGCCGTGGTAGTACTTTGGTTCCAATTTTTGCAGAATATCAGTTTTCAAAATAACGACTATGAACAGCAAGCACAAATGCAACTGAATTTTGTTTTGAATATTTTTTAACATTGTTTTACAGGATTTTTGTGGTTTGTTTTTAAATAAATTATTTGAAGCATTACACATGCCACAAGAGCCAAAGCCAGGAAGTGTGTGTGAACGGAACAACCATTGGATATGTAGCCAACTCCAGGCAGCAGATATAGGCGATATGTGGAAGCTAGGCAGGCTAACTGTTATGACGGCACACTACTGTTACACTTTCTCAACAGTTATGTTAGCCGTAGAGGTGTGCGATGTCTGCATGTCTGTCGGTCTGTCTGTCCGATTAAGCGAACGCTTTGACTAGGTGGTTGAATGTCAGTCTACTTTCTTGAATAGCAGCCTAGCGCCAGCTATCACCTATAAAAGATTACAACTCCTCTATGGCTGCATCAGTCTCAGTTCGGATCTCGTTGAAAACGCACCCAAGACATTAGTGTGATAATTTCCTGCCACAGCTCAACAATGCGCATGGTAAGTGGTAAACTATTAACGCCTTAAATTAAACGGAAATGTTGTTGAAAAAACTTTAATACCAAGTTTTGACTTTCATTTCCTAGAGTCTTAAAGTTTCATAACTCCACCATCTATAATTGTTTTTAATTACAGTTTGTGTTTCCTTGTCTCGCCTTGTGCTTGGCTATGGTCATCAGTGCCGAGGAAGCAGCTCAGTCTGATAAGACAGTGGAAAAGCGTGGCTTACATTTCGGAGACCATGGTCATCACCATCATCATCACCATGAACACATCAAGACCATAACCATAGAGAAAAAGGTTCCCGTGCCCTATACAGTAATCAAGCATATTCCCTACACGGTGGAAAAAAAGGTACCCTACGAGGTCAAGGTGCCAGTGCCCGAACCCTATGAAGTCATTAAAAAGGTTCCAGTGCATGTCAAGGAATACGTCAAGGAATACGTCAAGGTTCCCAAACCTTATACCGTGGAAAAGAAGGTACCCTATGAAGTCAAATATCCTGTGGACAAACCCTATGAGGTAAAGGTACATGTACCCCAACCCTATGAGGTTATCAAGAAAATTCCATATGAGGTGAAAGTGCCAGTACCTCAGCCTTATGAAGTCATTAAGAAAGTACCCTATGAGGTCAAAGTAGAGGTTCCCGTACCCAAACCCTATGAAGTCATCAAGAAAGTACCCTATGAGGTAAAGGTGCCCGTAGAGAAACCCTACCCCGTTGAGGTGCCCAAGCCTTATCCCGTGGAAGTTGAGAAACCCTACAAGGTTATTGTGGAGAAAAAGGTGCCATACGAAGTGAAAGTGCCCGTGGACAAGCCTTACAAAGTTGAGGTGGAAAAGCCCTATCCCGTACATGTCAAGGTACCTGTGCCCCAACCCTACACTGTGGAAAAGAAGATACCCTACACAGTGGAGAAAGCCATACCCTACGAAGTAAAGGTACCAGTTGAGAAGCCTTATCCCGTTTATTCAGAGGTCAAGGTGCCAGTCCACAAGGAAATTCCGGTAGCTCATAAATATCATGTTGAAGTTCCCATTTTCGAAAAGCATGAAGAGCATGGAGGTGGTGGTGGTGGTGGTGGACATGAAGGCCATGAGTCCTATCATCATCATCACTAGTAAGCCAACGATCTCTTCGAAACCAAACTTCATAAGGCATTCAAGTCTCAGAACCATTTCAAAAAAATATCTTCCAAATGCCACAGTTTCTCCAAAGCACAGAAAGCGATTACAAGTGAAAATCAAAATTTGCGACAAAACAACTCTCCTAATTGCAAATATTGAACGCAAGCACCGTTGAGCTGGACGGTTCACTAAGAAGAAGGAAATGAACGAGAAATCCATGTTGAGGATAATCCTAAATCCTTTTGAGGTTTTAGGCTAGAAACTATTTCATCCAAATGTGATGTTGGAGTTGAAAAATCAATTCTCTGATTGTTGCTCATCGCCTCATCACCTTAGAATTAAACCAAATGTATTATTACCTTATATTTAATACTCATGTTGACATTGTAGCTTAAGTTTTATTTTTTCTACCCCACAAAAATCTAAATAAATGTTAAGTTAAAAAAAAATAGAAAGAAATCCATTATCATGGCAGGGGAATGAGGTTAGGTTTCTGAACATGGCAACCAGACACATAATATTTGTGTTTTTATACGTCTTGAGCACTTGAAAGGCGCATTTACCATCCGATTTCACTGAAAATTGGAACAGTGAGTAATATCTCGATGTTCGATATTTAATATCCCGACGTTCGTGCAGAATATGAAATTTGGAACATAGAATGGTTTTAGATCCCTATAGTTATCTTGCCCAATGAGCTTTAGAGCGGAATTTGTTAGATACTAAGGTTTTGAGCTCATGGGAATATGAAAGGAATTTGTAGCATACTTCAATAGGAAAAACTCTGGGTGCCATATTATGGGCGGGTGAGAGGGCTATATGGGGGATTTAGAGTAAAACTCTAATCTGGCATTTAAAATTGGAGAGAGGTGTCTGAGAGCTGCCCCACCACCAAATCATTCCGAGCAGGCATGTCGATGTGTTAAAAACATATCTACGAGTGTGAGTACCAATTGAATCTTTTAGAAGTTTTCTCCACCTTCCCAAGAGCGGAGTACCATATAAGACTCCTTCCGATTTATTTGTCACGTCAGCCGGTAGAAAGCGCAACTCAACGTCGAGTTCAGGTCTAAACGAGCTTTAGGTCTAAACCATAACATACGGTGCCTCAGCAGGTTTAGACCATTCTCGAAGTCCACACCTTCTAAAACACAGTGAGATTTTTAACCCAAGCATTCGGCGTCATAGGCGGACATGATAATCTCTGCACCACGGTATCCTCCAAAAAAATAAAAACGTATAAAATTTAATAATTAACATTAATGTTTTGCTTAGTTTGCAGTAATTTTTATACCCAACACTGAAGATTTTGTAGTAGCCAGTCATAAAATAAACCAGTCTCAACACTGGCTGGCTTCTCTATATATGGCACCCGATTCAGAGATGCCGCCTTCAAACCTTATGACGCTGGTTGAAGCCGCTTCTGTAGGGAAAGGAGCCCCATTGTAGGAAGTGATGCTAATACACATCACCAAATATGGAGAAGTTCGGATGTAAACGTAAGGGGTGAGCTGCTTATTGAATATAAGTTGTAATCTGGCGATTTGTAATGAAGGGGATAAACCGACCTTTATTACCAGGAACAGGCAGGAGGTACTAGATATTACCTTTGTATCGGAAGATATAAGTGGAAGAATATGCGACTGGGATGTGTTGGATGACCGCAGCTTCTCTGATCATCGCTATATTAGTTTCAGCCTTGGAGAAAATACTGCAGAAGTGGTCCCTCGGCTAAACAGAAGAAAGCCGGATTGGGATAATTAGCGGCACAAACTCTGCACGTCTATCCCTGCTAGACCAGAAAAGGAAGTGGAAACTATGGAGGATATAGACATAGTGGTCAAGCGAATCACGAAGGCCCTAAATGACTCGCTTGTATTAGCATGTCCTAGTGCGAAGCCAAGGGGCAAACAGCGACCGATAAGTTGAAATCTGGAGATTTGTAATAAAGGGGATAAACCGACCTTTATTACCATGATTAGGCAAGAGGTACTAGATATTACCTTTGTATCGGAAGATATAAGTGGAAGAATATGCGACTGGGATGTGTTGGATGACCACAGCTTCTCTGATCATCGCTATATTAGTTTCAGCCTTGGAGAAAATACTGCAGATGAGGTCCCTCGACTAAACAGAAGAAAGGCGGATTGGGATAATTTGCGGCACAAACTCTGCACGTCTATCCCTTCTAGACCAGAAAAGGAAGTGGAAACTATGGAGGATATAGACGTAGTGGTCAAGCGAATCACGAAAGCCCTAAATGACTCGCTTGCATTAGCATGTCCTAGTGCGAAGCCAAGGGGCAAACAGCGACCGCCATGGGGGACCCCAGAGCTGGTTGGTCTAAGGAAGGACTGCAGAAAACGCATCAACAAACCAAAAGCCTCAATAGCACCACACGATTGGGACATCTATAAGGCTGAGCTAAGAAAATATAAGGGCGAACTTCGAAAGGCTCAGAACAAATCCTCGGTAGAATTCCGTAGCTCCGTGGAGGATACATCTGAGGCCTCTAGACTAAGGGAGATTATTTCCTCGAGACCTATTACGGTGGGGTATATTCAGAAGTCAGAGAGTGTATGAACAATGTCTAGAGAGGAAACATTAGAACTACTCATTTATACACATTTCTTCGGGAAATTCTCCATTGGACAACGTGGCGCCAAATGAGGTTGTCACTGGTATGCATTCGTCGGAGGCTATTAGGGAAATTGTATCTGAGGCGAAAATCCTTTTGGCGATAAGAAGTTTCGACTTCTTTAAGTCGCCAGGCTCTGATGATGTATCACCCGTTGAATTACAAGCTGTGTCTGATAGACTGGTATCCCTGTCTAAGGGGGATATACTCTGCTTGTATCAGAATTTCATACATACCTGTGGGATGGAGGGACACGAAGGTAATTTTCATTATAAAAGCAGGAAAACCCTACCACACAAAGGAAAACTACCACACAAAGGTAGCTCCTATTAGCCTGTCATCCTTTATGTTGAAGCCTCTTGAGAGGTTAATAGAAACATATCTTAGAGCAAAGATCACTGGAGATTGTTTGTCGCGACAGCAGCATGCAAATAGTAAAGGCAAATCCACTGAAGCAGTGCTTCACGACCAAGTCGGCCAAATAGAGGGCTCTCCCGCTGTCAAGGAATATACAATGGTAGTATTTCTTGACATTGAAGGTGATTTCAATAATGTAAAACCGACGTCAGTCATGAAGGAGCTGGTGTTTCTAGGCATAATCTCTACCGAAAGAAAGTTTATTCATAACTTATTTACTAAAAGATGCGTTATTGCAGGCTTGGGATCTGTGGATCTAAAAAGATGGGTAAGCAGAGGAACACCTCAAAGAGGTGTACTGTCTCTTCTCCTTTGTAATATAGCCATCAACAATACATTATTGTCTCTGGAAGAAAAAGGTGCTGATGACGTGGTAATTGCGGTTAGGGAAAAGTTTCTCAGCACTCTAAGAGTAATACTTCAGGAAGCTCTACGTGCAGCAGCAACGGTGTTGTGGTCTGGTGGACGGCGCTTTAAAAGTCCACCTACTGCCGAATCCAAAGGAAGGCTTGTTTGTGCATCACAGCCGCACTGAGGACGACACCATCGGATACACTGAATTTAATGCTACATCTTATGCCTCTGGACTTTATGGCTACCCAAATTACATCGGCCACTGGCGTGGGGTTAAGGGAGCTTTCTTATTGGTCATGTGGCGGCTACGGGCACTGTGTTATCTTTGATACAATATCCGATGTTCCAGGCAGTGTGGATTACACGCTATCTAAGCTGCTTTTTGATAAAAAATACTGTACCACTATTCCTGATAGAACCAATTGGAACTACGATATCCCTAGTAGCAGAAGTTGCATAGTCTTCCATACGGATGGTTCCAAACTAGACCACCAGGTGGGCTTTGGGGTGTACTCTACAGATCTAGAATTGGTCATATCGTAAAAAGTTACCCGACCACTGCAGTGTGTATTAAGGGGAGATGCTTGCAATTAAGGGAGTGGTGGGATGGCAAAGATATAATGTCATCACGACGATTGGCATAAATATCTTCTCAGACAGCCAGGCAGCCATTAAATCCCTGGAGAACGTATTTCTTAACACAAAAACCGCCCTCGACTGGAGCAGATCTCTCAACGAGATTCTCTCTCTCTCTCAACAGTTCAAAACGCACCTGTTCTGGGTGCCGGACCCGCGAGATATCCCAGGAATTGTAAAGTGGTCGAACTTGCGAGACTAGGAACTACCCTATGCCTCTAGCAACATGTAAGCTAAGTTTTCAGGTCCAGTCCCGAAGGACATCGAATGATAGATGGTCACAAACAGGGGCTGTGAGCATTCCAAAACTATGTGGCCTAATCTACACTTCAAGAGGTCTATTGCTTTGCTGTCAATAGCTAGAATAGACGTCTCAGTCATTATGTTCGTCATGACAGGTCACTGTCTAATCGAAAAATATGCTGACAGACTGAAGGTTGCCTGCAACGACTATTGCAGAAGCTGTGAGGACATCGAAGAAGAAGAGACTAAAGAACACCTTCTGTGTGTGTTTCCCGCACTAGCAGTCAGAAGGAGTTCCACTTTAGGTTCTCATTTCTTTAAGAACCTGTCTGATTTAGCAGATGTGAACCTTTGCCTGTTATTGGGCTTTTTAAAGCGACCTGATGGATGGTTCAACGGTAGGAACTAGAAGGCATCTTTTTTCTTCTTCTTCCGTTCCTGTGGTATCACAATGGATGAAAACGTCTGATGGCAGACTGCCACTTAAACCTAACCTAAACCTTACCTACACCCAACACTGAAGGATGGGTTCCGACCCTATTAAGTATACTCGTATATATTTTTTATCCTCGTTAAATCACGTCATTTCCATTCTACTGTTGAAACCACGCTACAGTTATTAAAAATTAAAGCAATGAGCTGAAACTTCATACAGATCCTTTTCATACATAGGTTAAGTGGATATAGCCGTCATATAGATCGATCACCACATTTAGGCTCTTATGCCCATGAAAGATGGATTTACTATCCGATGTGATTGAAATTTGGCACAACGAATTACGTTTATATTCTTAACATCTGTCGAGATCATACTATATTTGGGTATAACTGCCCTATATCGATCGCCCGATTAAAGTCTAAGGCACACGGAGGCCACAATTATTGCCCGATCCAGCTGATATTTGGCGCTGTGAGTTTTCTTAGGACCACCGATTTCGATGGAGCATTGACCATCCTTATTAAACGGACAATATCTTGAAATGACCCCCATATAGACCGATCTCCTGTTTAGAAGGCCCATAGAAGCAGCATTTATTACACGATTTCGCTGAAATTCGCCAAGGTGTGTTATCTTCGAACATTCGACATCGGACTTTGGTCCAGATCGGATAACATCTTCTTTTTGGCAACATTAAACAGCTCACGCACGTTTCGTGTTTTGTTTCACTGTGAAACATCTTCAGGTTGGTCTATAATTCAACCATCAATTGTCTTAGAAACGAATAACGAATAATGTTTAGAAAGTTAATCGCGAACTTCTTTCATTTTATGGGCGAAACTCATCTCTGGCTAAATGGGTACGTAAATAAGCAGAATTGTCGATTTTAGAGTGAAGATCAGCCAGAAGCATTGCAATAGCTACCATTGCATCCAGAAAAAGTCACAGTTTGGTGGGGTTTATAAGCTGGTGGCATCATTGGACCGTACTTCTTCAAAGATGATGCGAATCGTAACGTAACTGTGAATGGTGAGCGCTATCGTGAGATAAAATCCACCGTTTTTTGGCCAAAATGCGAGAGCTTTATTTGCATTACTTGTGGTTTCAACTAGACGGTGCCACATGCCACATAGCACGCGTAATAATGGACTTATTCGGCGAGGCGAGTTTGGTGAACATTTTATTTCACGTTCGGGTCCGGTCAATTTTCCGCCTAGATCGTGCGATTTAAAGCCTTTAGACTATTTTGTGTGAGGCTATGTTAAGCCCGCTTCAATTGACGCATTGGAAGACAACATTGAAGCATTTATTCGTGAGATACCGGCCAAAATGTTGAAATGGGTATGCCAAAATTGGACTAAGCGGATGGACCATTTGAGGCGCAGTCACGGTCATTGCACCGAAAATGGGCTTCGTCGCTGCACACAATGATGAACGCGATGAACTTTCTTAACAGAGCACGCCTTTTGATGATAAAATTCAATAATTTGCTAGCGTTGTTCGTTTGTAAGACGATTCATGATTTTATTATAGACCAAACTGAAGATGTTTGATAGTGAAACAAAACACAAACGTGCGTGAGCTGTTTAAACTAGTGTTGTCAAAAGGACAATAGATAAAAATCACCATTTACCTTATTGAGCCTTAGTCGAATATTTTGAAGTGTTAAAGAAGGAATGACGAGTTTAGTATACACTCATCCCATGGTGGAGAATATACAAATATTGGGTTGCCCAAAAAGTAATTGCGGATTTTTCATATAGTCGGCGTTGACAAATTTTTTCAACGGCTTGTGACTCTGTAATTGCATTCTTTCTTCTGTCAGTTATCAGCTGTTACTTTTAGCTTGCTTTAGAAAAAAAGTGCAAAAAAAGTATATTTGATAAAAGTTCATTCTAAGTTTTATTAAAAATGCATTTACTTTCTTTTAAAAAATCCGCAATTACTTTTTGGGCAACCAATATTTTCTTAAAGGGAAAACTTAATTCCATTTAATTATTTTCAAAAAAATTTCATTGATTTGTTTTCCATTTTTTAAAAATCTATCAGCTAAAAAAACTGAATTCAACAAATCCAACTTAATGTGTGGTAAATTCCAATTTTTGTAATTTTTCTCCCTATGTGGTGAACTACACCGTGTATAAGAGGTAAGCTAGAGAAAATTTAGAATACCAAAACGAAGGAAAAACAAATTTCATACTCACCCTCATCCATCGTTTGCCGAAGAACGCATTCACGCTTTGTTCATTATTCGCAAAGTAAAGCAAAATAACAATGACAAGTAACGGCAAACAGCGAACAAAACATTGAAGGGAAATCCAAACAAATCATTAAAAGTACAAAAGAAACAAGACCACAAAAAAAAACACGACTGTTGGTCTGTTGGAGAAGGGTATGACGTCAATACGCGTTGATGTGGCTTGTGGCTTGAAGATGGGGGGTGATAATTAAATTTAAATGAATTTCTATGGCGTTATCAAAGGCCTTTAATGGTTTTATTGCAATTGTGCGCTGCTGTGATTATGCATGCAGCAAGTGGTTTTCGTTATTTGATGGGTATTGAACACGTTTGTTGGTAATTTCTTGTTTGGACACACAACCGCCAACAAAACAAAAACCAAGAGTAGGAAGTTTTGAATGCTACCGCGAACACACCGTGCCACTTAGGCTACTCCCGATGGCAACATGCTGCCGCCGCCGCCGCGTTGGTGGGATGCGAAAAAAAATCCCAAAACGAAATTGAAAAAGTAATAACAGACCGACTAACAAAACATTAACTCGATTTCCAGCTGAACGTAAATAAGGATTTCATAATTTTTTCTTTAAATACAAATGCCAAAACTTGTTTTTGCCATGATTTTGATTTAATGTTGCAAAAAAGAGGGGCTGGTTTTGTTGTCACCAAATCAGGTTGCGTCTTTATTTCTTGTTGTTGCATTTACTTTACTTTTGCTTTAATATTTTAACTCAATCAGCACTTTGGGAAATTCCCCAACTCATCAAAGTCTTAGCACCAAAAACACTTTAAATATTACACAAGTCACTTGTTTTGTAAAGCAATTTAACAACTTCAATTTTTATTTACACTAAATTTACAGAAAAAGCGGAGAAGTAAGATTTGGAACTACGACAACTTGTTTTCTATGTTTACCTACAGCTGTTTAATGCCACTCATCTAACTGTCAAATTGATAGCTCTCTTCAAAAAACATGCTCTCTCCACCACCCTCGCTATCCTCTGCCAAACATGACCCATAAATTCTGGCTGTAGCCATACAAAAGGTTGGCATATGACTTTTGACATTAGCATCGTAGTGAGAAAACCTAAAACGTGTTGACATTAAAACAAAGACCGTTAACATTTTTGTTATTGCAGTCATGCGCCATAGCACTTAGTATCCACTATAAGCAAAGAAGATAACAACGCACACACATACTCAAACTTAGTGGGGGATTGTTGCTTTTTTTGAGATTGAGTGAGCTCTAAACACGTGATGGCTTTTCAAAGAGCAACATGTTGAATTGGTGGCTTTTTGTCTTTGCTGTTTTGAATTTCTCTTTAGTTTTGCTATAATGTTGCTTATCGTTAAGTGTTGCACAACATGTTGATAACCAAAGACAGGGCAACACAATAGAGGCGTTACATTGCTGCTTATGTGAAAATGTTGACATACATTGTTTCTAGGGTTAGTTGGAGAATCATTAGGTTATTAAATGCACATATCTCTGTGCATTGTTTTCGCAATACCAATTTAATTTTATATTAATATAAAAGTTAACAAGTAAGAGCGCTTTAACCTTTAACTGGTTACGTGAGAAAATTTTGCGTACTTTGTTACGTGTTACTAAATTTTACACCCATTTTTAAAAATAAAAATTATAAATTTTTTTTTTCTTTATAAAACACATGTTTACAAAATCTTGTCAAATTCTATGATTGTGCACTGCACTCATACACCGACAATTTTTAACCTATGTGGCTGAAAGTTTGCATGTCTATTTCTGTTGTGACTGTCAACACATGTGCCTATTATGGTCCAAGTTCCGATTTGGTTAAATTCCAAATCGGAATTTAACCCGATGTATGTAGCTCCAGTAACAACCGATCCCCCGATTTAATTTCATTAGCCTCCAGGGGGCGCAATTATTATCCGATTTGACTGATACTTTATAGGTGGTGTTTTGTTACGACCTCCAGTATTCGTGCTTATAATGGTCCAAGTCGGTCTATAATATTATATATAGCTCCCATATAAACCGATTTACAATTTGACTTCTTGAGCCTCTAGAGAACGCAATTTTTAATCGGTTTGGCTGAAATTTTGTACGTCGACTTAAAACATATGTGCTAATTATGGTCCAAATAGGTTCATAACCCCATATGGCTTCCATATAAACCAATCTCCGGATTAAACGTCTTGAGCCCCTAGATGTCGATTTTATTGTCCGATTTGTCTGACATTTTGCACGCGGTGGTTTGTCATTACCGCCAACTTCCAAGTTAAGTATGACCCAAATCGGTCTATAACCTTATATAGCACCCGTATAAACTTGTCTCCCGATTTGATTTCTTGAGCCTCTAGAGGGCACTATTATTATCCGATTTGGCTGAAATTTTGTACGATGACTTCCGGTAACACTTCCAACATTCATGACAATTATGTTCCAAATCGGTGTATGCCTTATATATGTCCCATCGGGACATAGCCAGATTTTTTTTTGTTTAGTTGATATTTGATTATTTCGGATGTGTGTATTAATGTTACTAAATACTACTTAATTTTCTATGACTTAATTCATCATCCCGTTGGTAACACCTCGAAATATGCGTCTAAGACCCCATAAAGTAAATATATTCTTGATCGTCACCCAAACAGTGGTGTCAGAAATTCCCATAATAGCAGCGTGTTTTCGAGCCGAACGCCGGGGAAAACGTTGAAGTCCATTTCTGGTCTTAGCGACACTTCCACAATCCCGAAATGAGTTAACACAAGATAGAATCGAATTATGGCCAGAAACTAATCAGTGAGGAGGAATGTCAAAGCGAGTGCGGAAGCCACGTTGCGTAGCAATAAGTAAGCGACTGTTAGAAAGGAAGCTCTCGACGGCGAAGGTCCTTTGCTCCCTAGACCTGAGCATGTTGCCATCATTACCGGAGAGCGCAACCAGTTTGGGGACTTCCACCTCCTCCCCGCCCAACTCACCGCTCGGAGTTTTTTCAGAAAAATTTCTCTGACTCACCCTGGGAGGAGGCTTTCAAGGAGGCTATTAAGAATTGACGCCGTTATAAAATATTTGTGAAAAAAAATAAATAAAATGTTTTAATACAATTTGAGTGCGTAAAAACCTGTCCAAATGCTCGCAGTCGGTCAAAATGGAAATAGTACAAAAAGTCAATACGCCGTGCTATTCGGCGCGCAGAAAGGCCTGATGCAACTAGTGAAAGAACCGACACACATTTCATGTGTCGAAGGGCACCAACATAACACTCTTGACCTATTCTTAACTTCGCACCCTGAGAAGTATGAAGTTAATGCCCTTGCGCCTCTTGGTTATTCCGATCACTGCACCATTTCAGCATCCTTTTCGTATTCTGCTTTTCGCGCCGCCTCTTCCCATTGGTTGCCCTTTACCTGATCATCCCAACTCTTGTTAAAGATGATCAGGTATTCACTGACCCGGTTGATAAGGCTAATCTACTGGCTGAAATGTTTGCAGGAAATTCTTCCTTGCCGTTTATCAATCAACCACTCCCCGAGATTGATAGTGTGCTTAGTTCGATGCCTCGGATATTCTTTCGAACTCCTGGAGTTAAAAGGGTCCTTACGGATCTCGACGTTAATAAATCTCCGGGCCCGGTCAGTATATCAACACTTGTCCTTTGTAAGTGTTCTTCGTCGCTTGCCCGTTCACTAGGCAACCTTTTCAACCTTGCTTATGGAGAGTATGGTTAACCATCATCTTGTCAGATACTTTGAGTCCAATGGCCTTCTTAGCGACAGTCAGTATGGGTTCCGCAGAAATCGCTCTACGGGAGACCTAATGGCATTTTTGTGCGATGGAGTCGCTCTATCCACCAGTTTGGTGAGAGTAAGGTCGTGGCTCTGGATATTTCCAAGGCATTTGATAGGGTCTGGCACGGTGCACTTTTATCGAAGCTTGTCGCTTTTGGAGTCGGTAATAACTTTGTTCGATTTATATCGAGCTTTCTCAGAGATCACACTATACGAGTTGTTGTACGTGGGTTCTCATCAGATGAGTATACATTGACCGCAGGTATGCCACAAGGCTCTGTCCTTTCCCCTTCCCTTTTTCTTATTTTCATTGACGATCTATTGTGTCAGACTTCGAATCCAGTTTTCTCATTTGGCGATGACAGTAGTCTGTGTCATTCATATTCATTCGGTCATAGAACCAGTCCTCAAGAAATTGAGGACAGGTAGCGCATTATGTATGAGACGCTCTCCCAGGATTTGTTGGCCATTTCCGAGTGGGGTAGAATGAACAGAGTAGACTCTAACGCACAGACGACTCAGTGTTTCCTGTATCACAAGCGATTCACTGACTCATTTCAATCGTCGATATCTATGGACGGTATAGATATTGAACAGTCAGATGCTCTTGATGTTCTGGGCATGAAGATACAATGTTATGTCCGCTAGCCAAAACACGTTTTCGAAGTGTCGAAAGAAGCATTCAAGTGTTTGGGCTTTCTTAAGCGGTGCAAGAAATATTTCACCTCTTCTGATCTTCTCAATATCTACACTACCTACATCAGGCCGAGAAGGCAATATTATTTTCATATATGGGCAGGAGGTCGAAAATCATCCTTGGAGGTCGAAAATCATCCTTGACCGGGTTCAACGGAGAGCGATGGTTCTCTTGAACATCGATGGTTCTCTTGAACATCGATACTTCTCTTGAACATTGGCGGAATGTGGGTAGCGGTGTATTTCTCTATCGTTATTTTCATGGCGTGTGTTCCAGGGATATACGTCTTCTTATTCCTGACGTTAGGATGTTCACCAGGAATACAAGACTTGCCAGGAACTCTCACCCATTTGTAATTGATTGGCCAGCCAACAGAACCATGCGTTACCGAGAAAATTCATTTTTCGCCCAAACCATTCGTATGTGGAAACGACTTCCGGCTAATGTCTAATAATTTCCCACCGACATTGACGTTCTGAAATTTAAGACTAATATCAGTAACCACTACTCCCTCTTTCCCCCCTCCAAATCATAACTTTCCTTATGGCCAACGCAATGCACTGCATATATAGGGGACATCCCCTGAGTGTTGGTTACGTGAAAAAAAAAAATAAATAACAGGTTGGTACTAAAACCAATAACGATAAACAGATTGGTATTAAAACCAATACAAGTTCGGTAATAATGCTAATACCAAACGGTAATTTTATGTTTTATTCATAACATCCGGTATTGTCTTTGTACCATACGGTGTTGCTTTACTATCAACTTTTCTCTGGGTATAGCCTTAAGTCGACATAGAAGTTTGAACGAATAGCTGACACCACTTGGTTGGGTATCGAAACGGCATATTGACATGCTTATTGAGTTTTGAGTGGCACGGAACAAACACATTAACCTACCAACGTTTTGAAGTATGGTTTCTATCAACCTAAGAAAATTAAGATTTTGACTGTTTTTCTTCGCCGAAGCTTATCATGCCGTCAAACTTTAATCCATTTGCCAACAAAATCAAACTGACTTCAATATATTGATAGTGGAAAATAATATCGAATTGTTCTGCTTATATGAATATCATGAAATGGACTCTTTAAATGTATCTCCATCAGCACAATTCTCTTGCATTTCATTCACAAATACATACAAAGTTGCCAAAGCAAAAACGAAGCCAATTATTTATTGTGCAAAATGCACTGTGGCGCATAGTAGCCATCCCAGGGTAGAGCAATTGTCCTGCTTAATGTTGATTGCCCAGGGTACTTATCCATTTCAATTCTGGACAATGGAAGTCCATTAGTTTTATTATTGACATGACAGTTGCGGTACAGAAAAATATGATATTTTTGTTCATGATTGAGAATCCCAGGCAAATGCATTCATTGGAAAACAAACAATTGCATGGAATGTGCTCGTTGGCTTCGTCGCACCACGTCGAGATGTTGGGGGGCGAAATCTGAGTCTATAAAAATAACTATTCGTTCTATTATTGTTCTCGAAGTTGTATAGAATTCTATCTAAATGCAAATTCTTTATTTAAATGTACTACGCTGTGGTGAGTTTCTTCATGCCGCCGTCTGTCCATTCATACGAAATATGTTTCAAATGCAATAGCTCGCACTAGGGAACCAAACCAAAAAAAAACATTTTTCACCCACACTAAATGTAATGTGCAATTCATACAAAGGTCCTCAGGTATCCTTTTTCAATGTGTTTTGTTATAATTCTTTGGCTTGTTTTGTGGAGCATTGACTTCATTGCGAATGTAGGATGGGTTTGTTCAGTATAAGTGTCTAAAACGTGCTGGCATCAAAATAGTTAAATTTTCGAAGAAAATTAAGGAGTAAGCTCTTCATGGTGAAGTCTTTAAGTGTTTTTTTTTAATGGCTCTTCATAAGTTGGACGACTGCATGGAAAATATGTAGGCCACTAACGAATAAAGGAGATGAATGATCATCTCTTCTTTTTGTTAGTAATAAAGGCCGGTACTATTACTATCATTTTTACAAATTGCTCAAAGTCGGACTAACATATGTATGGTATTTTAAATTCTTACATTGGCTATGACAGAACATTTGTTCCATTAGCCGAACGTAGAATGGCGTTCCAAGCGCCTTGATCTTCTGCACACATTCTAAAGTCTCTGATACCAAGTTTTGAGGTGTCTCTCACCACTTGATCCTTTCATCGGCCGTTTGGTCGTCCCGGTTTGCGTGTACCACCGTGTTTGCCTTCAGAAGACTTATTTTCTGGCGCTTCTTCATCCATTCTGACAACATGACCTAGCCAACGCAGCCGTTGCATTTTGATGCGTGTAACTGTGTTATCGTCGTCATACAGCTAGTGATTCATATGACGCCTATATTTTCCATACATATGGGAATAAATGTGCTTGGATTGGCTCTAGAAGTGAAAGTCTTGCGAAATATTTACATGAGAACTATATCTATATCTGAACCGATTGCTATGAAATACACTAGAAATGTAAAGAATCATAAGAAAATACATCCTACCAAATTTCGAGAGAATCGGTTAACAAATGACAACATAATTGCAGTAAAAGTACAAATCGGACGAACATATATAAGGAAGCTATATCTAAATCTCAACCGATTTCGACCAAACTCCTTAGATGGGTACAGAGGTAAGCGTTATGCTAAATTTTGGGAAGATTGGTCGATAAACGAGCTTGCAGTGGCTCTAGATGTGTAAATCGGGCGAAACATATACATGCATATATAGAAATCGGTTCCGATTTAAAAATACAAAGCTCTATATCTAAATATGAACCGAGTTCTATGACATTCATCTATAATATCCAGAGTCATTAGAAAATCCTTCTTGCCAAATTTAGAGAAAATCTGTTAAAATCGGGCCAAGATATATATATATATATATATATATTTATGGGTGCTATATCCAAATCTGAACCGATGTCTTCCAGTTTCAATAGGCTTCGTCTCTTGGCAAAAAAAATTGCTTTGCCAAATTTTGAGATAATCGGATAACAAGTAAAAAGGCGTTAAATTCGGCCGGGCCGAAATTTGGATACCCACCACCTTGGGTATATATGTAAACCACATTTCGTCATAATCCGGTAAAACTTGTCTAATTTATGCCCCCATAGCAGCTTTATCGAAATATGGTCCGATTTGGACCAAATTTGACACGGATATTGAGTGATCTAATAAGTACAAGTCAACAAAATATTGGTCTTTTTGGTAGCCATGTCCAAATATAGACCGATCTGAACCATAAACGACACGGATGGCGAAAAGCCTTACATAAGTCTCTGCGTCAGCGAAATCGGATTATAAATGTGCCTTTTATGGGGCCAAGACTATAAAACGAGAGATCGGTCTATATGGCAGCTATATCCAAATCTGCACCGATCTGAGCCAAATTAAAGAGGGCTGTCGAAGTGCCTAAATCAAATCTGGACCGATCTCGGCCAAATTGCAGAAGTATGTCGAAGGGCTTAACACCACTCACTGTCCCAAATTTCGTCGAACTCGGACAATAAATGCGCTTTTTATGGGCCCAAATCCTTAAATCGAGGGATCGGTCTATATGGCAGCAATTTCCAAATCTGAACCGATCTGTGCCATATTGCAGAAGTATGTCGAGGGGCTTGACTTAACTCATTGTCTCAAATATCGGCGACATCGAACAATAAATGCGCCTTTTATGGGCCCAAATATATCCAAATCTGGACCGATCTGAGCCAAATTAAAGTAGGATATCGAAGGGTCTAACACAACCCACTGTCCCAAATTTCAGCAAAATCGGATAATAAATGTGGTTTTATGGGTCTAAGACCCTAAATCGGCCGATCGGTCTATATGGCAGCTATATCCAAATCTGAACCAATCTGAGCCAAATTGAAGAAGGTTATTGAGGGGCCTAACACAACTCACTGTCCTAAATTTCAGCAAAATCGGATAATAAATTTGGCTTTTATGGGCCTAAGACCCTAAATAGGCGGAATGGTCTATATGGGGGCTATATCAAGGTATAGTCTAAAGTAGCCCATCTTCGAACTTAACCTGCTAATGGCAAAAAAAAAAAAATTGTGCAAAGTTTCCGCTCAATATCTCTATTTTTAAAGACTGTAGCGTAATTTCAACAGATTTTTTTAGAAATTTTTCAGCACTATCCAGCAAATTTCGTTTGGAAATCGGAGATTTGGCAGCTCGAACAAGTTTTCTAAATGCTGAGGTGACCAACTTTAGGGTCCTGCCAAGAGACGCCCGAACCATGTAGGGCCATAGAATTTTGCCTATGATCTTGTTAACACTTCAGTTCTTACCATTGAATTTTAAAGAGTTATCTTTATCCGTTCTCAAACGGTCTATTATACCCTCCACCATCTGATGGGGGTATACTGATTTCGCCATTCTGTTTGTAACTCCTCAAAATATTCGTCTACGACCCAATAAAGTACATATATTCTTGATCGTCATGACATTTTAAGTCCATCTAGCCATGTCTGTCCGTCTGTCTGTCGAAAGCACGCTAACTTTCGAAGGAGTAAAGCTAGCCGCTTGAAATTTGGCATAAATACTTCTTTTTAGTGTAGGTCTGTAGGGATTGTAAATGGGCTATATCGGTCCATGTTTTGATATAGCTGCGATATAAACCGATTTTGCATCTTGAATTTCAGCCAAATCGGGTAGGATTTGGGTTTTATAGAGGCTCAGGAAGTCACGACCCCAACTCGGTTTATATGAAAGCTATATAAGGTTATGGACCGATTTGAGCCATACTTAGCACAGAAGTTGGAAGTCATAACGAAACACGTCATGCAAAATTTCAGCCAAATCGGATAATAATTGGGGTCTTGACTTCTTGAGCCTCTAGAAGGCGATAGAGGCTCAAGAAGTCAAGACCCCAAATCGGTTTATATGACAGGGTTAGCTTCCATGATGTGCATTTTTATTTCTTTTCGTTTTGCTGTAAATTTAATTTTTTTCGGCAGAGCTGCTTGCTTTGAAGGAAAATAAAATAATTACCGACACCTATAAGCTTAATACTTGCTGCCAAATTTTGAGAGCAGAAAAATGTCTCTGTTATTTCAATCATCTTCGATACAACGATCCAAAGATAATTTTATTTGGTGGGTTACTCGTCATTAACAGTTTGAAAGTCACTAATTTTTTTTTTGCCAAAAGTGGTTTATGCTTTTAGGCGTTAACTGTTAAATGAGTTTCTAAGCTTAAAGTTTGCTTCTCAAATGTTTTTCATGCCAATCACCGAAGGTAGGGCGTTTATTTAATTTGTCATTCCGTTTGCAACACATCGAAATATCCATTTCCGACTCTATAAAATATATATATTCTTGATCGTCGTAAAAATCTTAGTCCGTCCGTCTATCTGTCTGTCTGCTGAAATCACGCTACAGTCTTTAGAAATGCAGATATTAGGGTGAAACCTTGCACATATTGTTTATATGTATATAGGCAGGTTAAGTTCGAAGATGGGCTATATCGGCCTATATCTTGATATGGACCCCTCCTCCGATTTGAGGTCTTAAGCCCATAAAAAGCCACATTTATTATCCGATTTTGAATTGTGTTAGACCACCCGACATCCTTCTTTAGTTAGGCCCAGATCGGTTCAAATTTGGATATATTTGCCATATAGACCGATCTCTCGATTTAGGGTCTTGAACCCATAAAAGGCGCATTTGTTGTCCGATGTCGCCGAAATTTAGGACAGTGAGTTGTGTTAGCCTCACCATTATTCTTCTTCAAGTTGGCCCAGATCGGTTCAGATTTGGATATATCTGCCATATAGGCTGATCTCTCGATTTAAGGGATTGGGGTCGTGAAAGGTGCATTTATTTTCCGATGGCGCCGAAATTTGGGAAAGTGAGTTGTGATGCGGCCCAGATCTGGACCAGATCGGTCCAGATTTGAATATGGCTGCCATATAGACCGATCTCTCGCGTCAAGGTCTTAGGACCATATAAGGCGCATTTATTGTCCGATTTTGCCAAAATTTTAAACAGTGTTTTGTTTTATACTTTTGGGCATCCTTCTTCAATTTGGCTCAGATCGATCCAGAATTGGATATAGCTGCCATATAAACCGATCTCTTGATTTAAGGTTTTGGGCCCATAAAAAGCGCATTTATTGTCCGATTTTGCCAAAATTTGGAATAGTGAGTTATGTTATATCTTTGGACATTCTTCTTCAATTTGGCCCAGAGTGGTCCAGATTTTGATATAACTGCCATATAGACCAATCTCTCGATTAAAGTTCTTGGGCCCATAAAAGACGCAGTTGTTGTCCGATGGGACAGTGAGTTGTGTTAGGCTCATAAACATTCTTCTTCAATATGCTCAGATCGGTCCCGATTTGAATATAGCTGCCATATCGACCGATCTCTCGATTTAAGGTCTTGGGCCCATATAAAGCACATTTATTGTCCGATTTTGACACAATTTGGAACAGTGTGTTGTGTTAGTCCCTTGGATATCCCTCTTCAGATCGGTCCAGATTTGGATATAGCTGTCATATAAACCGATCTCTTGTTTTAAGGTTTTGGGCCATAAAAGAAGAATTTATTGTACGATGGCCCCGAAATGGCCCGAAAAAGATCGGTTCAGATTTGGATATAGATGCCACATAAACCGATCTCCTGATTTATAGTCTTGGCTTCATAAAATTGCGCATTTATAATCCGATTTCGCTGAAATTTGACAGAGTGAGTTATGTTAGACTTTTTGACAACCGTATCGTATATGGTTCAGATCGGTCTATATTTGGATATAGCTACCAAAAAGACCAATATTTTGTTCTACAAAATTGAACAATGACTTGTACTATTAGACCACTCAATGTCCGTGCCGAATTTAGTCCAAATCGGACCACATTTCGATATAGCTGCTATAAATTAGGCATTTTATGCATTATGCCTACAGCCATAGGAAGACGAGCTACTAATGTAGTCATTGTGTTTGTAACACCTCGAAATATTGGGCTGGGACCCAATAGGCGTTTTGATATTCTGCGTTAATCTACCAATGTCCGCCCTTCCACCATATATGTATCTGCCCATATTGCTTAAGATTTGGATAAATAAATCTATTTGCCTTTTTGAGTTGCAGTACTTTTAAGCCCTGCAATAATCAGACAAAATGCATGTTAGATAGGTCATAAATAGATATAGCCACTTGCAAATCTATGTCCCCATTTAACTTTTTGAGCCCTTGGAAGTAAAATGTCCATAATTAGTTATAGCCCCCATATAAACCGATACCTCGAATTGAAATCTTGAACCCCTAAAGGCCTCTATCATTACCCGATGCTACTGCTTTTGAAAATTCCCGATAAAAGTTGAATAAGTTTATCTCTTGTTTTTGACCATAGTCTCTTACGGCCTTGTTCACAAAACCTAACGAAGCCTTAAAATAGATTTAGTTGACAGTTCTATAAAGGAAATCCGTCAAATAAACCAATTTCAAATCTGCGATGAGTTTTGGGAATATCGGTGATAGTATTTTTATAAAATTTAGCATGTATAACAACGGGCTCCGGTAGATGGTACCAATCCATGCAAATGTGCCCAGGAACATTCCTTTAAGGAACAGGGGCAAAATTTTCACTTATCAATGAGTGCAGCCCGATACAAATTTAAGCTCAATGATTAGGGGCTTCCTATTTATAGCCGAATCCGAATGGAGTGCCTTTGCCTAACTAACTAAATAACGCCAGCATTGGGTGGGGGGAAACCACCGCTGAAAATTTTGCTCTCGCCAGGTTTCGAACCCAGGCTTTCAGCGTCATAGGAGCACATACTAACCTCCTGAGCTACGGTGGTTTCCAATCTCTTCCTCTCTCAATCCATTCCTACCTAAATAAGTTGTAGAACGCTATCTTAGTCGTAACCACATCAAAACCCCATTCTTGTTGTTAAATGTAAACTTCTTAACAAAGTTGTCAATAATGCAACAGATATGCCAAACTTCATTTTGTCTTCATCTCAAATAGAATGTCACACAAATATCAATATAACACCAAAGTAATATGCACACCAATATCCTCCTCCAGTTCCACGCCCCAAGAATACAAAAAGGACAATAAGCAAAAGGAATATAAACTCAAATTGGAATACGAAACGGATATCATCACCATAACGCAATATTTTGCAAAGGGGGGTTTTTAGCTGATTGGAGAGGGAGACAGGTTAGTGGTTACCGCAAAAGTAAAGGATGTCCTGTGCAAGAGTTTACATTTGGCTGCTGGAGGTGTACACATTGTCCCCACTTCTCATACCTTCGACGGTGTTCCCAATAGGAACGAAGGAAATGGGAAATTTTGCATATTCGTTTGTTGTCTGTTTTTCGGCATTGGAGGGTTTTGCTTTGTTTTGTTTGTTGTATCCTCAAGTGATATGCCACATCCGCTGAAGTATAAAATGTTTTGCTGCTCGGTTGAGTGTGAATGTAAACATTTGGGAGGATTGTTTGGCTGGAATTGTTATATTCCTCCGTTTTGCATCCCTTTTGTCGCCAATATAAAAATTCCGTCTAGTTTTGGCTGGCTGTGGGAAATTGTTCCTCCCAGTTTTGGTTTTTGCATAGATCCAAGGATTGTGTGTTCAGTTGTTTGTCGGTGTTGCAAGGGGGGAATCCTTGCACATCTTTTGGCAGCTTGTGGTTTTTAGTTCGTTCAATATTCTCAGAAATCATAAATCATATTTTTCATATAAATAAAGAACAATTATTATTATCATAATACAAAAGGTGTTCCTTGGTATTTTATGACTTTGTGTGAATGCCAAAAAAATACAACTAAGAAGAAGTAAAAGAGGTATGCGCGTATGCAAGCAACAATTTCTTTTGGTATAAATTGTACATAAAATATTTTTGCAGACGCATTGGCGTAATACAGTGACGTGGCTGGGGTTAGTTAGAACATTATTTCGGTTGGGTTGAATGTTGGGAACCGACCAGTTGAAGGGTAACCTTGATTACGTACCAAAATTCTGCCAAATTAGAGCCAAGTTTAGGCTTTCAGAGCAGACTAATCGGGAGATCGATTTATTTGGGAGCCAAATCACGTTACAGACCATTAAGGCAATACTTACCGAGGATAATGGAAATCATAGTAAACTACTGCGTGTAAAATTTCAACCAAATCGGATAACAATTGCGGCTTCCAGCGGCTCAAGATGTCAAATCAGGAGATCGATTTATAGGGGAGCTATACTAGGCAAATACAATGTCCATTGCCGCCACATGTTAAATGAGGAAGCTCCCTTAACCTCACGGCAGTGGTCGCTGCAATTTGTTTAGCCACAATGTCCAGAGTCATTAGATGTAGCATTAAATTCAGTGTTTCAGATGGTGTCGTCCTCAGTGCGACTGTGATGCACAAACAAGCCATCCTTTGGATCCGGTTAAGTATTGAGCAGTAGGTGGACTTTTGAAGCGCCGTCCACCAGACCACAACACCATATAGCATTATAGGTCTGACAACTGCAGTATATACGCAATGCATGACGCGCGGTCTAAACCCCCAACATTTGCTAATGGCTTTCTTGCAGGTGTATAGGGCAAGAGTTGCCTTTCTTGCCCTTTCCAAAATGTTGGATTTGAAGTTCAATTTCCTGTCCAGCAAAACACCCAGGTATTTTGCGCTTTCTGTAAATGGAACAATCTCTCCACCCAAAGAGACGGGTTCCACTGTAGGCAACTTATATCTCCTGCTGAAAAGAACTACTTCAGTCTTGCTCGGAATTATACTTAGACCAATTAGGGTAGCCCACTTTTCTGTTGCACGTAGAGCTTCCTGAAGTATATCTCTTAGAGTGCTGGGCAACTTTCCCCTTACCGCAATTGGCGCGTCATCAGCATACGCGAGCACTTTTACACTTTTTTCTTCCAGAGACAATAATATATTGTTAATGACTATATTCCACAGTAGAGGAGACAGTATACATCCTTGTGGTATTTCTCTGCTTTCTCATCTTTCTAGATACACAGATCCCAAGCCTGCCGTAATATTGGATTGCCCAAAAAGTAATTGCGGATTTTTCATATAGTCGGCGTTGACAAATTTGACAGACTATCCCCAGGGATTTTTTCCCTAAAATATGTTTCTATCAACATCTCAAGAGACGTGAGCATAAAGGATGACAGACTAATGGTAGGGTTTTCCTGCTTTTATAATGAAAATTACCTTCGTGTCTCTCCATCCCACAGGTATATATGACCTTCTGATACAAGCAGAGTATATCTCCTTAAGTCTGGGAATTCAACCGGTGATACATCATCAGGGTTTAGCGACTTACAGTAGTCGAAACTTCTTATCGCCCAAAGGATTTTGGGCTCAGACACAATTTTCCTAGTACATCTGACAAATGCATGCCAGTGACAACCTCATCTGGCGCCACGTTGTACGTTGAAGAATTTCCCGGGAAATTTGTATCAAGGAGTAGTTCTAGTGTTTCCTCACTAGACATACATTCTCTGACTTCTGAATATATCCCACCGTAATAGGTCTCGAGGACAGTATCTTCCATAGCCTAGAGGCTGTTTCAATGGATTTGCCTTTACTATATGCATGCTGCTGCCCAGACAGGCTATCCCCAGGGATTTTTTACCTAATATATGTTTCTATCAACATCTCAAGAGACTTGAGCATAAAGGATGACAGACTAATGGTAGGGTTTTCCTGCTTTTATAATGAAAATTACCTTCGTGTCTCTCCATCCCACAGGTATATATGACCTTCTGATACAAGCAGAGTATATCTCCTTAAGTCTGGGAATTCAACCGGTGATACATCATCAGGGTATAGCGACTTACAGTAGTCGAAACTTCTTATCGCCCAAAGGATTTTGGGCTCAGACACAATTTTGCTAATAACATCCGACAAATGCATACCAGTGACAACCTCATCTGGCGCCACGTTGTACGTTGAAGAATTTCCCGGGAAATATGTATCAAGGAGTAGTTCTAGTGTTTCCTCACTAGACATACATTCTCTGACTTCTGAATATATCCCACCGTAATAGGTCTCGAGGACAGTATCTTCCTTAGCCTAGAGGCTGTTTCAATGGATTTGCCTTTACTATATGCATGCTGCTGCCCAGACAGGCTATCCCCAGGGATTTTTTCCCTAAAATATGTTTCTATCAACATCTCAAGAGACTTGAGTATAAAGGATGACAGACTAATGGTAGGGTTTTCCTGCTTTTATAATGAAAATTACCTTCGTGTCTCTCCATCCCACAGGTATATATGACCTTCTGATATAAGCAGAGTATATCTCCTTAAGTCTGGGAATTCAACCGGTGATACATCATCAGGGTCTAGCGACTTACAGTAGTCGAAACTTCTTATCGCCCAAAGGATTTTGGGCTCAGACACAATTTTCCTAATAACATCCGACAAATGCATGCCAGTGACAACCTCATCTGGCGCCACGTTGTACGTTGAAGAATTTTCCGGGAAATGTGTATCAAGGAGTAGTTCTCTGACTTCTGACTTTGGGAAATTTGTATCAAACAGTAGTTCTAGTGTTTCCTCACTAGACATACATTCTCTGACTTCTGTATATACCCCACCGTAATAGGTCTTGAGGACAGAATCTTCCTTAGTCTAGAGGCCTCAGATGTATCCTCCGAGGAGCTGCAGAATTCTACCCAGGATTTGTTCTGATCCTTTCTCAGCTCGCCCTTGTATTTTCTTAGCTCAACTTTATAGATGTCACAATCGTGTGGTGCTTTTGTGGCTTTTGCTCTGTTGAAGAGTTTTCTGCAGTTCTTCCTTTGACCAACCAGCACTGAGGTCCACCATAGAGTTGGCAAACTATCGATATTCGCAAAATCCGATATTTTCGATATATCTAATAATATATATCGATAGTATCGCTACTAATGTTAATTTCGTCTTACCTATAATTAAAACGAAAATGAGAAATAAAAATCGGGATTTCGGCTGATATAAAAGCTATAAAAATGCATTGACCGACTAAAAGCAAATTTATTAAATCATGAAATCATGACAGAAACCATTGTACAACAATTTAGCTCAATCGGAGGAAAACTGCGCCCTCTATAGGCACAAGAAGTAAAATCGGGAAATTTAATAAGGAAGCTATATCCGGTTAAGGGTTGAAATACTCAACACGAAGGACGATTAAAAATTTTGTGAATGGGATACATTTTAGATCGCTTTGCTAATATTTTTGTACACTTTTGCATATATAGTGGAACTTTGGCGATAGTATCGATAGGAAAAATATCAATCGATATTCTGCCAAAAACTAAAATATCGATAGTGCCATCGATATTTTGCCAGCTCTAGTCCACCATGGCGGTCGCTGTTTGCTTGGCACTAGGACATGCTGACACAAGCGAGTCATTCAGGGCCTTCGTGATCCGCTTGACCACTACTTCTATATCCTACGGAGTTTCCTCTTCCTTTTCGGGTCAGAAGGGATAGACGTGCAAAATTTGTGCCGAAAGTACTCCCAATCCGCCTTTCTTCTGTTAAGCCGAGATGCCACTTCTGCAGTATTTCCTCTAAGGCTGAAACTAATACATCGATGATCAGAAAAACTGTGGTCCTCCAACACATCCCAGTCCCATATTCTTCCATTAATTCTTCCGATACAAAGGTAATATCTAGTACCTGCTGCCTGTTCCTGGTAATAAAGGTCGGTTTATCCCCTTTATTACAAAACGCCAGATTGCAACTTATCATATTGGGTTGCCCAAAAAGTAATTGCGGATTTTTCATATAGTCGGCGTTGACAAATTTTTTCACAGCTTGTGACTCTGTAATTGCTTTCTTTCTTCTGTCAGTTATCAGCTGTTACTTTTAGCTTGCTTTAGAAAAAAGTGTAAAAAAAGTATATTTGATTAAAGTTAATTCTAAGCTTTATTAAAAATGCATTTACTTTCTATTAAAAATCCGCAATTACTTTTTGGGCAACCCAATATATTCGATAAGCAGCCCACCCCTTTCGTTGACATCCATACTTCTCCATATCTGGTGATATGCATTAGCATCACTTCCTACAATGGACTCTTCTTCCCTACAGAAGCGGCTTCAACCAGCAACTTAAGGTTTGAAGGCGGCATCTCTGAATCGTGTGCCATTTATAGGGAAGTCAGCCAGTAATGAGACTTTTTTATTTCAAGACTCTTCGGAAGAAGAAAATCATTTAGACTATTCTTTGTAAGAATACAGGCTCTGTGTCTTCCATTCCCCGTTCCCTTGAGTAGCTTGAATCCCGAAATTCTTAGTCGAAGAGGCCTTACAATGGGGGAGATTTATCTGTAGAAACCGGACCATAGTCAGGATTCAGAACTTCCACCACTGTTGTGTTAGCCTCGTCTTCTGATTCCGCCAGGAGTTCATCCTCACAAGATTCGTTAGATCTTGTCATGATGAGCTTCCGTACGCATCCAGGGGCAGGTGAGAAAGATATGAAGCCACTCTTACTCAGTACACTGGACACTTGACGATTCCTTTTTACTTTTGAGTTCCGTGCTTCCCCGCTGAAGCACAGCTGCAGGCCTGTTCTTCTCCCTTGTCGACAACTGACATCACCAAACTGTCCCTAGCACCATTAGCAAAGGTTCTTGGACCCACCTTACTATTGTTCGCCCTTGTTCTTTTAGGCATGGGATGCCCTCCAGGTGATCGCAATCGTTTGGTTGACTGCGGTGCAGTTTCCAAATCTAGACGTTTAGTCTCTGGCGTAGCCTCTGCAGCGAATTCCAGAGCCAAACTTAGGGAGTCTCTCTCCCTATTGGTGAAATTCTTAGGATCATTCGCACCAAGCCTCCCTCTTATACCAACTTTTTAAAGAGCGTGTTGGTTTGTCGGGGAAGTTCTATGGCCTAGGCAAATTATAGGCATGATAATAATGAATCCTTAAGAATCGAACGAAGGCCCTTGCCAACCGGTCGTATGTCGGCCAGTGGAGCCTGGAGCAGCCGCTCCAACAGTCGAGGATTCAGTAGCAGACAACATGCTACGGCCTGATACCACCACCGCAGCTGTTGGGTTTGTGGAGTCCCGGGTTCCACACCTGCCGCTCCACTGCAAACAGACGCAGATCTAATGGATACCTCTATCGCAGCTATCCTTGAGTGACTTAAATTTTTCTTCCAAAAATAACGACCTATTACGAGTTACAGAAAAATACTTGCAGAGCGAAATAACAAAACGTCTGCTCCACTCAACGATCCAAAAAAGAGTCAAGTGGAGATGCTGTAAATTAAACAAGTAAAAGCGTGCTAAGTTCGGTCGGGCCGAATCTTATATACCCTCCACCATGGATCGCATTTGTCGAGTTCTTTTCCCGCCATCTCTTCTTAGGCAAAAAAAGGATATAAGAAAAGATTTGCTCTGCTACTATAGCGATATCAAGATATGGTCCGGTTTTGGACCACAATTAAATTATATTTTGGAGACCTGTGCAAAATGTCAGCCAATTCGAATAAGAATTGCGCCCTTTGGGGGCTCAAGAAGTAAAATAGAGAGATCGATTTATATGGGAGCTGAATCGGGCTATAGACCGATTCACACCATGTTAAACACGTATGTTGATGGTCATGAGACGATCCGTCGCACAAAATTTCAGACAAATCGGGTAATAATTGCGACCTCTAGAGGCTCAAGAAGTCAAAATCCCAGATCGGTTTATATGGCAGCTATATCAGTTTATGGACCGATTTGAACCATACTAAGCGTGGTTGTTGGAAGTGCTACCAAAACACTACGTGCAAAATTTCTGTTAATTTGGACGAGAATTGCGCCCTCTAGAGGCACAAGGAGTCAAGACCCAAGATCGTAAGTCGTCATTGTCTGGTGAGTCGTGAGCGTTCCGGGCGTTGTGAGTGTTTTGTGAGTAGTGATTGTCTCGTGAGTGCATGAGTAAAATTTTTGTCTAGTGCGCAAACGCAGATGCCAGTGTGTACATTTTTTTTCTCGTTAGCGTGAATGAAAATTTACTCACGTGCACATCGCTAGTGTATGCTGTATTTGTCAGTTTTGCCCGTTCACAACTCAGCCGGATCCAAAGGATGGTTTGTTTGCGCCACACTGAGGACGACACCGTCCAATGCACTAAATTTAATGCTACACCTAATGGACATTGTGGCTAGCCACATTGCTGCGATCACTGCTATGAGGCTAAGGGAGCTTTTTCTTTGATCATGCGGCGGCTACGGACACCTACTTCTCCTTGATAGAATACCCTAGACGATGTTGCAGGCAGTGTGGGTTACACATTGCAAGCCTGGTAATAGAAGTTACATAGACTTCTATACGGATGAGACCAAACTAGGTGACCAGGTTGGCTTCGGGATGTACTCTGAAGAACTAAGACTGGTCAAATCGAGAAAGTTACCCGACCACTGTAGTGTGTATCAAGGGGAGATGCTTGCAATTAAAGAAGTGGTGGAATGGCTAAGATGTAATGTCATAACGACGATTGGCATAAATCACTGGGGAACATATTTCTGAATCCAAAAGTCCCCTTCGATTGTAGCAAATTTCCCAAGAAGATATCTCAATCGTTCATCATTCAGTTGTTCTGGGTGCCAGACCACTTCACTGTGAACACTTCAAAACTATCGGGCCCAATCTAGACTTGAAGACTAGTGGAGACGTATCAGTCATTGTGTACGTTATGACAGGTCACTGTCTCTTTGGAATGCTGATAGACTGAATGGTGCAAGTAACGACTTCTGCAGAAGCTATGAGGACATCGAGAGAAAGGAAACTATAGAACAGCTGCTATGCGAATGTCCTACACTGGCAGGCAGCAGACCTTCCCATTTCTTTGACCACTTGTCTGATTTAGCGTCGGACATTCGCAGTTGTTGGGCTTTTTAAAGCGATCTATGTAAAGGGTGATTTTTTTGAGGTTAGGATTTTCATGCATTAGTATTTGACAGATCACGTGGGATTTCAGACATGGTGTCAAAGAGAAAGATGCTCAGTATGCTTTGACATTTCATCATGAATAGACTTACTAACGAGCAACGCTTGCAAATCATTGAATTTTATTACCAAAATCAGTGTTCGGTTCGAAATGTGTTCATTCACCGTAACGTTGCGTCCAACAGCATCTTTGAAAAAATACGGTCCAATGATTCCACCAGCGTACAAACCACACCAAACAGTGCATTTTTCGGGATGCATGGGCAGTTCTTGAACGGCTTCTGGTTGCTCTTCACTCCAAATGCGGCAATTTTGCTTATTTACGTAGCCATTCAACCAGAAATGAGCCTCATCGCTGAACAAAATTTGTCAAAATTTTAACACATTTCGAACCGAACACTGATTTTGGTAATAAAATTCAATGATTTGCAAGCGTTGCTCGTTAGTAAGTCTATTCATGATGAAATGTCAAAGCATGCTGAGCATCTTTCTCTTTGACACCATGTCTGAAATCCCACGTGATCTGTCAAATACTAATGCATGAAAATCCTAACCTCAAAAAAATCACCCTTTAGTTCAACAGTAGGAACTGGAAGGCATATTCCTTCTCCTGTTTCGATGGTATTACAATGGACAAAAACGCCTAAGTTAGTCTGAGAGCAGACTGGCAATTAAACCTAAACTAACCAACTGGTAGTAAAGAATTCAGTCAACGTTAACATATTTGCAAAAATTTCCTTTTATCGATGATTTTAAACGCTTTGCAAAATGAAGTCGCCTTTTGGCTATGCTGTTAAACATTTCATTTGCTTGTTAACATGTTTTAGTGTCTGATGATGTGAAGCTGCCTATGAAAAGTGTCAAAATAAAGGGGGCCAGAAGAAACTAGTACAACCAATTCCCTTAAAAGGGGTCATGCTCCAACACAACTTTCACACACACACACACACACTTACACACCCCGAGAATAATACTTTCAAATGTTATGTCTTTGATGCAACAAAGGTTCTGGACCACATACATATTAAAGCCGTTAATGGAAAATGGGAGGATATATGAAAGACAGACTCAAGCACGGACAGACAGATAGAAAAAAATAATAAGAACAAGAGGTTGTGTGAAAAAGGGCCATTTTGCACATAACGAAGCTGACTACGACTACCGTGGTCCACAATTTTTGGGCAATTTAAGGCTTTACTGAGCTTTTGTTAAGCGTAAAATTTATGACACTTTAAAGGCCACTAAAACTGTTCTCTATTGACACAGAGCAGGGAAGGTGGCAACAAGGACTTTTGCACACAACGTCTTTTCCTGACGACCACCATCCCCCCCCCATTAAGCTCCAACATCGTTTATAACCATTCACATACTCACTTTAACTGTGCGAATTTACTTTCCCTTTGATAGGCTAGCAAAAACGAAAAAAGAAACCATCTTCTGTTCAATTCCCTTCCTCTCCCCAGAACTTTGTGCCATTTATTGTCTCCCTGCCTTAGCATCCTGGTTACTTGCTGAAAATGTGGCAAATTTGGCAGATTATTTTTATTCTTTGCTTCGCAAAAAAAAACACTGTTCCTTTTTTTAAGTAGCATACCTAGAGAGAAGAGCTACAAAAGAAAAAAGGAACGTATGACAGAAAAGCCATCTAAATTTCCCATATAACGTGAATTTCATGAAATTCCTTAGAGTGTTTGTCTTAGTGTGCGAATGTGAAAGCAACACTTTGTGCATTACACTCAACGAAATATGGTGGGTTAACTAAAACTAATTTCAAGCTTTCGACAAAAAAATTTAACCTTAACATTTGGTAGCAAAAGTCGCACTGTACTCTAAAGCACTTTCCATGGGAGTCCTGTTTTGTCCCAATTGGAATAAATGCCAGCATTGGGGTATTTTTTGAGAAGTAGACGACTCCCACACATTTGTACCAAACTTAGACATTTCTTATGGGTACCATAGCTCACCTTTGAGTATTGTAATAACTCGATAGACATGCATGGCAGTTAGACGATTGGTTCTTATTATATTGGGTTGCCCAAAAAGTAATTTTTCATATAGTGCTTTAGAAAAAAAGTGTTAAAAAATTATATTTGATAAAAGTTCAAAAAAAAAATCCGTAATTACTTTTTGGGCAACCCAATATATATCAAATTTATGCTCTACTTCAAAAACCTTTATTTTTCTCTTAAAAAAGTTTTACCTGAGATTGTCCCCATCGGCTAAGACGTCCTTTTGGACTTGTCAGGCTCCCAGATACCAAATT
This sequence comes from Stomoxys calcitrans, assembly GCF_963082655.1. NCBI lineage: Eukaryota > Metazoa > Arthropoda > Insecta > Diptera > Muscidae > Stomoxys > Stomoxys calcitrans. The sequence continues at coordinate 103,591,340 of NC_081555.1, read as the reverse complement.
CATGTACACCCCAATACTATTGGGTTGCCAAAAAAGTAATTGCGGATTTTTCATATAGTCGGCGTTGTCAAATTTTTTCACAGCTTGTGACTCTGTAATTGCATTCTTTCTTCCGTCAGATATCAGCTGTTACTTTTAGCTTGATTTAGAAAAAAAGTGTAAAAAATTATATTTGACTAAAGTTCATTCTAAGTTTTATTAAAAATGCATTTACTTTCTTTTAAAAAATCCGCAATTACTTTTTGGGCAACCAAATAAATTTATCAACTAGACACAATCATTAAACAACGGAAGACAACAAAAAGACAACATACCGTAACATCATCTCGGGTATGGCACGTGCCAGCCCATGCCATGTGTAGCCCTATGTCACTAGGCTGCGCCAGCATATCAACACCTTGTCTTGGACATCTAGCGTGTATTCACACCTGCACTAAATTTCGTTAAATTCTTACTAAATCTGGAAGTTTACAGACAAACTGGGATCGAGAATGATGTTGTGGATGATGTTGTGTAAGTAGCCTCCTTCTCCTGGTATCCTAGTAGCTGACGCTGACACACCCCATCATGACAGTGTATCTTTCTTGTGATCCGAGTAGGTCCTTTGATGCAATACAAGTAAAAGCGTGCTAAGTTCGGCCGGGCCGAATCTTGGGAACCCACCACAATGGATTCTGCTAAAATATGGGAGCTTTAACTAGATATAGACCGAATTGGACCGTACTTGGCGCAGTTTTTGAGAGTCATAACAGAAAACTATATGAAAAATTTCAGCCAAATCTGAAAAAAATGACGGCTCATGAAGTCAAATTGGGAGGTCGGTTTATATGGGAGCTATATCATGTTCTTGACCGATTTGAACCATACTTGGCACAGTTGTTGGGAGTTACAACAGAATACTATGTGCAAAATTTCAGCCAAATCGGATAAAAATTGAGGCTTTCAGTGGCTCAAGAAGTAAAATCGGGAGATTGGTTTATATGGCAGCTATATCGAGTTATAGACTGATTTTGACCATACTTACCTCCGTTGTTTGGAGTCACAACAGAATACTATGTGGAAAATTACAGCCAAATCGAATGAAAATTGAGGCTTTCAGGGGCTCAAGAAGTCAAATCGGGAGATTGGTTTATATGGGAGCTATATCAGGTTCATGACCGATTTGGACCGTATTTGGCACAGTTATTGGAAGTCGTAGCAGAACACCGCATAGCTAATTTCAGCCAAATCGGACAATAATTGTGGCTTCCATGGGTTCATGGAGTCAAATCGGGGGATCGGTTTATTTGGAAGCTATATCAGGTTCTTGAACGATTTGGACCGTCTTAGCACAGTAGTTGGAAGTCATAAAAGAACACTATGTGCAGAATTTCAGCCAAATCCGATCTCCCGATCTTCCCATATTGCTTAAAATTTAGAGATAGCTCCCATATAAAGCAGTGCTTTGAATTGACTTTTTGAGCTCCTAGAAGCCGCCATTCTTATCCGATTTGCACACGGTGTTCTGATGCGACTTTCAGCAACCGTTCCAAGTGTGATTTAAATCGGTTTATTACTCGATATAGCTCCCATATAAACCGATCTGTTGATTTGACATCGCGAGCCCGTGGAAGCCTCAATTATTATCCGATTGAGCTGATATTTTGTACGATGTGATATTTTCCCCATTGTGACACCCTAGCAAGAAGAAGACGAACCAAAAGCGCGCAAAGTTCGGCCAGGCTGACTATTATATACGATCCACCATGGATCGCATTTGTCTAGTTCTTTGGCCGATATCTCTTTATAGGCAAACAAAGAGTAATGGATAAGAATTGCTATGCTATTTGAGCTATACCAAGTTGTGACCGATTGGGATTATACTTGGTTTGGCTGTTGAAGACCAAGGTGGAATTCATTGTGCAAAATTTCAGCCAAATCGGACAAAAATTGGGCCGTATAGTGGCTCAAGAAATAAAATCGAGAGATCTGTTTATGGCAGCTATAACAGCTTATGGACCGATTCGGACCATAATTAATACATATGTTAAAGGTCATAGAAGAAGTCGTTGTGCACAATTTCAGCCAAATCGAATAAGAATTGCTCCCTCTAGATCCTAAAGAGGTGTAATCGGGAGATAAATTTATTTGGGAGCAGTATCAGGTTAAAAAGCACTTCATGCTAATTTTCGGATTCGGACAGTTTGGATAAGAATTGCGCTCTCTGGAGCTTCAAGAAGCCAATATCCAGGATCGGCTTATATGGGAGCTATGTCAAGATGTGAACAGATTTGGTCCGTACTAGGCACTGTTGTTGACGGTCAAACAAAACCACTCCATGCTAAATTCAGCCAAATCGGATAAGAATTGCGCTCTCGGGAACCTCGAGAAGGTTTGTATGGGAGCTATATCAAAGTATGAACCGATATAGTCCATTTACAATCCCAACTAATTCACACTAATAGAAAGTATTCATGCAAATTTTCAATCGCCTAGCTTTATAGCTTTGAAAGTAAGCGTGCTTACAACAGACGGACGCACAGGGCTTAATCGACTTAGAATGCCAAGACGATCAAGAGTATATGTACTTTAGTGGGTCTCAAATCAATATTTGGAAGTGTTACAAATGGAATGACGAACTTAGTTTTTCCCTCCTTTCCATGGCGGGGGGTATAAAAATGAAAACCTGGTGAAAAAATCATGAAGATGAATTATACTGCTCCCCAGCTCTATCGTAAGGAGAGACAAGAAGATAAAAATATACGAAAAATACAGGAAATACAGGAATAGAATTGGGTGCAAGCGCTTATTCATTACACCACCACCCGAGGGCTTTTTTGGAGCGTAAGCCCACACTCACTGAAGTATTTACACACCAAGTGCCAAGCATTGGAGCTTTGTGTTTGCGCATGCAAGATGGGCCCCCGCTTCCGCTCTGGTCACTTCCTCTATAATGCTCAGTTGTTCGACAAAAGGCAAGTGTGCAAGACCGGCCATAGGTCTGCTTGCCGTGGATCCCCTCTTGGCAAACTCGTCCACCTTCTCATTTCCCAGAATGTCCGGGAATCCTGGCCAACTTAATGTCATGAGCTAGGAGGCCGTTCAAGGCCTCAAAATCTTTGCCACGAACTTCGACCTCATCGCCCATGAATTTAAGGCCTTGAGGACCGTCATACCGTCACATATATCCTGAGTTTCGAAGGTGGCAAGACCATCGCCCGGATCTCCTTTGCGGCCAATGGAATGGCATAGACCTCTGTCTAACTAACATGCCGATGTCGAGAGTTTTCGAGTCCCGTCCCTGACTCCATCTTGAAGCCATCATTAAAAACCGAGGGCTCATCCAAATCAAACACAGTATTCGGCTCCCACTCCTCCCTTCCAGAAAAACCTTTCCCAAATCGGTCTTGGAGACAGGGAGTCTTAGCCTACCTCCTGCATCCATGACTTCCAGAATGGAGCAGTGGCCCTGCCCGCCTTCTCTCAGCATGCCAAGTTCCCTCAGCCTTAGCGCTGACTTAGCGGCCCACCCCCAAATACCTCCAAAGGGTGTAAATACGGAATCAACTCCAGACCGGCCTGCGTTGTGAATCTTAAGGTCCTCGTTATGCCGGCCCAGGTCAGCCTCTGTGCCTTTCGAAGCTTCTTGATCCGTGTACTATTCTTCACAGCCTTACACTATACCAGCACTATTCCCACAAAAATTTAAATGCAAATTTACCCGTGGGATAACAGGGGCAAACTTCTAACATGTCAATGAGTGCTGTCCAATTCAAGTTGAAGGTCAATGATAAGGGGCCTCCTTCTTAAAACGGAATCAGCGTGCAGCAGTGCGACATCAAATAGCACCTCACTAATGTCGCCAGCATGAGGAGGGGATAACCCCAGCTGAAATAGTATTTTTCTGATGTTTTCGTCAGGATTCAAACCCAGGAGTTCACCATCATAGGCGGACATGCTAACCTTTGCGATACGGTGGGCTCCACTGTCCTCATAATGGCCGTGTAAAAATGCAAATTTACCCATAAAGGAATAGACAATGACTGCGTAAATCCAGTTTATAAACTTCGGGCTAACACCCCACTTCCAACCTTCTGCAGGAGTAGGAGACGCTTTGTGCTAAGTATAGTTCGAACGATCTATAAGCTGATATAGTTCCCATTTAAATCGATTTCACATATTGAGCCCCTGGAAGCCGCAATTGTTATCTGATTTGGAAGAAATTTTGCACATAGAGTTTTGTTATGATTTCCAAAATACTTGGAAAATATTGTTCAAGTTTAAATGTTTGCCTGATATGGTAGAAATTTGGTGTATAAAGTACACATATGTCCTGGAATTGAATTCATTTGTCGAAATTTTTAGTAGAATCCATGGTAGTGGTTTCCAAGATTCGACCCGGCCGAACTTGGAACGTTTTTATTTGTCTTAAAATGGATTGATACGATGCTGCAAGGCTGGATATTATCAAATTACTGGTGAAAAGCTAGATTAGGAAAACGGAGGGATTCAGTAAGATGGGATTTTATCCCCTTATTTGTGGCGTCTGGTTATCAATTTAACTCTGAGGTATATCGAAAAGAGAGTGTGAAGGTCAAAGCATACGCTGATGACTTCCTCATTATGGTTGGTGGCTGTTTCCTTTTCTATACCCTCCACAATAGGATGGCGGGTAGATTTATTTCTTCATTCCGTTGGTAAAACATCGAAATATTAATCTGAGACTCGTCTTGATCATCATTGACATTCGATTAAACCCTGTCCGTCCGTCTGTCGAAAGCACTCTAATTTTAGAAGGATTAAAGCTAGGCACTTAAAATTTTGCAAAAAATACTTCTTATGTTTTTGTAGCCGATTTAGCTGAAATTTATAACTCTGAATATAGTAGTGGAATTCTAATGAAATATGGGTTGCCCAAAAAGTAATTGCGGATTTTTTAAAAGAAAGTAAATGCATTTTTAATAAAACTTAGAATGAACTTTAATCAAATATACTTTTTTTACACTTGTTTTCTAAAGCAAGCTAAAAGTAACAGCTGATAACTGACAGAAGAAAGAATGCAATTACAGAGTAACAAGCTGTGAAAAAATTTGTCAACGCCGACTATATGAAAAATCTGCAACTACTTTTTGGGCAACCCAATAGAATGATCAATATATCCATGGAGGAGGGTATCCAAAGTTCGTCACGGCCGAACTTATTACGTATTTCCTTGTTTTTCAATTCATTTCCAACAACTCTGCTAAGTATGGTCCAAATCGGTTCATAACCTGATATAGGTCGGATCTTGACTTCTTGAGCCTCTAGAGGGCGCAATTCTATTCCGATTTGGCTGACATTTTGCACAATGAATTCCACTTTGGTCTCCAACAGCCAAACCAAGATGTAAGAGTTAGCCAAATGCGACCACTGTGAGATGCTACACTATATGATTACTTCGGTTGTTCGGCCGATTCTCAGCTATGAATGTCTGGTGTGGCATAGCGCTCGAGGTAATTGTGCCATCTGCAAGATTATCGAAAAGTTGCAGGGTAACGTGGCGGTGGTGATCTAGGAAGCATGGAGGACTGCCTCGAGAGAGGCCTTGAATAACATTCTGGATCTTTGGCCTTTGCATCTGTAAGTAAGGTGTGTGTTAACGAAGATCGTTCTGATTATGAGGGAGGGTACCTGGTACTCCTCCCTCGTTGATGGGTTGGACGTAATTTTACTGAATAGCGATGTCTGTGAGTTATTTTAAGCCTTCCGTCATCCGAGCCGAATATGGGTCAGAACGGACCATGTCAAGATATGGCTGTGGTGTAGACAAATCTTGCTATATAGGGCTAGATCGAACCGGATTTAAACAATGATCCGCCCTAAACCGATCTTTCGGTTTCGCTGAAACTGTGACTTGTATAAGGCTTCCCGATGGCTGAATCAAAAAGATGCAGATCAGCCCATATTTGAATATAACTATGGATAGAGTAGTGGAATTCTAATGAAATAGAATGATAAATTTATCCATGAAGTTGGGTATCCAAAGTTCGCCACGGCCAAACTTATTACGTTTTTATTTGTTTTTAGTTATTCATCGTATTTTAGAGTGTAGCTTTTTCAAATATCTCCTCTTCTATTAAAGTACGAGAGTTGTAATTGATTTCCGGTCAATCAAACACTTCCAACGAACATTTTATTTTGGGCACATAGCCACTTTGTAAGGTTGTAAAGCGTAACATTTTAGGACGTTTCTTAGACATGTCCCTTTCTCTGCTTGTTTCCGTCTCCATCATTACTCAAGGTTAACACTTTGTACGTGAAATTGCTTTCAGAATTCGTTAGATGGGCTATGCTATGTGTGAAACGTCATAGAGACATGTGTCCCCAGTAGATGTTTGCATGTGTGTTTAAAAATTCTTATATCCAGTAATGCCGGTGATGATGGTGTCGCGCGCCTGTCTGAACACAATGTTTCCTTCTCTCAGCAATAGTAAATGACAATGTAATGTCCCCCATGTATTAGGTGTGTCACTGCAAGTGTGTATTTGTATGTGTAGGTGTGTTTGTGTCAGATGTCATTTAAGGCTTTAAACTGTTGCTTTGATAAATTATTTGCCGTGAGTTTAGCGATTTGGCTACTCTCACTGTCACTGGGGTAGGAAATTTGGCATTTGATGGTATTCTAGATAAAGAAGAAAGAGTTGCCTGATCATTTTCGATAATTAATATATTTATGTAGCCCTTTAAGATAAAACAAGTAAGAACGTACTAAGTTCGGCCCGGCCGAATCTTATATACCCTCCATCATGGATCGCATTTGTCGAGTTCTATGCGCGGTATCTCTTTTTAGGCAAACGAAGAATATTGAATAAGAACTGTTTTGCTATTGGAGCTATATCAAGTAATAGTCCGATTCGGACCATAAATGAATTCTGAACATTGTAGAAGTCATTGTGTAATATTTCAGTTCATTCGGATATGAATTGCGCCTTGTAGGGGCTCAAGAAGCAAAACCGGGAGATATGTTTATATGTGAGTTGTATCAAGCTACTGATCGATTCAGACCATATTAGACACATATGTTGAAGGTCATGAGAGAAGCCGTTGTACAAAATTTCTGCCAAATCGTATGATAATTGCGCCCTCTAGAGGCCCAAGAAGTCAAGATCCCAGATCCCGGTTTATATGGCAGCTACATCAGGTTATATACCGATTTGCGCCATACTTAGCACATTTATTGGAAGTCATAACAAAACACCTCATGTAGAATTTCAGCCAAATCGGATGAGAATTGCGAGCTCTATTGGCTCAAGAAGTCAAGATCCAAGATCGGTTTATATGACAGCTGTACCAGATTATGAATCGATTTGAATCATACTTAACACAGTTATTGGAAGTGATACCAAAACAGAACAGGGAAAATTCCAGCCAAATCGGACGAGAATTGTGCCCTCTAGAGGCTCAAGAAGTCAAGACCCATGATCGGTTTATATGGCAGCTATATCAAAACATGGACCGATTTGGCCCATTTACAATTCCAACCAACCTACACTAGTAAGAAGTACTTGCGCAAAATTTCATGCACCTAGCTTTACTCCTTCGAAAGTTGTTTCGAAAGCGTGCTTTCGACAGACAGACGGACGGACGGACATGGCTAGATCGAATTAAAATGACATGACGATCAAGAATACATATACTTTATGGGGTCTCAGACGCATATTTCAAGGTGTTACAAACAGAATGACGAAATTAGTATATCCCCATCCTATGGTAGAGGGTGTAAAAATTGCCAAAACGTTAAGAGTTTCGCAGGCAAGTTGTTTGGTATCGAACCTAAGACCACCACACTGGTAAGCCGAACACACACAAGCAACTTGACTTATAGTGCTCTTTTTCAACCATATTAGTGAGGAAGGTTAGGTTATAGTGGGAGTCTAAACTCACACTCCCTTAGATAATTCTTTCCTCAGTGATACCACAGTAGCGACATATCAAAGCCTTTGGTGGACAGACGCAAGACCACCGCACTGGAAAGCCGAACACACGCTAGCAATTCACCTTACAGGGCCCTATTCCAAGTAATAAGACCCCGAAATTAAAAAAAAAAATATATATAGAAAAAACCTTCCGTGTAAATTCTCTTAAAGATATGGCATCCCTGGTTGATAACCCCTTGCTCTAACCAATCCCATCCTCCACCATGTGACTGCATACCCGCGAACCCCAAATGAATCTTTGTCTGTAATTGTTTTTGATCCAAAATGAGAAATGTTAGCTAAGAGAATGTATTAAATTTTTCGGATGATAAAATTCAGCCGAGAATATCGTAAAATGAAAATAACGATCCAAGCGTAAAGCCGTATGTATGGCAAATAAATTGAGTGACTGACGACCTACGATGACGACGACGACGACGATGGGTTGTAAAAATGTATGAAATTGCATTTTATATTGTTGCGTGGCCTGTTGTAAATGGGTTTGTGCTCATTTCAGGTATTCTCATAGAATCCTTTTTAATGCGCGTTAAGGGGTTTTTCGCTGGGCTTAAGCAGCAATTGAATGTTTCCATCACTTTTCATTTATAGGCCTAAGAATTGGCTATAATTTTATGGCCTGGCTATTATCGATGAGGACAACGAAATGTCGAATGTCCCAATTTTAACTATAGGATCTTATTCAGTTAAAAGTTTTACAATTTGGAAGGCGAAAAAGTAAACAAGTAAAAAAGTATAAGTTCGACCCAGCCGAACTTTGGATACCCACCACCTCGGATATATATTTATAGATAAACCCTTTATGGGGTTAAAACCATAAAACGGCAGATCAGTATATATGGCAGCTATATCCAAATCGATCGATCTGGGCCGTATTGAACAGGGACATCGGGACAATAAATACAACTGTTATGGGACCAAGACCTTAAATTTGGAGATCGGTCTATAAGGAAGATATGTCGAAATATAGACCGATCTTTTCCATACTCGGCACGAAAGACAAGGGCCTTACGCAACTCATTGTGCAAAGTCATGGGGCCTTACGCAACTCATTGTGCCCAAATCTGTTAATAAATTCAACTATTATGGGCCTAATCCTTAAGTCGCGAGATCGGTCTTTATGACAGCTATATACAAATCTCAACCGAACTAGTTCAGGATGTCGAGGGGTCTAACATAACTCATTGTCTTAAATTCCAACGATATCGGACAATAAATGCATTATTTTGTGCCCAAAAAACAAATCGAACGATCGGACGGACTGACAGACAGGCGAATGATCAGAAATATTTATACTTTGTAGGTTCGGAAATGGTTGTTTCAATGACAAAATGAATATACCCCCATCCTTAGATGGTAGGTAGAAGAGCGCTTAGTTCGGACAGGCCGAATGCTGGGTACCCACCTCCATGAATTCCGCTATTAATTTGCCCTTATTACCCTGAGTTTGTATTTGAATTATTATACCCTCCACCATAGAATGGTGGTGTACTAATTTCGTCATTCTGTTTGTAACCACTCGAAATATTCGTCTAAGAGCCCATAAAGTATATATATTCTTGATCGTCGTGACATTCTATGTCGATCTAGCCATGTCCGTCTGTCTGTCGAAAGCACGCTAACTTTCGAAGGAGTAAAGCTAGCCGCTTGAAATTTTGCACAAATACTTTTTATTAGTGTAGGTCGGTTGGGATTGTAAATGGGCTATATCGGTCCGATCTTGGTCCTTGACTTCTTGTGCTTTACAGGGCGCAATTCTTATCCGATTGGAATGAAATTTTGCACGACGTATTTCGCTATGACTTCCAATAACTGTGCCGAGTATGGTTCAAATCGGTCCATAACCTGATATAGCTGTCATATAAACCGATCTGGGGACTTGACTTCTTGAGCCTCTAGAGGGCGCAATCCTTATTCAATTTGGCTGAAATTTTGCACGAAGTATTTTATTATAACTTTCAACAACTGTGCCGAATAAGGTTCAAATCGGTTTATAACCTGCTATAGCTGCAATATGAACCGATCTGGGATCTCGACTTCTTGAGCCTCTAGAGGTCGCAATTATTATCCGATGTGGCAGAAATTTTGTAATACGGATCCTCTCATAGCCATCATCATACGTGTTTATTGTGGTCTGAATCGGTCAATAGCCTGATAAAGCTCACATATAAATCGATCTCCCTATTTTACTTCTTGAGCCCCCAAATTCTTATTCGAATTGGCTGACATTTTACACAGGTCTCCAACATACAAATAAATTATGGTCCGTATCGGACCATATCGTGATATTTCTCTAATTGCAGAGCAAATATTTTCTTTTATCCATTTTTTGCCTAAGAAGAGATGCCGGGAAAAGAACTCGACAAATGCGATCCATGGTGGAGGGTATATAAGATTCGGCCCGGCCGAACTTAGCACGCTTTTACTTGTTTTGGTCTCAAGAAGTCATATTGGGATATGGGTACTTAGAGGGGCCTATATCACCATATTGACCGATTCGGATAAAACTTGGCATGGATGTTGTATGTCATAAAATAGGGTTTTGGGCCAAATTTCAGAAAAACCGGATGAAAATAGGGGATTCTAAGGGCTCAAGAAATTAAATCCAGGGATTGGTTTATGTAGGGGCTACATCTGTTTATATACCGATTTAGAACATAATCGGCATGGATGTTGAAATTAATAATTCAAGTCTTCATTCCAAATTTTAGCCAAATTGGATGAAAATTTAGGCTTCTAGGGGCTCAAGAAGTCAAAGCTGGGGATCTGTTTATATGGCGGCGATATCCAAATCTGAACCCATATGGTCCATTGTAATCCCTAATGACCTACATCAATAAGAAGTATCTATGCAAAATTTCAAGGGGCTAGCTTTGCGCGTTCGACCGCTATTGTGATTTCGACGGACTGACGGAAGGACGGACACGGTTAGATAGTCTCAGAATGTCGAGACGATCCAGAATATATATACTTTATGGGGTCGCAGATTCATATTTCGAGATGTTACAAACGAAATGACTAGATTAGTATAACCCCATCCTATGGTGGTGGGTATAGAAAGGCATTAAATTCGTCCGGGTTGAATTTTGGATACCCACCACCTCAGGTATAGAAAGTGGTATGGATAAGTCTACATGCCCTTTCGTAAATGACAGTTACCTAATATGTATGACAGTTACCTGTATGCATGCATAATCGAAGTTCTGAAGCTAAAAGTTAAATTTATTGCAAAACACCACCGCATTTGGAAAACAAATGATTTGAAAATTTCGGTTTTCGGACTCTACTAATACATATATGGGTCAATATGGAAGGTCAGGTAAGACTGAAAAGAAGGTGCAGATTTAATCCGCCCTTGCCACAATGGGCATATATCTTATCGGCTTGTAGTGCGTGCTGTCACTTGCCGCACCTATTTTGCATAAGTCAGACCGTAGTCCTACGTGTCCCGTTATGATACCGAAAACTATGCTTACCTCTTCTTTCTTCCTTTCAGTAATAGGCTCGTCTTCTCACCATCCGGAACTCCCCATTGGATTTTCGATACGATTTAATACCGACCATTTCGCGTTCGTCGCCCACGTCCTCAACTCGGACTGCGACGACCCGAAAGGCTTTCGGTTAACCAAGTTTATTGACGGCAGTCCTCTGGCTTTCACTTCCAAATCGTCTGCTCTTTCATTTACCCATACTCCGCTACGGCCCGGCACCCAAACGATGCGGATCGTGCCATCCTCAGAGAAGGCGTCAATCTGATTCTTACACTCCAAGACTATTCGTGATCTTACCGTCCTCCTTGTTATTGTCCTCGCGTTAACACCATACCACCTCACGCATTCCGCTATCGCCAGGATCTCCGCCTGCAGAACTGTTTTATGGTCAGACAGTCGAAAAAAGATCTCAGTCCCTAGGTTTTCAATGAAGACCCCAGGCCAAATCTGTACTCTAGCTTTGGTACATCAGTAAAAATTCTCCAATAGAACGGATAGATATTGCAAATTGCAAATTTTGCCCATGAAAATTCCACTAAGGAACAGGGGCAAACTTCTCACATATCGATGAGTGCAATCCGATTCAAGTTTAAGCTCAACGATAAGGGGCCTCTTACAATCTGATTCTTACACTCCAAGACTATTCGTGATCTTACCGTCCTCCTTGTTATTGTCCTCGCGTTAACACCATACCACCTCACGCATTCCGCTATCGCCAGGATCTCCGCCTGCAGAACTGTTTTATGGTCAGACAGTCGAAAAAAGATCTCAGTCCCTAGGTTTTCAATGAAGACCCCAGGCCAAATCTGTACTCTAGCTTTGGTACATCAGTAAAAATTCTCCAATAGAACGGATAGATATTGCAAATTGCAAATTTTGCCCATGAAAATTCCACTAAGGAACAGGGGCAAACTTCTCACATATCGATGAGTGCAATCCGATTCAAGTTTAAGCTCAACGATAAGGGGCCTCCTTTTTATAGCCGAGTCCGAACGGCGTGCTGCAGTGCGACACCTCTTTGGAGAGAAGTTTTACATGGCATAGTATCTCATAAATGTTGCCAGCATTTGGAGGGGAAAATCACCGCTGAAAATTTTTTTCTGATGGTCTCGCCAGGATTCGAACCCAAGCGTTCAGCGTCATAGGCGGAGATGCTAACCTCTGCGCTAGGTAGATATAATCCTTTAAAATTAAAAATTGTTAGAGCTGTTCATATGCCGTTTGAGAAAGGGTTGAGATAACTCTTTGATATTGGGTAGAGATAATTCTCCGAAATTTGAAACGAGTATGAACATCTTTACCGTTAGTAAAATTGCCATAAGGGCATTAACAACCAGGACGGTAAGGTCACGAACAGTCTTGCAGTGTAAGGACGAGATTAACGCCTTCTCTGAGGATGGCCTAATTCGCATCGCTTGGGTGCCGGGCCATAACGGAGTAAGGGAAAATGAAAGGGCAGACGATTTGGCGGTGAAGACCAGAGGACTGCCGTCAATAAACTTGGTGAACCCGAAGCCTTTCGGGTCGCCGCAGACCGAGATAAGGGAGTGGGCGACGAATGCGCATGCAACAGCGGTCGGTAGGACGGCGAAAAGCCTATGGGGGGATCCAGACCGTGAAAAGACGAGGCTATTACTGAAAGGAAGCAAGAAGGAGGTCAGTATAGCTTTAGGTATCATAACGAGACACATAGGCCTACGAGCTCACTTATGTAAAATCGGTGCGGCAAGTGATAGTATGTGTAGGCAATGCGGGGAAGATGATGAGACGTTGGAGCATTTCCTTTGTCATTGCCCGGCTTTCGCGTCCAACAGATACCGGCACTTAGGTGGAGACACAATACCAGACATGAACCAACTTAGGGGAGTGGTATTGAAAACAATTAAGGATTTTGTAAGTAGCACGGAATTCCTAACTTAAAATTTTCTTTTTAGAGGTTACTTTATAGTTTTTAGAGCGCACCACAAGCCGATTACTGGCTTAGGTGTATGTCCATAGTGGCATGGGGCGGATTAATATCTGCACCCACTTTTCAACCTAACCTAACCTAAGATCGGATGTTTCCACGGCAAGTTTAAAAGTAATGTTTCTCACAAACAAATTTAACTTGAAACTTAGCCCTAGAAAAATACAAAATTCTCATTGTTTATTATCCAAGATCTATATGTCGATGTTTTCCAAACTGATTGGTTGAGTTAGCATATCCATTGAAATTAGTATATTTAGTATTCAATAAGATTCAACATATCGTATGCAATTCAAGTTTACTTAGGGGTTTTATCTTACCAAAGATGACCGCAACACTTATAATTAAAACGTTTGACCTTCAACGTTTTAACAATTAAACGAATAAATTGTATCCTAAACATTTAGTAAGAGAAAATTCACTGAAATTGTTGAGAGGCCGAAATGTCATCAGTTGTAGCAAACATCTGGGTAATTAGCTCCGTAGCATTCTCAGCTATAGTCTTAGCAATACTTTCATCGTTATTTGCAGTAGTCAAGCCACCAGATGCTGCAGCTGATCGAACCTGTTGCTGTTCGATATTGAATTGTATCAAAATGATGAGATAAGTGCTGATGCCGCCCAGGAACTATAAAAAAAGTAAAAAAAAAAAAAACATTTTATAATTTCATGGTCAGATATATTGGTTGCCCAAAAAGTAATTGCGGATTTTTTAAAAGAAAGTAAATGCATTTTTAATAAAAATTAGAATGAACTTTAATCAAATATACTTTTTTACACTTTTTTTCTAAAGCAAGCTAAAAGTAACAGTTGATAACTGACAGAAGAAAGAATGCAATTACAGAGTCACAAGCTGTGAAAAAATTTGTCAACGCCGACTATATGAAATATCCGCAATTACTTTTTGGGCAACCCAATAGTTAAATTTATGTAAAATTACTCCAAATAGGGTGTCCATATCCAAAGAAAAGTAACCACTTGCATTAAAATCCACAGCATGGTTAAAAAGTTTCAACGATAGATGATTGACCTTTACAATGAAAAGTTAGATTTTGATTTTTTATTAATACCAATAAGACTTCTAACAAAACTCACCATTTCATAGATTCTGCCATTGTCAGCAGCTGTGGCACATCGATGAATACATACCCCACTTTTCTTGGACTCCAAATTAGTCAACCAACTCAACATTAAAATGCTAAAACATTTCACTGATACGTACAGGAGAAATATGATGGTGATGACCAAACTATTAGCAGGGCGAAAGAGGGAGGGTATGATCTAGAAGAAATGTAAAATTTTAAAAAAAATTATTAGAATAAAAAGAAAACCAAGATTTTTTCTTACAACAATATTGTTATGCTATATTCTTAAAAAAAAAAAAATCTTCAAATCTAGTCAGACTTTAATTTGGCATACCTTTTGAAATATTGAAATATCGAACAATAGGACTTAAATTTTGGCTACTATAGCCTTAAAGGGCCATATCTGATGAAAGATATGTATGGGAGCTATATCAAAATCTACACGATTTTTGAGGACATTTTGTACACGTACTGGGAAGGCAAATGAAACACCTCAAGCTGAATTTTGAAAAGATAGCTGCTGCGGCCTTAAAAGGCCATATCGGATTGAAGCTTCATAATGAAATCTGATCCGATTTTGATGAAATTTGGCACACGTATTGGGATGTCAAATAAAACACTTCAAGTAATTTTTTTTTAAAGATTGGACGAAAATGTTGGCTTCTATGCCCTTGAAGGGTCATATCGGATGAAAGTTATAAAGGGTGTTTTTTTAGCTATTATCTTTTTGGCAACACTGGTATAAACAGCTCACGCACGTTTGTTGTTGTTTTTGTTATAGCCACAAGCTCCTGTAGATAAGCAAGCTCGTTCCGGCCCAATGGACAGATCGCTGCGGGATCAGGCTGGTCATTGTTTATTTAAAGGCGCCAGTAACTCGTCTTGTCATATCGAGCATTATGGGCACTCAGTATTTGGGCTGCCCGACCTCTCACTGAGACTCTGCACTCGATATCACTGATTGTCCACAACTGCCGTTGCAGCTACTCCGTATGGAGCATTCCATTATCCGCAATCTGTGGACGCGCCCGGTAGCTCCCAGCTAAACTTCTCCTGACAGCAATGAAAACCACACAGATCAGACTTCAGTGGTCCAGCCTGTGTGGTGCTCACAGCTATACCGTGCCGGGACGCACGTTTGGTGTATTGTTTCACTTTCAAACATCTTCATCTTAACCACGAATCGTCTTACAAAAAAAAAACGCAAATTATTGACTTTTTTTACCATGCGCGCTCTGTTAAAAAAGTTCTTCTCAATAAGCAGAACTGTCGATTTTGGAGTGAATATCAGCCAGAAACATAGCAAGAGTTACTAATGCATCTAGAAAGTCGCAGTTTGGTGCGGTTTATGTGACCATTGGCCCGTATCTCTTGAAAGATGATGACGTAACTGTGAATGGTTAGCGCTACGTTGAGATGACATCCAACTTTTTTTTGCCTAAAATGCCAGAGCTTGACTGGCATGATATGTGGTTTCAACAAGACGGTGCCACATATCATACAGCACGTCTAAAGATGGACTTATTGAGAGGCGAGCTCGTTGAACATTTCATTCCACGTTCGAAACCGGTCATTTGGCCGCCTAGATCGTGCAATTTAACGCCTTTAGACTATTTTTTTGTGGGGTTATGTTAAAGCTCATGTATATACAGACAAGCCCTCTTCAATTGACGCATTGGACGATTACATTGAAGCATTTATGCGTGAAATACCGGCGGAAATGTTGGTAAGAGTATGCCAAAGTTGGACTAATCGGATGGACCATTTGAGGTGCAGTCACGGTCAACATTTGCATGAAGTAAACTGCAAACATTATATTATATGGACCGTACTATCGATTAAAATAAAAAATTAATGCATTTTCCTGATTTTTATGTGTTTGTTTTCGAAAAACTTTCTTATAGCTCTTAAAAAATCACCTTTTATATGGAAGCTATATTTAAATCTGGTCAGATATTTTTCAAAATCTTTAGCGTTCGTTCTTGGACCAAAAAGTGACTTATGCAAAATTTGATGACAATCGGACGACAAAAGCAACCTGCACCTTGATCACCTGAGTTTGTGGACCGATAGAAAGACGGACATAACTAGATCGATTCAGGAAGTGATTCTAGGCCGATTCGTATACTTATTGATGGCTCTAGCTCTTCTCTCGATTGTTGATGTGGAGTATACATATTTCAAAATAATTTAATATTTAATTAAGACTAAATTTTGTACCCACCACCGAAGGAGATGCAACACTTCGAAATATTGATTTCCAACTATTATTAAAATGTATTAAGAAAAAGGATCAAACTTCTCACATATCAATGAGTGTTGTCCGATTCAAGTTTAAGTTTAATGTTGAGAGTCCTCTTTTTTATGCCCGAGTCCGAACGGTATGCCTCAGTGCGACACTTCTGTGGGGAGCAATTTCTACATGGCTGTCATACCAAATGGTGCACAAATTTTGTCAGATTTAGGAGGGGATAACTACCACTGAAAATTGATTCATATGTTCTCGCCAGGATTCGAACCCAAGCATTCAGCGTCAGCTTAATCTGTTCATCGAAGAACCTGTAATCGAAGAACCTAAATAGGGACTTCAGTTTATATGGCGGCTATATTCAAATATGATCCGATTTGATTGGTTCATTGACTGCGTACGGACTTGTTCTATATTTCAGTTGAATATCGCAATTTCTAATGGCTATATCGTGTTGAACTGCCAGGAGGACAGACTCACAGACAAAAATCGTTTGAGAGTTTTACTATAATTAAGAATACTTTTCCTGTTATGGTTGGAAATGAATACTTCGATGTGGTGCAAATAAAATGGCTAATTGAATATACCTATCCTGTAGTGGGCCGTATAAAAAACGAGCTGAGCTAAGTTCAGCCGGGTTGAATATTGGGAATCCAATACCATGTCTTGTACTAAAAATTTTTCAAACGAACTTAGTTGAAGGGAATATATGTACGTGCAAAACTTGTGCCAAATCATCCAAAAAATTGAAGCTTGGGACCTCAGAAGATCAATCGTAAGATCGGTTTATATAGGAGCTATATCAGGTAATAATCAACTTATCACGGATGGTAGACATTGAGGTCATAACAGAACACCATATACAAAATTTCAGCTAAATCGCATAAAATTTGCGGCTTCGAGGTGCTTAAGGTGACAAATCGGGGTATCGATCTGTATGCTATATCAGGTTATAGACCTAATTTGATTCGTATTTGGAGCGGTTGTTCGAAGTCATAACAGATCACTTCTTGCAAGATTACAGCAAAATCGGACAAAAATTTCCGTTTCCAGTGGCTCAAGATGTCATAACGGGAGATCGGATTATATATGGAGCATTATCAGGTTATACACCGATTGGAACCATACTCGTTACGATTTTTGACAGCTATAATATACCACTACGTACAAGAATTCAGCTCAATCGGATAAAGCGGTTTATATGAAAGCTATATCAGGTTATAAACTGATTTGAACCATGCTTACTATATTTGCAATCGCAAATTTAAGGAACAGGGTCAAACCTCTCACATATCAATGAGTGCTGTCCGATTCAAGTCTTTAAGATCGCTGATAAAGGGCCTCCTTTTTATAGCCGTACCAAATGGGGCAGTAACTCACAAATGTCGTCAGCATTAGGAGGAGCTAACCACCACTGAAAATTTTTTCTGATGTTTTGGCCATACTAAGTCATGAAAAAGCACTGCACGTAGTGCAGTGAAAAAGCACTGCTAGGGCCCATGAAGTCGAATGACCATTCATTAGAGATTTGGGAAACCCATTTAATCGTTGACGGCTTCCGTGGTTTCGACAGGCATGACGAACAGACGAGCGGACGGAACTTAGGGATAAGAAGTCGAAGCACCGTAGAGTGAAACAGGAAGTTCCCCAAGGTGGGGTGATATCTCCGGCACTGTTCAACCTCTACCTATCCTCCATTCTACCCCATCCAGATGGCATAGAGATCGTATCATATGCGGACGATTGTAAGATCATGGCAACTGGCCCCCATCCATTGTTGGCAACTGCGATAGATCGAACGTCTACCTCAAGATGCAGATACTATGGAAATATTGTACATCTGTCCTTGTTAATTGGTGAACAAAGTACAGGTCGAAATCTTGCATACGATCACGTTCGAATTTGGTACAGGGATTTTTTTTTGGCCTAGAGACAAAGCCTATTGAGATTGGAAGAAATCAGTTCAGATTTCGAATAATATCGCAATAATATCATCGCTGGATAACTAATTCTCACGAAATTTTGCACGAGGGAATCTGACGCTCAACATTACCAGTGAATTATAAAGAAATCGGTGCAGATTAAGATATAACTCTTATATATATGTTTTGCCTCATTTGCATTACTAAAGCCTTTGCAATTTTCTCAAAATATTGCAATTCGCTTTCTAGTCCGACTATCACAAATCGTGCGGTTCAGTTATTGCAATAATGTGGTCATTTAATGAAGTCATTCCGTTTGTATATATATTCTTGATCGTCTCGACGCTCTGAGTCGATCTTGCCATGTACGTCCGTCTGTCTGTCGAAATCGCGATAGCGGTCGAACGCGTACAGCTAGCCGCCTGAAATTTTGCACGGATACTAAATATCAACGTAGGTCATTGGAGATTGCAAATTGGCCATATCGGTTCAGATTTAAGTATAGCTCTTATATAAACCGATCCCCCGATTTGACTTCTTGAGCCCCTGAAAGCCGCAGTTTTTGTCCGATTTGGCTGAAATTTTGAATACAGTGTTCTGTTCACATAAACCGATCTCCCGATTTATCTTCTTGAGCCCTTACAAGCCGCAATTTTCTTCTGATTGGGCTGAAATTTTGCACATATTGTTCTGTTATGACTTCAAACATCTGTGCTAAGTACGGTCTAAATCGGTTTATAATCTGATATAGCTCCCATGTAAACCGATCTCCCGATTTGACTTCTTGAGCCCTTACAAGCTGAAATTTTTCTCCGATTTGGCTGAAATTTTGCACATTGCAAAATGCAAATTTTGCCCATGAACATTCCACTAAGGAACAGGGGCCTCCTTTTAATAGCCGAGTCCGAACGGCGTGCCGCAGTGCGACACCTCTTTGGAGAGAAGTTTTACATGGCATAGTACCTAACAAATGTAAGGAAATGAGAGAAAACCACCGCTGAAAATTTTTTTTCTAATGGATTCGTCAGGATTCGAACCCAGGCGTTCAGTGTCATAGGCGGACATGCTAACCTCTGCGCTTCGGTGGCATCCAAATTTTGCACATTGTATTCTGTTGTGACTTTAAACAACTGTGGTAAGTGTGGCCCAAATCGGTCAAGAACATGATATAACTCCCTTATAAACCGATCTCCCGATCTGACTTCTTTAGCCCTTACAAGCCGAGATTATTATCCGATTTGGCTGAAATTTGCATATATTTAGTATTCTGATATGACTCTCAACAAGTGCGCCAAGTACGGTCTAATTTGGTCTATAACCAAATAAATCGCCCATATTTTAGCAGAATCCACGGTGGTAGGTTTCCAACAGCCGAACTTGGCAAACTTTTACTTGTTTTCTTTAAAGGATATATTTTATTAAAATTTGCTAAAATATTTGCTTTCTTACCTACCTGATTAACGGTGGCACAATAGAAAAAGTAAAGCTGAGCGGTGACCATTAAAAATCCATAAGCCATCAAAGCCAAAATGGGCACAGACCAAATGCCGTTTAGCTCCACTCCCATCACACACAGTTCGTTGTGTAGTTGGCAGATTTTTTCAAACCTATTTTCCAACATCTCATTGAATATAGGTCCCGTTCCAGATGATGGCATATTAAGGTCTATATTAGATTTAGGACCCAAAAACTCCTTCTTGGATTTATTTCTCGAGTCATTTAATATACCCTTTTGATTAAAACTTGGAATCATGGATGGTTGTACTTTCATTTTCCTAGGATGTATCTTGCGATTGCTTTCCTTTTCGACTGAAAAAACAGGCATGGTAATGATTTGCTTTGACGCTTGACGCTGCATCTCCAAGGCCATGTTATCAAATTCGGCGTTAATAATCTCGAAACGTTTTTTGATAGCCAAAACAATGGTGTTATACCAAATTTTATCCAAAGCATTGCAGTAGGTGGGCACTGCCGTAAATATCCATAGGCCCGAGGTCCATGAATCATGGCTTACCAGAAATGCAAAAGTGAATAAAAATACCAAACTTTCGCATATGCTTGCAAATACTATTTGCAACAAAATGCGATATCGTATCGGGCTGTTGTCCACCTCAATTCCAAGTTCCATTAAATCATCGTCTAGATCGTGAAGTGTATCGAAAATCTCCATTAATTGATCCTGTGTTCGCAAATGAGTATAACGATCGGTTAAATATACCGCCAAACTGAAATAGGTCAAGATGAGGGCTAATGCAACGGTGAAGATATCTAATGAGAGTGAGAGAGAGAAAGAGAGAGAGAAAAATAATTAGCAAAAAAAAAAATGGAATTGAGGGGATTTTAACGGGCTACAGAGGCCACCGTAGCACAGAGGTAAGCATGTCCGTCTATGACCCTGAACGCTTGGGTTCGAATCCTGGCGAGACCATTAGAAAAATTTCAGCGGTGGTTTACCCCTCCTAATGCTGGCAACATTTGTGAGGTGCCATGTAGAACTTCTCTCCAAAAAGGTGTCGCACTGCGGCACGCCGTTCGGACTGGGCTATAAAAAGGAGGCCCCTTATCATTGAGCTTAAAACTTGAATCGGACTGCACTCATTGATATGTGAGAAGTTTGCCCCTGTTTCTTAGTGGAATATTCATGGGCAAAATTTGCAATTTTACAGAAAACGATTTACAATAAATCGGCCCAAATCTTAAGTTCCCTGGATTTGTCAATATCTTTGCACGAGTTTTCTTTGTATGCAGAAACCAAAAACGGATAATGGAAGGTCACAACCAGGGCTGCGGAGTTTTGGAATCGGACTCGAAATTATTTTCTCGACTCCGACTCTGACTCCGTCTCCAAGAATCTGACACCGCAGCCCTGGTTGTGACCTTCCATTATCCTTTTACGGCTTCTTTTGTTAATTTTTTTAAAGATTATCTTACAAATGTCCTTGAAATTTTGTGTTTAGAAAATTTTTATAAAAAATTTGTCATTAAAAAAGATTTTGTGTAAAAATTTCTTTAGAAATAATTGCATTTAAATTTTGTTCAAAAAAAATTCATGGAAATTTTGTATAAAAAATTCATTGAAATTTTGTCATATATGTCAAATGTCATAAAAATTTTATTTTTGGAAAAAGTTTCATAAAAATTGTATGCTTTAGAGAACGTCTTTTAGTTTTTAGAGCGCAAAACAAGCCGATTACTGGCTAAGATGTATGTCCATAGTGACATGGGGCGGATTAATGTCTGCACCCTCTTTTCAACCTAATCTAACCTAGTGAAAATTTCATCAAAATTTTAAGCTTTAGAAAAAATTTATTGAAATTTTATCTGAAAAATTGTCCATAACCTGATATAGCTCCCATCCCACAGAACTTCCGGTTTTACCTTTTTAGCCATTATAGGGCACAATTCTTATCCGATTTGGCTAAAATTTTGCACAATGACTTCTATTTTGGTGTCCAATAACCAAACCAAGTATGGCCCCCATCAGTTCATAATTTGGTATAGCTGGAAAACTATAGACACTTTTATACCCACCACCATAGGATAGGGGTATACTAATCTAGTCACTCTGTTTATAACACCTCGAAATATTGGTCTAGGACCCTAAAAAGTATATATATTCTGGATCGCCTCTACATTCTGAGTTGATTTAGCCATGTCCGTCCGTCTGTCTGTCTGTCTGTCAAAATCATGATAGCGGTCGAACGCGTAAAGCTATCCGCTCGAAATTTTGCACAGATACTAAATATTGATGTAGGTGGTTGGGCATTGCAAATAGGTCATATTGGTTAAAATTTAGATAATTTTGCCATATAAACCGATCTCCAGATTTGACTTCTTGATCCCCTGGAAGCCGCAAATTTTATTCGATTTGGCTGAAATTTTGCACATAGCGTTCTGTTAAGACTTCCAATAACTGTGCCGAGTACAGTTCATAACCTGCTATAGCTCTCATATAAACCATTCTCCCGATTTGACACCTTTAGCTCCTTGAAGCCAAATTTTTGCCCGATTTAACTAAAATTTTGCACACAATGTTCTGTTGTGACTTCCAACAACTGTGCTAAGTACGGTCCATAATGCCTGGTATAGCTCCCACATAAACCAATCTTCCGATATGATATCTTGAGCCCTTACAAAATGCAATATTTTTCAGATTTGGTTGAAATTTTCCATGTAATCTTCTGTTATGACTTTCAATGACTGTATTAAGAAAAGTCTAAATCGGTCTTGAACCTGGTATATCTGCTATATAAGCCGATCTACCGATTGGACATCTTGAGTCCTTACAAGCTTTAAGTTTTATCCGATTTGGGCTGAAATTCTGTATGAGGTGTTTTGTTATGACCTCCAATAACTGTGCCAAGTATGGTACAAATCGGTTAATAACCTGATATAGGTCCATTATAAACCGATCTCGGATCTTGACTTCTAGGGCCGGTAGAGGGTGCGATTCTTTCCCGATTTGGCTAAAGGTTTGCATCTAGTGGTTTGTTATGACATCCCACAATTGTGCCAAGTGTGGCTCAAATCGGTTCATAACCTGATATAGCTCCCATATAAACCGATCTCCTCATTAAACTTTTTGAGCCTCTAGAGGGCGCAACTCACATCCGATCTGGGGGAAATATTTTACAACGACTTCTTCTATGGCCTTCAACATACTTGCCAAATATGGTCTGTCCGGTCTATAACCAGATATATCTCCCGATTTTAATTATTTAACCATTATGGAAATTGCTAATTTTGCCCATGAACATTCCACTAAGGAACAGGGGTAAACTTCTCGCATATCAATGATTGCAGTCCGATTCAAGTTTAAACTCAATGGTAAGGGGCCTTCGTTTGAAAGCCGAGTCTGAATGGCGTGCCGCAGTGCGACACCTCTTTGGAGAGAAGTTTTATATGACATAGTACCTCACAAATGCTGCCAGCATTAGGGGCAATTTTTTCAATAATGACTAATCAAAGAAAATACTTTTTTTCATAAAAAAAAGTAGGTTAGGTTGAAAAGAGGGTGCAGATTTTAAGCCCCCCTTACGCCACTATGAACATACACTTAAGCCAGTAATCGGCATGTTGTGCAATCTAAAAACTAAAAAGTAACCTCGAAAAGAAAATCTGAGTCAGGAATTCTGTTAGCTTCGAAAGCCGGGCAATGACATAGGAAATGTTCCAACATCTCATCTTGTTCCCCACATGCCCCCTACACGTTCTATCATTTGCCGCACCGATTTTGCATTTGTAAGCTCGTAGTCGTATCTGTCCTGTTATAACACCAAAAGCTATACTAACCTCCTTCTTGTTTCCTTTCAATAATCAAAAAAAGGTAAAAAATACACTTTTTTCACATTTTTATACCCACCACCGTAGGATAGGAGGTATATTCATTTGGTCATTCCGTTTGCAACACATCGAAATATGAATTTCCGATCCTACAAAGTATATATATTTCGGATCGTCGTAAAATTCTAAGACGATTTAAGGAAGTCCGTGTGTCTGTCCGTCTATCCATCTGTCCGTCAGTCTGTTGTAATCACTCTACAGCCTTCAAAAATTGAGATATTGAGCTGAAATTTGGCACCGATACGCTTTTTTGATGCACTCTGGTTAAGTTCTTGAACGGGCCAAATCGGACCATATTTGGATATAGCTGCTATATAGAACGATTTTCCGATAAAATGTCTAATGCCCATAAATGCTTTATTTTTCATCCGATTTCGCTGAGTGAGTAGTTTTAGGCCTACCGACATCTGACCTATGGCCATGTGGTCCATATCAGACTATATTTATATATAGCTGCCATATATACCGATCTGCCGATAAAGGGTCCGAAGCCCATAAAAGCTTCATTTATTACTTAATTTCGATGAAATTTGACACAGAGGGTTATCTTAAGCCTCCTGATATTTGACCTAAATATGGGTCAAATCGGACTATGTTTAGGTATAGCTGCCATGTAGATCGATCTCCAGATAAAAGGTCTAAAGCCCAAAAATACTTTATTTTTTAATTGATTTCGCTGAAATTTGAAACAATGAGTAGCATTAAGCCTCCTAACATAGGACCCAAATATGGTTCAGATCGGACTATATTTAGATATAGCTGTCATATAGACCGATCTCCCGCTTAAGGGTCTGAAGCCCATAAAAGCTTTATTTTTTAATCAATTTCGCTGAAATTTGAAACAGTAAGTAGTTTTATGCCTCCTAACATAGGACCCAAATATGCTTCAGATCGGACTATATTTAGATATAGTGGTCATATAGTCCGATCTCCCTATTAAGGGTCTGAAGCCCATAAAAGTTTTATTTTTTAACCGATTTCGCTAAATTTGAAACAGTAAGTAGTTTTATGCCTCCTAACATAGGAACCAAATATGACTGATCGGAGTATATGTAGATATATTTCTCATATAGACCTATCTGCTGATAAAGGGTCTTCAGCCCCTTATTACCCGATTTCGCTGAAATTTGAAACAGAGGGTTATCTTAGGTCTCCTGATATCTGACCTAAATATGGATCAAATCCGGTTATATTTAGGTATAGCTGCCATATAGACCGATCTCCAGATTGAGGGTCTGAAGCTAATAAAAGCTTTATTTTTTAACCGATTTCGCAGAAATTTGAAACATTGAGGATCAGGTCGGGCCATATTTAGATATAGCTGCCATATAGACCGATCTGCCGATAAAAAGTCTGAAGCCCATAAAAGCTCCATTTATTACCCGAAATTTTAAATAGTGAGTAGTCTTAGTTCTCCCGACATCCGTCCCAAATATGGTTCGGATCGGACTATAGTGAGATATAGCTGCCATACAGACCGATATACCGATAAAGGGTCTGAAGCGAATAAAAGCTTTATTTTTTATCCGATTTCGCTGTAATTTGAAACAGTGGGTAGTTTTGGGCCACCCGTTATTTGATTCAAATAGGCAAAGATCGGACTGTATTTAGATATAGCTGCTATATAGACCGATATTCCGATTAAAGGTCTGAAGCTCATAAAAACTTTATTTACTACCCAATTTTTTTGAAATTTGAAATACAATATTCAACAGTGACTTATATTTATTAGACCACTAAATGTCCAATTTTCATCGGATTGTGACGAAAGGGGGCTTACATATATACCCGAGGTGGTGGGTATCCAAAGTTCGGCCCGGCCGAACTTGATGTCTTTTTACTAGTTCAATAGTTTTTATACCCTCCACCATAAGATAAGGGGTATACTAATTTCTGTTTGTAACCAATCAAATATATATATTCATGATCGTCGCGACATTTTATGTCGATCTAGATATGTCCGTCCGTCCGTCTGTCTGCCGAAAGCACGCTAACTTTCGAAGGAGTAAAGCTAGCCGCTTGAAATTTTGCATAAATACTTCTTATTAGTGTAGATCGGTTGGTATTGTAAATGGGCCATATCGGTTCATGTTTTGATATAGCTGCCATATAAACCGATCTTGGGTCTTGACTTCTTGAGCCTCTAAAGTGCGCAATTCTTATCCGATTGGAATAAAACTTTGCACGACGTGTTTTGTTATGATGTCCAACAACTGTGCCAAGTATGGTTCAAATCGGTCCATAACCTGATTTAGCTATCATATAAACCGATCTTGGGTCTTGACTTCTTGAGGCTCTAGAGGGCGCAATTCTTATCCGATTTGAATGAAATTTTGCATGACGTATTTTACTACTCTCAACAACTATGTCAAATAAGGTTAAAATCGGTTCATAACCTGATATAGCTGCCATATAAACCGATCTGGGATCTCGAATTCTTGAGCCTCTAGAGGTCGGAATTATTATCCGATTTGTCTGAAATTTTGTACGACGGACCCTCTCATGACCATCAACATACGAGTTTACTATGGTCTGAATCTGTCTATAGCCCGATACAGCTCCCATATAAATCGATCTCTCTATTTTACTTATTGAGCCCCCAAAGGGCGCAATTCTTATTCGAATTGGCTGACATTTTACACAGGTCTCCAACATATAATATAATTGTGGTCCAAACCGGACCATATCTTTATATCGCTCTAATAGCAGAGCAAATTTTTTCTTATATCCTTTTTTGCCTAAGAAGAGATGCCGGGAAAAGAACTCGACAAATGCGATCCATGGTAAAAGATTCGGCCCGGCGATGTTTTAATCGGAAATGATCCACATGGGACCACATTTCTATAAAGCTGCCATATATACCGATCTTCTGGCATAGGGTCTAAAGTCCTTTAAAGGGGCAGTTATATACCGATCTTCTGGCATAGGGTCTAAAGCCCTTAAAAGGGGCAGTTATTAATTTCGTTGAAATTTGAGTTGTGAGTTGTTTTAAGTCTACCTAAATCCTACCAGAATAGGGGTTGGATTGGACAATATTTAGATATATTGGGTTGCCCAAAAAGTTATTGCGGATTTTTTAAAAGAAAGTAAATGCATTTTTAATACACTGTTTTTCTACAGCAAGCTAAACAGCTGATAACTGAGAGGAGAAATAATGCAATTACAGAGTCACAAGCTGTGAAAAAATTTGTCAACGCCGACTATATGAAAAATCCGCAATTACTTTTTGGGCCCAATAGTTGCCATAGAGAGCGATCATTTAAATAAAATTTTTAAATTAAGTTAATGCCATAAAAAGCGGACTTATTGCTAGGTTTCGACGAAACTGTGCCCTACCATCTAAATCATATCATATATGATATGTAGGACACTCTATATGATGTATATACTCTATGTATATGTTAAAGGAGTCATAACAAAATATGACGATGAATATATCCATTGTAGTGGGTATCCAAAGTTCGCCACGTCCGAACTTAATACGTTTGTAATTATTCTCACTCACCTTTTTCCACCGAGTATTCAGGATCATGAAATACCCATACCATCAAATTGAAACAAATAAACACGCACACCGTTATGACAATGACCAAACAATTGCCTCCAAGCGATTTTTCCAAATGTTTGTGATTGCGAAACTCTTGAAAGTCCTGGGCATTGATGCCCCAAATTTTGCCAATGTAGAAAAGCAATGAAAATTCCTCCAACAGCGGACGGGATGGTAATTGCCGACGGTTTAATGCCGCTTCCGTCTTATGCGTGGCCATTGTAACTTTTCAAGTGTGTCGCACTTCCCTCAACGACAACAACTGTGACAATCAATGGGTCGACATTGTGGCCAACGTTTAAACTCAATTACCACTTTGGTGCTCTTGGGTGAATGTCGTTGTTGTTGTTGTATCGGTGCAATTGTTAACACATCACATCTATTTGACGTGTTTGGGGATGATCTGTTAAATTGATAAAATGGTAATTATTATTTGCTGAATTAAGTAATTAAATTTTATATCTCTTTTTCCCCATTTCCCCATGGCTGTGTAAATAAATTAACATTAGTATTCCTATCGCAAAGGACTATAAAAATGACAATAAAATCGATAAATACTTTGTATGCACTTTGGAGAAAGTTTTTGGAGTGTTAAGTCGAAAGGATGTATCATGTAGGCTGGACAGACCACGATAAAAGTGAATTGTGGAAGTAGCATCTTCGTTACCTTAAGCAAGAAAATTTGACTTTTCTCAACCATTCAAAAAAAAAAAAAATTAATTTGAAAAAGGGCTAAAATTTTAACTGAACTGTGTATAAAAATAATTACTTAAATAAAATAACAGCTAACCCAAATTGTAAAAAAATTTAAAGAAATTTTTTTTTTTTTTTTAATTTCACATGCTCAACGTACAAAATTCTCCGATATCTGGCTTTGATTGTGACACTTCATGCATTTTCTCATATCTTCAGTAATCCCAACTTCAGACAACTTTGTGTTCTAGAAAATATATGCGATAAAGCAGTGCTCCTCTATTGACTGCTGAATGTGTGCGAAGATGATGACAAGAGTTTGGATTTGGGCCATGTTTATTTTCAATTTGCTAACAAAACATCAGCAGGATACTTCAGTATGTGCCTCCACTGTAAGTGGAGCTCAACATTGGATGTATCAACTGTCTGTGTTAGACAGACAGACAAACATACAATCAAAAGGGTTTTACAAATTAAATTTTAAAATTTTAAATAAAATTAAATCGAACAAAAGATTTCATGTAGTAACCGTTGATTGGAGCGAAAGTATTTTCATATCGCTTATCAAAAAAAAAAAAAAAAAAAAAAAAAATATCTCGATCTCGGAATAGGTACTACCTATCACGACAAAATTTTGAAGCCTTTTAGGAGTATTTTATTTAAAAGTCTTTCAAATGGACACCGAAACCCCAAGAGGTGCGGTGGTGGCATCAGATCGTAGCGTGTTATCCGCCCCTGTTTACTTGTGAGTGCCCTGGCACCTATACTCAGGAGTAACTCTTCCAGCCCACAACCAGTTGTCAGCTTAACCAATGATTAAGAGACGGATAAACCAGAGGGATGCGCAGTTCTTCGCCAGCCTTTAAGTAAAGGTGGTGCTTCCAATTCAGATTCAGAAAGCGACAGTGTTATTAAAACAATAATCGCAGCCGAATCGGGAGATGAGGACAGTGGGTAGTAGTGAATGAGAGCTTTGCTAAGCTTACAAGAAGAAACAAGTAAAAGCGTGCTAAGTTCGGCCGGGCC
The DNA here is from genome assembly GCF_963082655.1 of Stomoxys calcitrans. NCBI lineage: Eukaryota > Metazoa > Arthropoda > Insecta > Diptera > Muscidae > Stomoxys > Stomoxys calcitrans. Next base: position 103,562,067 of record NC_081555.1, on the reverse strand, counting down.
GAATCTTATATACCCTCCACCATGGAGCGCATTTGTCGAGTTCCTTTCCCGGCATCTCTTCTTAGGGAAAAATGGATAAAAGAAATGATTTGCTCTGCTATTAGAGCGATATCAAGATATGATCCGGTTTGGACCACACTGAAATTATATGTTGGAGACCTGTGTAAAATGTCAGCCAATTCGAATAAGAATTGCGCCCTTTGGGGGCTCAAGAAGTAAAATAGAAAGATCGATTTAAATGGGAGCTGTATCAGGCTATAAACCGATTCAGACCATAAAAAATACGTGTTGATGGTCATGAGAGGATCCGTCGTACAAAATTTCAGGCAAATCGGATAATAATTACGACCTCTAGAGGCTCAAGAAGTCAAGATCCCCGATCGGTTTATATGGCAGGTATATCAGGTTATGAACTGATTTGAACCTTATATGAAACAGTTGGTAAAAGTAAGAATAGAATACGTCATGCAAAATTAGCCAAATCGGATAGGAATTGCGCCCTCTAGAAGCTCAAGAAGTCAAGTCTCAAGATCTGTTTATATGCTGTATCGGGCTATAAACCGATTCAGACCGAACATTCGCGACGCCATTGCTAACATACTGGTTGATATGCTGCAAAGAGTGAACTAGAAATTCAAAAATCGGCTTAATCAGTGTATGCGCAATGGGAGACACCATTTACCTGACATTATTTTCGAGACTGCACGAAAAAAAATTGTGTTTTTGTATTCTCAAATAGAGTGATCGGTCTATATGACAGTTGTATCTGAATCTGAACCGATCTGGGCCGTATTGAACAAGGATGTCGAGAGGTTACACAACTCACTGTCTCAAATTTCAGCGAAAGTGGTTAATAAATGTGATTTTAGTGGGTCAAAGACCTTAAATTGGCAGATCAGTATATATGGAGCTGTATCAAGATATAGTCCGATATAGCCCATCTTTCTGCCTATGGACAAAAAAAGAATCTGTGCAAAGTTTCAGCTCAATATCTCTATTGTCTCTATTGCACAATAAATGTGGCTTCAAATCAGTAGATCGGTCTATATGGGCGCTATATCAATATTTAGTCCGATATAGCCCACCTTCGAATTTAACCTACCTATGAACAAAAAAAAAAAAAATCTGTGCAAAGATTCGTCTCAACCTTTCTACCTTTAAAGACTGTAGTGTTAGTTCAACAGACGTTCGCCTGTCTGTTGAAATAACACTACATGGCTAGATCGTCTTCGATTTTTACGACGATCAAAAATATATATAATTTATAGTGTCAGAAATGGATATGTCGATGTGTTTCAAACGGACACCCTTTTCCTATGGTGGTGGGTATGGTGCAGATAACCAAGCTGGTGGACAAACTGTAGCCAGAAAGTGGCTACACCTCTCTTGTTGGTATCCGTGTGGCCCCATAGACAGTGGCGTGCTTTGGCTTTGCTTCCAAGTATAAAGTCTTGCCCCTTGGCACCATCTGACCAAGGCCCAGACCGGGGGTTATTTTTATAATATTACCTATGTACCTTAGGTAATATTATAAAAAGCTATGATCAGTAGTGGTTTGTTTGGCTACTCAAGGAGCAGTACCGTTAAGTCTTCACTGAACATTAATTTCAATTTTCTAAGCCAACAAAGCTTCCTAGTTCAAAGTTTTCACAACACCAAACTAATTTCATTAATTTTGTTTAATACTTATTAATACTTATTACATATTCTGATAATATATGAGAAATATTTAACAAGTATAGTAATAATTTTCATTTATGCCCAAACATCACCCTTGTAAATTTCTTTTGAGAATTAGACTACGTGTCATATGACTGACATATGACATAACATTATTCATAGAAATCATTCTTATATCATTCGTGCTTTGCACCTTCATAAAAACTGTTCATATTATTGACAAGGCATTTCAATTGGATCATAAATATATAAGAAAAAGAAGGCTCAAGACCACCGCATTAGTATACCTTTGCTTACAAACACACACATTGTTGGGCCACAAATTCAATATTCCCCAAAAATTTATTCATGTTTAATAACACATTTTGCTTTGAATAAACAATAATGCCATTCAATAAATGATATTGGTGTTGGTTGTTGTTGTTTTTTTTTTTGTAAACACTAATAAATTGTTTTACTTTTCGTCCAATGCTCCCAGTTGTCGGGGGTCGTTCGGTTGGTAGGTTCGAGGGATGTTCATTATTTTCATGGGGCTGCAAATAATCATCCAACCATCCATCTTTCAATCTATCGATTCATTCAATCATTAATAATAAATGCAAACATTGTTACAATTTGTTTGCCAAAGCTGTTGATGTTGAAGTAGATTTCGAAGTGGTTGCATGGTAGGGGGTTTGTTTTTGGGAGGCTATAAGCCGCATGATATTGCCGAACAAGCGTCTACTTTAAATGAAATAAAACTAAATCTTATAAAAGACAGGCCTAGAAAAGATTACAAACAGTGGGGTGATTTGTAAGAATATTTCAAGAGTAGGATAGTTAACTTTTTTTAAATTTTTTTTTCTTTTAACAACATTTTATACAAAATTTTTCTTTAAAGAAAAATTTGCAAAAATGTTTTCTTTAAAGAAAATGTTATTAACATTTTTATTTCATTTAATACTAGCTGGACAGCGCCCGCTCCGTTGAGCTTTTTTTCACTCTCTTATTTTATTTGAGCCCTATACTGACGCGATCAGAAAATAAGTCCTGTTGGGGTTGCTGGTACGGCCTTTCAGATATTTCGCCTAAAATATGGATATCATATTGATGCTCTACTCCCAAATACCTCTCATTTGAGCCTTATATGGCTATGGTCGGTAAATATGTTCGGTATGGGGGTATTTTTGGGGGTGAGGTGGTCCCCCATGTATCAAATTCGTGTTCTAGTCTCAAATTCCTTTCATTTGAGCCTAATATTGTCATTTTCAATTTATATGGCGGGCTCCCTTTAGACGTCCCACCCTAAATAAATATACCAAATTTTGCTTAAATCGCCCCACCCATCACCGAGACATAGGCGGACATGCCAACCTCTGCGCCACGGTGGCCTCCAAATCGATATTCACATCCGCTTAATCAGACAAGTTCCCAAAGTTGAGCTCCCTCTGACAGCCAGTGCGGGACACACTCGCAGCAGATGTTCTATAGTCTCTTCTTCCTCGACGTCCTTACAGCTTCCGCAATAGTTGTTACTGGCAAGAATCAGTTTGTCAGCATGTTTTCCGACCAGATTGTGACCTGTCATGACGGACACAATTACTGAGACGTCTGTTCTAGCCAGTGACAGCGGTAGACCTCTTCAAGTCTAGATCAGGCCACATTATTTGGAAATGCTTCCAACCCCCATTTTGTGACCAACTGTCATTCGAGCCATTTCCTGAAAAATAAGCTTACATGTCGCTAGAGGCATACCCACAGATTCCAGTCCTTCAGCCGTCGCTTTACGATTACCTGGGGTATCTCTGTGGCCCGGTACCCAGAACAGGTGAATTTTGAACTGTTCAGCTATCTCGTTGAGAGATCTGCGACAGTAGAGGGCTGTTTTTTAATTCAGAAATACCATCTCCAGGTGTTTAATGGCTGGCGATCTTCGTTATGATATTAAGTCTTTGCCATTCTGCCACTTCATTAATTGCAAGGATCTCCGCTTGATACAAACTGCAGTGGACGGGTAACCTTCTCGATATGACCAGTTCTAGTTCTCCAGAGTACACCCCAAAGCCCACCTGGTCGTTTGGTTTGGAACCACGGATGGTTCCAAATTGGTTCCAATAGAAGTCTATGAATAGTAGTACAGTACGTTTTATCAAAAATCGGCTCAGGCAGGGTATATACACGGATTGGTTATTGTATCAGAGATATCACATTGTCCGTAGCCGCCAAATGACCAAAGAGAAAGCTCCCTTAGCCTCACATCAGGGGTCGCAGCTATTTGTCTCGCCATAATGCTCAGAGTCATGAGATGTAGCATTAAGTTTAGTGCATCAGATGTTGACGTCATTAGTGCGGCTGTGATGCACAAACAAGTCATACTTTGGATCCGGTAGTCACTTTGATGATCCATAGTTCCGGATTTCGGGCATCGTACTTCACTTAAACCAAGGATATCTAGGTTGTAGTTTGACATCTCGTTTTAGATTTGGTAAAGTCTCGGCTGCGATGCACAAACAAGTCATACTTTGGATTCGGTAGTCACTTTGAAGATCCATAGTTCCGGATTTCGGGCATCGTGGTTCACTTGAACAGAGGATGTCAGGTTGTAGTTTGACATCTCGTTTTGGATTTGGTAAAGTCTCGAGAGAGTTCTGAGAGAATTCTCGAAGAGAGTTCCGACGTTCCATCTTCCAATCATTAACCGTGTTCTGAATCCATATGTCTTCATCGGGGGTTTTCATTTCCATTATTCATTGTTGATGTTTTTGTTGTTGGGGCTGCCAGCGACCCTCTAGGTCGGGCTTTCTTGATAGTGAATCTTCTGAAGATCTGCGAGCGGCACCGTTGGCTATTTCCATTGGGCCATACACTGCCGACCCTATTGCACGAACCCATCGTTGTAGTATTCGTATCCATGCAAGCGGGACACCCCCTGCTCATGCAAACTTGTTGGTTCTCCCCTCATATTTTATTTCTGCGGTACCCGTTTTATCTGAATAGCTTTCCTCTATTCACCACCTGGGGAGGCGTCCCATGGGAGAAGAAGCATGGAAATTCCGCAAGGAATGTGTTTGACATAGCTGCCATATAAACCGATCCCGGATCTTGACTTCTTGAGCCACTAGATTGCGCAATTTTTTTCTGATTAGGCTGAAATTTTGTATGAGATGTTCTGTTACGACGTCCAATAACTGTGCTAAGGATGGTTAAAATCGGTCCATAACCTGATATAGCTACCATTTAAACCGATCTGGGATCTTGACTTATTGAGCCTCTTGAGGACGCAAATATTATCCGATTTGTCTGAAATTTTGAGTAAAGCGTTTTGATTTGTTTTGCAACAACAGAATGGTACATCGGTTCATAACCTGATATCTCTCGATTATACTTTTGAGCCTATAGAGGGCGCAATTTAGATGAAATATTGCACAACATCTTCTCTCATGACCTTCAATATAAGTGTCAAATATGGTCTGAATCGGTCGATAGCCTGATACACCTGCCATATAAACCGATCTCCGAAAATACATCTTAAGCCCCTAAAGGGCGAAATTCTTATCCGAATTGGCTGAAATTTTACACAATGACTACTTTTATGGTTTCCAACATTCAATATAATTATAGCCCGAATCGGACCCCAACTTCATATAGATCCAAGAGCATAGCAGTTCTTATCCCATATACTTTGCTTGCTTATAAAGAGATACCGGGTAAAAAACTCGATAAATGAAATCCATGGTGTAGGGTATATAAGATACGGCCCGGCTGAACTAAGCACTCTTTTACTTGTTTATTTTAAATCTCGATTTTATTCACCATCTTCTCACCACGACACGCTCTCACCAGCTCTCTAACACTTTCAGTTCAAAAATTCGGCCCACTGTGCACTGTGTACAAACAAAAAATTGTTTTTCCTTTCGGTAGTACTGTTTATGATAAATTGTTATTTGTTGCGTTATTTACGACAACAATGTCAACCAATAACAATTTATGATCACTTGAACTACAAAACAGACAAACACTAGGTATATAAGAAAGTTCCTTCAGTCCTTTTGAATGAGCCACAAAGACGCAGAGGGGCAAGTAGAACAACAGGGAAAATAAACAGCAAAGCCAAGTAAAGAAAAGAAGGTAAAGGCAAGTAAACAAAAAGAAAGCCTAATAAATAATCGTATTTTCATTTCATCAAATAACCATACAAAGTGTAAGTGTATGAGTATATATGTATGTATGTATGTGTGTGTGAATGATATGATACAACCCAAAGAACTTGCAAATACCAACTCTTATTATGTGTTTTACAAAGGCCATTCATCCTTGATAATGAATGCATAGCTATCGTCATATCAAAGCGTAAATATCCTCTCATACTCCCTATCGCATGATAACAGCGACACACACTTAGCAGTTAAAAGATACAAGACAATGCCATAAAGATGGTCAACAAGAATTTTCTATAGCAGCAATGTTTTGGATGCGAAAGAAGATTGTAAGAAGGCATCAGTGAAGGAAATTGATGGACCCTTCAGAGCTTATTGTCAGCTTGAATAATAGAATTCCAATTATTCCAAAAATGTTGAGGATGCCAATGGGGTTTTCTAGGAAACTTTTCCATAACTTTATTTTCATAGAACACTAGGCGAACCGGGCCCGCTCCGCTGCGCTTTCTTAAACTCTCCAAAATCTTTTTAGGGTGGCGACACTTCGTCCTGAATATGGACATCGAATTCGTACCACTGCAGCCTATATTCGCCTATGAACGCCAGCGTTTGAATCTTGACGAGAACATCGGACAGAATTTAAAGCGCTGGTTATCCGCTCTTTATGCTAGCGACATTTGTGAGATACCATGCCATGTATGGTCACGTAAAAAAATATCAACAAACAGGTGTCGGCATGCCGTTCGGACTCGACTATAAAAAATCCACAAAGGGCTTTCTTTTGAGTCTTATGTTACTGTATTTGTAAATATTTCCGGCTTAGGGGTATTTCAGGGGTGGTCACTTGGCCATTAAAGTAACTATAGGATGATCTACTTTCAAAAACATTTAATATGAGCCCCTCAAAGGCATGATCGGTGAAAAAGTTGTGTTTGAGTCTCAAAAACTTGGACCCCAGGGTCTTTGTCCCGAAACTTAATATCCAAAAGTCATTCTATTTCCAATCCAAATAGCTTTTATATAATACGGAGGTATTTTGGGGTGGGGCGGATCCCCAAACACATGGCTCTATAATGTCGTGATTGGTATATACGACATAAGCTCCATATGGCGGGTTTTGGACAGCACCTTGCCCCAAAAATAGCACCGGTTGGCACCGGCTCTTGCACAAATACTGAGTGTCTATGATGCTCGATATGGCAAGGCGAGTCATTGATGCCTTTAGATAACCAAAGGCTCACTGTTCCCGTGGCGAGCAAGCTTGCTCACCTACAGGAGCTTGACGAGGATCGCCACCTCCACATGAAAATGTGGTTACAACAACCAGTTTAACCTCACATTGTTATACCCTACACCACTACTGTGGTACCGGGTATTATAACTGAGTGAATTTGCTTGTAACACCCAAAAGAAAGAGAGATAGACCCATTTACCCAGAATCACTTTCTTTTTCGATGTAGCCGTCTGTCTGTCCGTCTGTCAACGTTAATTTGTGTACAAAGTACAGGTCGCAGTTTTCATTCGATCGTCTTAAAATTTGGTAGAGGCAGGTTTTTCGGTCTAGAGGCGAATCCTATTGAAATTGGGAAAAATCGGTTCAGATCTGGATATAGCTCCCACATATATGGTCGTCCAATTTTCAGTAATCAATAAAATGGTCATTTGTTAACCGATTCTCTTGAAATTTGGCAGGCAGGATTTTTTTTTACGACTCTCGACATTATTGGTGAATTTCATGGAAGTCTGCTCAGATTTAGATATAGCTCTCATATATATATATATATATATATATATATATATATATATATATATATATATATATATATATATATATATATATATATATATATATATATATATATATATATATATATATATATATATATATCCGGAACTGTCGACTCTCGACATTATTGGTGAATTTCATGGAAGTCTGCTCAGATTTAGATATAGCTCTCATATATATATATATATATATATATATATATATATATATATATATATATATATATATATATACATATATATATATATATATATATATATATATATATATATATATATCGCCCGATTTTCACTCCTATAGCCACTGCAAGCACATTTATTAACCAATCTTGCCAAAATATTGCACAGTGCTTTCTTCGACGACTACCACAGTATCTGGGGAGTTTGCTCGAAATCAGTTCAGATTTAGTAACAGCTCTCATATATATGTTCGTCCGATTTGTAGTAATATTGCAATAAAATGGTCTTTTGTTAACCGATTTTCTCCAAATTCGGCAGGAGGGATTTTCTTTTGACTCTCAATAATACCGGTGAATTTCATGGAAATTGGTTCAGATTTAGATATAGCTCTCATATATATATCTACAGGTTTTAGCTTCTAGAGCCACAGCAAGCGCATCCATCTTGCCAAAAATTTCCAAAACGCTTTCCTCGATGACTGCCACAGTATCTGAGGAGTTTGCTCGAAATCGGTTCAGATTTAGATATAGGTTCCGATTTAGACGAACATATTCGTCCGATTTTGAGAAATATTGCAAAAAAGTGATCATTAGTTATCAGATTCTGTCGAAATTTTGCAGTAACAATTTTTTTATGACTCTCAATATTACTGATGATATTCATAGAAATGGGCCCAGATTTAGATATAGCTGTGATATATGTATATCGCCAGATTTTCACCCTAAGCGCCACTGCAAGCGTATTGTTTGACCAATCTTGCCAAATTTTGCACAACGCTCTCCTCAACGACTACCACAATATCTGAGAAGTTTGCTCGGAATCTGTTCATATAGCTCCCATATATTGGGTTGCTCAAAAAGTAATTGCGGATTTTTCATATAGTCGGCGTTGACAATTTTTTTCACAGCTTGTGACTGTGTAATTGCATTATTTCTTCTGTCAGTTATCAGCTGTTAATTTTAGCTTGCTTTAGAAAGAAAGTGTAAAAAAAGTATATTTGATTAAAGTTCATTCTAAGTTTTATTAAAAATTCATTTACTTTCTTTTAAAAAATCCGCAATTACTTTTTGGGCAACCCAAAATATATTGTACGTTCGTCAGATTTTGGGTAATTTGCCATTATGTTGTCATTTTAGAATTAGATATAGCTCCCATATATACGTTCGTCAGATTGTGGGTAATTTGCCATAATGTTGTCATTTGTCCACCGTAGTTTTTACAGTTTTGACACATTTGCTCGTCGAGGTCCCACCTTGTACTTATAGGGTAGGTGTAGGGTATTATAAAGTCGGCGCCGCCCGATTTTGCCTTTCCTTACTGGTTTTACGTAGAAATATCTTTGAAACATTTTTGGAGTCATTTAAGTACCTTAAAATTATGCTCCATGCCATGTAACACATATCTCCCATGTTGGTCTGAAACTTTTTGAATTCATATTCCTGTAAGGTAAAATAAGCGTCTCAATTTTTCAAAGGGTAGCCTTGCGAATTTGCTTTGTATTTTTTTTTTTGTATCCAATTAAGTAATTGGATAAATTGTTGTAATTTATATGTGAATACAGACCACCAAGTTGGTATTGCCATTATTTATTTAATCCCCATGCATACGCACACGGGCGACATTTTGGTGTTTATTTGGTACAAAGTATCCATTGTTTTTTTGCTGCTGCCACAATTGTATCATTTTAGGGTTTGTTTAATTTGTTTCATATTGTTCTTTAGACTTAACGAATTCATTAGCGGAGGGTTTTTGTTCTCTTCGACATTCATATGAGCATTCATATCAGCACATTGCCAACCGCATCGCTATTTATTGAAGTAATTCCTTTCATGCGAAATGTAATTGCTGTCAACATTAGGCTGTTTTTGTGTCTCCGCAAGTCCTCCATTCACGCATGGTTTTTTGTATTTTGCTAAATTCTGAGCCCATAAAAATTCTGATTTTATTTCGAACACAATACGTGTGGTTTACTTTTGGTCCTTGCATTGAGTTAGCGTATTTTTGTACGTTGTAAAAAATGCATAAGGCCATATTCAGTTTGTCATTCCGTTTGCAACACATAGAAATAACCATTGCGGATCCTATAAAGTATATATATATTCCTAATCGATCTAGCCATGCCATCCCTTAATTTGAAGATATTGAGCTGAAACTTTCCAAAGATTCTTTTTATTTTTTTTTGCTATAAGCAGGTTAAATTCGAAGATGGGCTTTATATGACTATATCTTGATTTAGCCCCCATATAGGCGAATCTCCCAAATTGAGTTCATGGACCCCTAAGTTAGGTTAGGTTAGGTTGAAAAGAGGGTGCAGATATTAATCCGTCCCAATGCCACTATGGACACCTAAGCCAGTAATCGGTTTGTTGTGCGCTCTAAAAACTATAAAGTAATCTCTAAAAAGAAAATTTTTAGATAGGAATTGAGTGCTACTTACAAAATCCTAAATTGTTTTCAATACCACTCCCTTAAGTTGGTTCATGTCTAATATTGTGTCTCCACCTAAGTGCCGGTATCTGTTGGACGCGAAAGCCGGGCAATGACAAATGAAATGCTCCAACGTCTCATCATCTTCCCCGCTTGCCCTACACATGCTATCATTTGTCGCACCGATTTTACATAAGTGAGCTCGTAGTCCTATGTGTCCCGTTATGATACCAAAAGCTATACTGACCTCCTTCTTGCTTCCTTTCAGTAATAGCCTCGTCTTCTCACGATGTGGATCCCCCATAGGATTATCGCCGTCCTACCGACCGTTTCGCTGTTCCACAATGTTGCATGCGCATTCGTTGCCCACTCCCTTAACTCGGACTGCGTCGACCCGAAAGGCTTCGTGTTAACCAAGTTTATTGACAGCAATCCTTCGGCCTTCACCGCCAAATCGTCTGCCCTTTCATTCCCCCTTACTCCGTTATGGCCCGGCACCCAAAAGATGGAGATTTTCCCATCCTCAGAGAAGGCGTTAATTTCCTTCTTACTCTGCAAGACTGTTCGTGACCTTACCGTCTGCTTGTTAGCGGTTAATAAATGCGGCTTTTATGGGGCATTTATTAATCGCTAACAAGCACAGCGAACTGTTTTAGGCTGTTCAACATTTCGGTTCAATGGAGCTTAGACCTGTTCATATTTGGATATAGCTGTCATATGTACCAATCTTTCGATTGGGCTATAGGTCCAAGACCTTAAAGGCGCATTTATTAACAACATTTCACTGAATTTTGGAGCAATGAGCTGTGTTAGGTTCTTTGCCCTTTGTCATGCCCTTTATGGTCCAGATCAGTCTACATTTGAATATAGCTGTCGTATATAAAGATCACCCGATTAAAGGTCTAGCAGCCATAGAATGCTCAGTTATTATCCGATTTCGCTGAATTTTGGTACAATGAGTTGTATTAGAACCTTTCACATCCTGAATATGATGCAGATCGGACTTTATTTGGCCATATAGACCAGTCTCCCGTCATATGGTCTAGGACAGTGAATTGTGCGTCAATACTCGAAGTCCCAGGCAAGTTTCGTCCCAGTCCCAGGCAAGTACGATATTTCGATGTAGCAGCTAAGGTTTTATAAATGGCATATTTTTCGTCGAACTTGGCGTAATTAAGTGGTGGGTGGTGGTGCGAAGTGGTGGGTGGTGGTGCGAAGTGTTGGGTGTCCAAAGTTCGGCTTGGCCGAACTAAATCAAGTTTTACTGAATTTCAATTTGTTTTATCCCCAATGTTATTGTTTAATTTTTTTTGCCGTTGTCTGTGTAATTAGGATACTTTGATTCGTTGTATTTTTTTAAGGTTTTTTCTTTTGTAGCCTCAATGGTCAAATTTATTGGAAGATTTTCATTTGAGAGTGATGTGTGGCACAAAATACTGATGTAATTATTAAATTAAAGGACACTCTTGATTAACTTGAATATTTATATGGGAAAAAGTTTACTGATAAATAAGCGTATATGGTTCGAATTGGAGGAAAGAACAGTTGTCCATGTGGAGTACTTGTTAGGATCTCCACCTCGAAATTTTCGTCTAAGACTCCATAAATTGCTCGTATATATATACTCGATCGTCTCGATATTTTGAGTCGATCTAACCATGTCCTTCGGTCTGTCGAAATTACAATAGCGGTAGAACGCGTGAAGCTAGCCGCTTGAAATTTTGCCCAGATACTTATTATAGATGTAGGTGGTTGGGAATTACAAATGGGCTACATCGGTTCAGATTAAGATATAGCTCCCATACTAACCAATATCCCGATATGACTTCTTTAGCCCCTGCAAGCCGCAACTTTTTTCCGATTTGGCTGAAATTTTCCATTCCGTTATGACTTCCAACAGCTATGCCAAGTACGGTCTAAATCGGTATATAACCTGATATAGCTCCCATACAAACCGATCTCCCGATTCAACTTCTCGAGCCCTTACAAGCCGCAATTTTTGTCCGATTTGGCTGAAATTTTGCATGTAGTGTTCCGTTAAGACATCCAACAACTTTGCCAATTACGGTTCAAATCGGTCTATAGCCTGATATAGCTCTCATTCCAATCCATTTCCCGATTTGATTTCTGGAGCTTACAAGCAGCAATCTTTGCCCGATATGGCTGAAATTTTGCCGTTATGACTTCCAACAACTCTGCCAATTACGGTCCAAATCAGTCTATAACCTTATGTAGCTTCCATATAAACCGGTCTATCGATCATCCTTTTTTGGTTCCTAGAATCTTTAATTTTTCCTGGTTTGACTGCAGCTTGGTATGTAGAATAAAATTAAGCCCTTCAACAAAATTTATTTTGTCATTTTCAAGTTTTTATACCCACTACAGAAGGATGGGGGCAAATTAATTTTGCTATTCTGTTTGCAACACATCGAAATATCCATTTCCGACCATATAAAGTATATGTATTCTTGATCAACGCAAACATCCAAGATCAACGTAAAGATCCAAGATCAGCGTAAAGATCCAAGACGATCTAGCCATGTCCGTCCATCTGTCTGTTGAAAAGCTACAGTCTTTAAAAATAGAGATATTGAGCTGAAATTTTGCACAGATTCTTTTTTTGTCCACAAGCAGGTTAAGTTCGAAGATGGGCTATATCGGACTATATCTTCATATAGCCCCCATATAGACCGATCCGCCGATTTAGGGTCTAAGGCCCATAAAAACCACATCTATTATCCAATTTTGCTGAAATTTGGGACCGTGAGTAGTGTTATGTCCTTCAACTTCCTTTTTCAATTTGGCCTAGATCGGTCCAGATTTGGATATAGCTGCCATAAAGACCGATCTAGGGTCTTAGGCCCATAAAAGTCACATTTACTGTCCGATTTTGCTGAAATTTAGGACAGTAAGTTGTGTAAGGTCCTTCGACATCGTATATCAATTTGGCCCAGATCGGTCCAGATTTGAATATAGCTGCCATATAGACCTATCTCTCGATTTGAGGTTTTGGGCTCATAATAGGCGCATTTATTGTCCGAAGTCGCCGAAATTTTGGAGAGTGAGTTGCATAAGGCCCCTCGACTTCATTATTCAATTTGGCCCAGATCGGTCCAGACTTTGATATAGCTGCCATATAGACCGATATCGCGATTTAAGGTTTTGAGGCCATAAATTGCGCATTTATTGTCCGATTTTGCCGAAATTTGGAACAGTGAGTTGTGTTAGGTCCTTCGACATTCTTCTTCAATTTCAATTTTCTCAGATTGGTCCAGATTTGGATATATGTGCCATACAGACCGATATCTCGATTTAAAGTCTTGGCCCCATAAAAGGCTCATTTATAATCCGATTTCATTGAAATTTGACACAGTGACTTATGTAAGGCTTTTCGTCATCCGTGTCGTATATGGTTCAGATTGGTTTATTTTTATACCCTACACCATAGGATGGGGGTATACTAATTTCGTCATTCTGTTTGCGTTTTGCATAGAGTATATACATTCTTGATCGGCATGTCATTTTAAGTCGATCTAGCCATGTCCGTCCGTCCATCCGTCCGTCTGTCTGTCGAAAGCACGCTAACTTTAGAAGGAGTAAAGCTAGCCGTTTGAAATTTTGTACAAATATTTTTTATTAGTGTAGGTTGGTTGGAATTGTAAATGGACCAAATCGGTCCATGTTTTGATATAGCTGGGATATAAACCGATCTTGGGTCTTGACTTCTTGAGCGTCTAAAAGGCGCAATTCTTATCCGATTTTATTGAAATTTTGCGCGTAGTGTTTTGGTAGCACTTCCAACAACTACGCTAAGTATGGTTTAAATCGGTCTATGTTTTGATATAGCTGCTATATAAACCGATCGTGGGTCCTGATTTCTTGAGCCTCTAGAGGGCGCAATTGTCGTCCCATTTAACTGAAATTTTGCACGAAGTGTTTTGCGAAATTTTTCCAACAACTGTGCTAAGTATGATTCAAATCGGTTCATAATCTGGTACAGCTGTCATATAAACCGATCTTGGATCTTGACTTCTTGAGCCAATAGAGCGCGCAATTCTCACCCGATTTGGCTGACATTTTGCATGAAATGTTTTGTTATGACTTTCAATAACTGTGTGTATGGCGTAAATCGGTGTGGAAGCTGTTTAAGCTGCTATATAAACCGATCTGGGTCTTGACTTCTTGAACCTCTAGAGGGCATAATTCTGATCTGATTTGGCTGAAATCTTTTACAACAGATTCTCTCATGACCTTCAACATACGTGCCTTATATGGTCTGAATCGATCAATCAATCTCCCGATTTTGCTTCTTGAGCCCCTTCAAGGCGCAATTCTTATCCGAATGAACTGAAATATTACACAATGACTTCTACAATGTTCAGCATTCATTTATGGTCCGAATCGGACTATAACTTGATACAGTTCCAATAGCATAACAGTTCTTATTGTTTGCCTAAAAAGAGATATCGCGCATAGAACTCGACAAATGCGATCAATGGTGAAGGATATATTGGGTTGCCCAAAAAGTAATTGCGGATTTTTTAAAAGAAAATAAATGCATTTTCAATAAATCTTAGAATGAACTTTAATCAAATATACTTTTTTTACACTTTTTTTCTAAAGCAAGCTAAAAGTAACAGCTGATAACTGACAGAAGAAAGAATGCAATTACAGAGTCACAAGCTGTGAAAAAATTTGTCAACGCCGACTATATGAAAAATCCGCAATTACTTTTTGGGCAACCCAATATAAGATTCGGCCCGGCCGAACTTAGCACGCTCTTACTTGTTAGATATAGCTACTTAAAAGACCAATATTTTTTTATACACAATTGAACAATGACTTGTACTTATAGGTATTTGGTCCAAATTGGAACATATTTCGATATAGCTGCTATGGGGCATAAGGTATGCATTTTTCACCCGATTTTAACGAAAGGTGGTTTACATATATACCCGAGGTGGTGGGCATCCAAAGTTCGGCCCGGCCGAACTTAACGCCTTTTTACTTGTTTTGCCTGTTAGGACGAGTATCTTTAAATTCCGCAATTTTTGTTTGTTTCTCTTTCGAGACGAAATCAATGATCACTAAAACCCATGCAATGGAAAAAGTACTGCTAATATTCAGGATTGTCGGGCGTGGTAAAAGGGGTATTTGTATCATAGAGTCATTTTCGCAATAAATATTATACCAATGCAACATATCAACATATGGTTCGTAACCTGATCTTGCTGCCATATAAACCGATCCCCCGATTAAAATTCTCGTACTTCTAGATTACGCAATTTTTAACTGATTTAGCTGAAATTTTGCACATGTCGTTTTGGTATGACTTTCAACAATCGCTCCAAATATGATCTAAATTAGTCCATAACCTTATATAGCTGAGGGCACATTTCCTATACAATTTGGTTGAAATTTTGTACATGTCGTTTTTGTATGACTCCTAACAACTGTGCCAAGTAGGGTCTAAATCAGTCCATAACCTGATATAGCTGCCATATAAATCGATCTCCCAATTTGTCTTCTCGGGCCTCTAGACGGCGCAATTCTTATCTAATTTAGCTGAAATTATGATTAAGTCGTTTTGGTATGACTTCCAACAACTGTGCCAGTCATACAAAGAACTTTTCACATGCAAATCATGGTGGAGGATACACAAGATTCTGCCCGGCCAAACTTAGCACGCTTTGATATATGGGTTTGCACCCATTTAACTATTTAAATATTCCTTCTGATAAAATTTAACTTCAGTTTGTTGGTTCCACAATTTGAATATATCTCCACATTGTAAAACCCTAATTAAACTGCAAGTCTTATCTACAAGAATGAAAGCTACTTTCCCCAAAATAATGAAGCAAAACGAAATTTTATTCAATTCTTGCTCATGCTGATACATACGAAACTTCTTTATGCAGGCGAACATGAGAAATGGGCGATTAAATGTACGATATTTATACGATATGGGTGGATATATTGCACTTTAATAGACTGACTACAACACTCCGTATGGCAATGAAGGGGGGCAGTAAAGGAATGAAAAATAAGTACCAAAAACTGCTTATTTATGACAGGAAGCGTTTCCCTATTTGCGAAATTGTACCTACGTATGCTAGACTTGCATTCGTTGTCCAAAGGAGACCAGAGCAAATAAAAAGAAATCACAACATAAACTTAAGATGCTTTTATGACGAACTTTAACAGTGGAAGGCATAAAAATTCGCAGTCATCTTTCGCCCCCTCCTGCTACTTAAAATACTCCATACCATTTTATTTTAAGGTGGCTCTGGCAAGGATACTCTGTCCGGCATTTAATTTTTCTGAGGATTTTGAGTACTTTATGAAGAGCGTATAGTGAAATGATTCTTTGCTTTTTGACTTTTTTTCTTCCCATTTGCCATATAACGCCCCTTTTATGTCCATATCCGAGACAGCAGTGCTATATGAGATGGTGCTTCTGGTGGGAACTGCCTTTTATTCATTTACGAAGCACTTTCGTGTTGTTGAACAAATGAAGACGCCAGCAAAAATCGAAATAAAAGATTATAAACAAAAGACTCAAATTTTAAAGAAAATCCAAATTAAATGGCAACGAAAGATTTAAATTTTAGCAACTATTAAAACAAAAAATTTTTTAGTAAATTAATAGTATTTCATGAATTAATAAAATTTAAGATGGTTTCGAAAGAAAATTGAATAACAAAAAAAAAAATAAGCGAAACAATTTTCCAATCGACAAAGATTGCAAATGCAAACTTGCCCATGAACATTCCATTAAGGAATAGGGTCAAACTTTTCACATGAGATGGGTGCTGTCCTATTCAAGTTTATGCTCAATGATAAGGTGCCTCCTTTTTATAGCCCAGTCCGAAAGGCGTGCCATAGTGCGACACCTCTTTGGGAAGAAGTGTTTATATGGCATAGTACCTCACAAATGTCGTCGGCATTAAGAAGCAGTGTGACTTCTCTTTGGAAAGAAATTTTTACATGGCATAGTACCTAGCAAATGTCGCCAGCATTAAGAGGGGATAACCACCGCAGAACATGTTTGTGAGGCTCTCTCCAGTATTCGAATCCAGGCGATTGAAGTCTATTGAAATATCGAATAGAACATTATACGATTTTTTTTACGACGGTACGAAAATTGTGGCTTCTACTGCCTTAAAAGTCGAAACGCATAAAAGATATTGGGTTGCCCAAAAAGTAATTGCGGATTTTTTTTTAAAGAAAGTAAATGCATTTTTAATAAAACTTAGAATGAACTTTAATCAAATATACTTTTTTTACACTTTTTTTCTAAAGCAAGCTAAAAGTAACAGCTGATAACTGACAGAAGAAAAAATGCAATGAATGTGACTCTGTAAGTCACAAGCTGTAAAAAAATTTGTCAACGCCGACTATATGAAAAATCCGCAATTACTTTTTGGGCAACCCAATATATATGGGAGTTTTATCGAAATCTATTTTGATGAAATTTTGCACACGTATTGTAATGTCAATTAAACCATCTCAGGAAAAACTTTGTAGAGATCGGACCAAAATTGTGGCTTCTACAGCCTTAAAAGGCCATATCGGATGAAAAATATATATGGGAGCTATATCAAAATCTGGACCGATTTTTATGAGGACGATAAATATAACAGCCCATGCCAAATTCTGTAAAGATCGGACCAAAATTGTGGCCTCTACAGCCTTAAAAGGCCATATCGGATGAAAAATATATATATGTGGGCTATATCTAAATTTCGACAGATTTTTCTGGAACTTTGCACACATATGAGGACGTTGAATAAAACGCTCCATGCCAAATTTTGTAAAGATCGAACCAAAATTGTGCCTGCTGCAGCCTTAAAAGACGATATCGGATGAAAGATATATATGGGAGCTATATCTAAATCTGGACCGATTTTTGTGGAACTTTTCACACATATGAGAACGTTGAATGAAACGCTCCATGCCAAATTTTGTAAGGATGCGACCAAAATTGTGGCTACTACAGCTTTAAAAGGGCATATCGGATGAAAAATATACATGGGAGCTATATATAAATCTGATCCGATTATGATGAAATTTTGCACACATATTGGGACGTTATAAAAAGCACTTTGTGCCAATTTTTGTAAAGATCGGATCAAAATTTTGCCTTCTACAGCCTTATTGGTCAAATCGGACAAGAGTTATATATGGGAGCTATACCTACATCTGAATCGATTTAGATGAAATTTTGCACACTTATTGGGATGGCACACGAAACATTTCATGCTAAATTTGGTAAAGATCGCACCAAAATTGTGCCTGCTGCAGCCTTAAAAGACGATATCGGATGAAAGATATATATGGGAGCTATATGTAAATCTGAATCGATTTAGAAGAAATTTTGCACACAAATTGGGACGTCGCAAAAAACACTTTGTGCCAAGTTTTGTAAAGATCGGACCAAAATTGTGCCTTCTACAGCCTTAATAGGTCAAATCGGACGAAAGTTATATATGGGAGCACTTCCCGCCAAATTTGGTAGAGATCGCACCAAAATTATGGCTCCTACAGCTTTAGCGTTCGTCCTTGGACCAAAAAAGACACAATTTTGTGAAAATCGGACAGCAACTGCGACCTGTACCTTAATTACAAGAATATATGGACAGACAGACGGACATAGCTAAATCGAATCAGGAGTGATTTTAAGCCGATGCGTATACTTATCGATGGGTCTAGCTCTTCATCTTTTCAAATACAAACTTGCCCATGAACATTCCATTAAGGAACAGGGGCAAACTTTTCACATAGCGATGAGTGCTGTCCGATTCATCCTAATCCGAAAGGTGTGCCACAGTGCGACACCTCTTTGAGAAGAAGTTTTTACATGGCATAGTATCTCACAAATGTCGCCACCATTTTCTTGATGCTCTCGCCAGTATTCGAATCCAGGCGTTCAGCGTCATAGGCGGACATGCTAACCTCTGCGCTACGGTCGCCTAAAGACAAATATTTCAATTTAATTTTAATTTTTTAATGAGTACCTTATTCAGTTAACCCTTCCCTTCGCAAGCGGCGTTGTAGGCTCTGGTATCGGGCTTTATGAGGTCGAGACTGGTAAGAAGATGCGAGTTTCCTTTGAACCTTGGGGAAGACTTTAGGGCTCTCCGGGGTTACAGGCCACAGATGGCCGAAGGGCTTCCCCTTATGCGAGCTTATTAATAGCGTGGACGCCTTCTCTTCTGGCTCGTAACCCAGAGCAGTATGATAGCCTTCCCCATGGTTCGAAACAAGGACTTGTGTTATGACTTTCAACATCCAGGCCAAGTATGATTTGAATCGGTCTATAACAGATATAAGTCCCATATAAAGCGATCCCCCGATCGGACTTCTTGAGCCCTTAGAAGGCTCAATTTTCATCAGAATTGGCTAAAATTTGGAACAAAAACTTGAGTTGTGACGTCAAACATCCATGCCAATTATGATCTGAATCGGTCTATAAACAAATATAGCACCCATATAAACCGATCCCCAAATTTGACTTCTTGAGCCCTTAGAAGCCTCAATTTTCATCAGATTTGGCTGAAATTCGGAACAATTATTGTGTTATGACTTTCAACATCCAGGCCAAATATGATTTGAATCGGTCTTTAACAGATATAGGTCCCATAAAAACCGATCCCCGGATTTGACTTCTTGAGCCCTTAGAAGCCTAAAATTTCATTAGAATTGGTTGAAATTTGGAACAAAAACTTGAGTTGTGACATCAAACATCCATGCCAATTATGATCTGAATCGGTCTATAAACAAATATAGCCCCCATATAAACCGATCCCCGTATATGACTTCTTGAGCCCTTAGAAGCTTAAATTTTTACCTGATTTGGCCGAAATTTGGCCAGAATCAATCTTATGACTTACAACATCAGTGCCAAAATTTATCCGAGTCGGTCAATATGGTGATACATGCTCCCTAAGAACAGAAATCCCAATATGACTTCATGAGACCAAAATAATTCAAATACAAATTCTGTTATTAAGGATAAATTTTTAACGGAATCCAGGGGTGTGGGTACCTATGATTTGGGCGGCCGAACTTAGCACGCTTTAATTGTTACTTTTCATTTTCGTTTGAAATATAGGTGAAGGGAATTTAACGATAGTACCGATACTATCGATATTTATAGTGATAAATATCGAATGTTGCAATTATCGATAGTTTGCCAGCTTTATTCAGTTCGGTACTCTTCGCCGCCGCTCTCGTATGCCAAATATTGGGAAAAAATTATGTCCCTTTCCTAAGCAACCTATTATGTGTCTTTTATCAGATTTTCTTCTTTGTCTCTGCAGAAGGATGTGACTGTACCATAGCCATCTCGATTTGCTTATAACCACGTATTTCAATTTCTCCCTTATTTATGCAGAATACCGTTGGAGCCCTCTTCGTTTCTCTATATATTATACCCACCACCGAAGGATGGGGGTATATTCATTTTGTCATTCCGTTTGCAACACATCGAAATATCCATTTCCGACCCTATAAAGTATATATATTCTTGATCAGCGTGAAAATCTAAGACGATCTAGACATGTCCGTCCGTCTGTCCGTCTGTCTGTTGAAATCACGCTACAGTCTTTAAAAATTGAGATATTGAGCTGAAATTCTGCACAGATTCTTTTTTTGTCCATAAGCAGGTTAAGTTCGAAGATGGGCTATATCGGACTATATCTTGATATAGCCCCCATATAGACCGATCCGCCGATTTAGGGTCTTAGGCCCATAAAAGCCACATTTATTATCCGATTTTGCTGAAATTTGCGACAGTGAGTTGCGTTGGGCCCTTCGACATCCTTCGTCAATTTGGCTCAGATCGGTCCAAATTTGGATATAGCTGCCATATAGACCGATCCTCAGATTTAGGGTCTTAGGCCCATAAAAGCCACATTTTATATCCGATTTGGATGAAATTTGGCACAGTGAGTTGTGTTAGGCCCTTCAACATTCTTCGTCAATTTGGCCCAGATCGGTCCAGATTTGGATATAGCTGCCATATAGACCGATCCGCCGATTTATGGTCTTAGGCCCATAAAAGCCACATTTATTATCCGATTTTGCAGAAATTTGGGACATTGAGTTGCGTTGAGCCCTTCGACATCCTTCGTCAATTTGGCTCAGATCGGTCTAAATTTGGATATAGCTGCCATATAGACCGATCCTCCGATTTATGGTCTTACGCCCATAAAAGCCACATTTATTATCCGATTTTGCTGAAATTTGGGACAGTGAGTTGCGTTGAGCCCTTCGACATCCTTCGTCAATTTGGCTCAGATCGGTCTAAATTTGGATATAGCTGCCATATAGACCGATCCTCCGATTTATGGTCTTAGGCCCATAAAAGCCACATTTATTATCCGATTTTGCTGAAATTTGGGACAGTGATTTGCCTTAGGCCCTTCGATATCTTTCTTCTATTTGGCCCTGATCGGTTCAGATTTGGATATAGCTGCCATATAGACCGATCTCTCGATTTAAAGTTTTGGGCTCATAAAAAGCGCATTTATTGTCCGATGTCGCCGAAAATTGGGACAATGGCTTGTGTTGGGCCCTTCGATATTTGTCTTCACTTTGGCTCAGATCGGTCCAGATTTGGATATAGCTGCCATACAGACCGATCTCTCGGTTGAACAATGACTTGTATTTATAAGCATTTGGTCTAAATCGGATGATATCTATAGAGCTGCTATGGGGCTTAAGGTATGCATTTTTCACTGGATTTTGACGAAATGTGGTTCACATATATACCCGAGGTGGTGGGTATCCAAAGTTCGGCCCGGCCGAACTTAACGCCTTCTTACTTGTTTTTTATTCGCCTGGCACTTTGCTACTGATAGTAGGGGTGCCCTGTGTTCCACATTCTTGACTTTAGTAGCATTTCGACAATCGTTGTCGTGGAGTGGGGTTTTTGGGGGATTCTTCTGGATGAATACCATCTATCTGTCTCAACGTGATAAAGTTGGTTTTAAACATATGCCCAGTGAATCAGAATGTTGAAATCGGGTACAGCTAACTACCATCGTTTTTGCCACGACGACGTTTAGAAGAATAACGAGTATTTCATTATCGGGCATTGGATCATTGATATTTTCCGTACCTTTCATTCACCGGATTAAATATGGAGACAAGATATCGAAATCTCCGTCTAACCACAACGAAACTCATGTCTTGTATCATAGCAGCTCTCTTAATCCATCGCACTACCTGGAAGGCGATAATTTCGACCTTATACTTTTCTAATACACCTCCAAGTTCCAATATACACCGTTTTTTGCATAGAGTTCAGACATTCTAGATACAGATTTGCAAATCTAAGCCCATAAATCGTTTGCGGAGGTTTGCCAGCATTATGGTATTCCGTCTTTCTATTCTTTCGTTAATTCTTTTCAGAGAATTCGATATTTTCTGCAAGAGCGGGTTAATGGCCTAGCGTCTCAACCAAGTACTTACAGGTTGAGGACTACAAAAACATGTAAATTTGACGACACTTATTAGCTCACAACCTTTAACCGGTGTTAAAGGCATCAACTCCAGATGACACCACGGGAACTCCAGATGACACCACGGGAAAGTTAGTGTCCACTATTGAGATGTGGGCGGAACCCAAATTGGCCTTAGATATCAAATCCTCTCAGAATCTTCTAATGGCATCCCGTCATCGCATGTTGTCTATATTCTGTCAACCTACAAACATGATCCCAAAAGATACAACGCATTGATGTGTTAGTTCATTCGCACAATTCAACTTCATTTTTCAATAACAAATTTTACACACATACTTGAGCAAATGTATTCGTAGCCATATATAAGAATCCCAGCAGGCCGCGTCGTCAAGACGTCTTAGAAGTAGGGTGCATGACGATGTTAAATCGTTGAAGATATATAGCCAACAGCCCATACATATCGTTAATGACATTTCTATACAGTTGTTGCGAAAATCATGCATGATATTTTAAACGACATTGTGAACGAACATGTTATCATTTCTCATTATAATTCAAGTCCCAGGTGTATTACGATGCACTCTATAGAGCATCCGTGTTTTAAAAAAATATATAAATAAAATTTAAAATTTCTTAATAAAAATTTAGAGCGCACAACAACCGATTACTGGTTTAGGTTTATGTTCATAGTTGCATAGGGTGGATTAATATCCGCACCCTCTTTTCAACCCTCAAACAAATGGTGCTGACTTGTTCGTGGACACAGTCAGTTAATTCGTCGACAACCAAATTTTAAAACAAACAATCTGTAAGACACCTCACCATTTATGCCATATCGGTGATAAAATTCAGATTGTTGTAAAGAAGTCTTTGAAGACAATGTCATGATAGGCGTTTGGACTGCTGGGATTGCTATCTGAGATAGACAGACACATCGAATGAATTGGAGACCATGAGAGTTATACATAGCAGGATGTGCAATTGTTTACAATTGCTCTCGATGAAGATGACTTTGAAACGGATGTTCTTACTGTCACTTTATTACACCATTTCCGGTCTAGGGCGCCCTCGGAAAATGCACAATGGAGCACTGGCAATGATGTTGGCTGCTTTATGGGCATGTCCATGTTTTTGTGCAACTGGATTGGGATGCGTCTGGCATTCTACTCTTACACTTCCGTAACTTGGTAAGATTTTTTGTTTGTGTAAAATGTTTATACCCTACAGCACTACTAAGGCAGAGACACCTTGTTAGAAGTTAGATACACCCATTATTGTTATGAGATGTATAAATATGTTTTTGTAACATATGTCGCTACCTCAGTTGAATTTCCTAAGGTTTCATATGTCATTTAAAAATATCGTCTTTATTCATTTTTTTTCGGATCGTTTTGTGCTTTTGACTATCATTGTTATATTTTTAATCTTATTCAATGTACTGAAAATTTGGTTATATCACTTCACGTTTTGCTATAGTCTGACAAGTAAGGGTGCTGTCAAATCTTTTGAAATTTTGTAGATAAAAGCGACTTCTTCCGAATCGTGTTGACTGTCATTTAGTATTTCGGATTCTCAAGGGGCAAAAACCCTCCATAGAAAAAATGCCTCCCTGCAAGTTACAAGTCTGTCAGTACTGTAAACTCCAAAACGGTTTGGAGTTTTCAGAAAAAAATGTTTAAAACCCTTTTTTATATCTTGATCGAAAACGACGGTTCCCCAATGAATCAGAGCTAGGTGTACAGATTAATGTGAAATTTTGTTTGTAGCTTTATAGTAACACAAATCAGAACTTTCTCAAACGGGCATATAAACCGATCGGTACATTATATTAATAATTCTAAATTTTCCATGAAGATTCCATTAACGAACAGGGGATACTTCTCTAATATAAATGAGTGAAGGCTCAATGATAGGGCACCTCCCTTTTTATGCCGAGTCCGAACGACGTGACGCATAGCACCACCACTTGGTAGAGAAGTTTTAACATGGCCGAATGGTTTGTCTTTTTGTTTGTTTGTATGTTTGTGTGTTCCTTATAGACTCAGAAATGGCTGAAACGATTTTCTTGAAATTTTCACACATGGTGCATAACGACCCCGTGGTGAAAATAGTGCACTACATTTTTTGATATCTGAAGGGGGGCGGACCCTCCCCCTTAACCTAATTTTCAGAAACGCCAGATCGCGGAGATGGGTGGTGCGATTTAAGCGAAATTTTGTGTGCTCTCATATAGTACCCTAAAAATAAAAATTTGGTATTCAAATTTCGGATGGGGTACCTAGGGGGGCTGCCTCACCCTAAAACCTACCAAACATATATTTAGACCAATTACGACAATATGGGACTCAAATGAAAGGTATTTAGGATAAAAAAACGTATCTGATATCCATTTGTCGGACCAAGTGCTAGGGGGACCACCCCAAGCCCCAAAACACACCTAATTTGGATATATTTACTGACCATGGCAATATGGGACTCAAATGAAAGGTATTTCAGTGTAGAATTCGAATCTAATATCCAAATGTGGGACCACGTTTCTGGGGGTCCACCCCTTCCCCAAGACACCCCCCAAACTGGACTTATTTACTGTCCATGGGAATATGGGGCTTAAATAAAAGGTATTTCAGTGTAGAATTCGAATCTGATATCCAAATATGGGACCAAGTGTTTGGCGGGCCGCCTCTCACCAAAAACCTCCCCCAAAGGGGACAAATTTACGACCATATAAATGAAAGGTCTTTGGGAGTAAAGCACGAATTTGATATCAATATTCGGGAAAAGTGTCTATGGGGCCACGCCACCACCACAACACCAACCAAATAGTAACCATTTTCTGACTATTACAGGCTCAAATAAGAGGGTTTTTAAAGTGGAACACAATTCGGATATATATTTTCAAGGCCAACTAACTGAGTGGCCGCCCATTCCCCAAAACACCCCCCCAGCCTGTCATGATTGCCGACTATGGAAATATGGAGCTCAAATTAAAGGTATTTGGGAATAGACCACGTATCTGATATCAACATTAGAGAATAACTGTCTAGGGGACGTTCCACCACCATAACAAACCCCAAATAGAGCGTATTTGCTCACCAAAACAATTTGGGTCTTAAAGAGAGTGGAACTAAATATTCATAATTTTTAGGGCCAATACCCCAAACCGGACATATTTGCTGACTTTTGCAATAAGGAGTTTAAATGAGATTAGAAAACGAATTTCATATCCAATTTTGAGGGCAATGGCAATATGGGGTTCAAATAAATGATATATGAGAATAGAGCACGTTGCTGATATATTTTCCGGGCTCCCCAAAACACCCCTAAATCGGGCACATTTACCGACCATGTCAATGTGGAGCTTAAATGAAAGGTATTGATACCCACTTTCGGGACTAATTTTCCGGGGGTCTACCCCTTTCCCAAAATACCCCACAAACAGCAATTTTTTAGTGACCATCGTAATATGGGGCAAAAATAAAGGTATTTGGGAGTAGAATACGAATTTGATATTTAAATGTAGAACCATGTATTTAGGGCATCACCTCGCACCCGCCAAAGGGAAAAAATTTTTCGACCATGCCAAACAGCAATTTTTTACTGTTTGGCAGTAAAATGGCAGTTATTTTTCGAATGGAGTACACCTTATATCCAAACTTAAATTCATAGACCAATAAAGTTCATATGGGATTCAGATAAAGGCACTTATATTGTTAAACTGTTAGTCAAGTTAGCATGGTAGTTCACTAAAAGTTCTTTAACTGTCGAAAATAAATATTCCAAGGAAACTTTTGTTCCATATAAAGTAAAAGAAGGCGCAGCGGAGCGGGCCCGGATATATCTGGTTATGAACCGATTTGGACCATACTTGGCACATTTGTTGGAAGAAATCATAAAACGTCAAAAAAATTTGATACGAATTACACCGTCTAGAGGCTCAAGAAGTCAAGACCCAAGATCGGTCTTTATGGCAGCTATATCAAAACATTGAGCGATATGGCCCATTTGCAATCGCAATTGACCTACGCTAATAGGTATTACTTGTGCAAAATTTCAAGCGCCTGGTTTTACTCCTTCGAAAGTTTGCGTTTTTTCGACAGACGGATGGACATGGCAAGACCGACCTAAAATGTCATGGCGATCAAGCAAATATATACCTTATGGGGTCTTAGACGCATATTTCGAGGTGTTACACACGGAATGACTAAATTAGAATAACCCCCATGCCATGATGGAGGGTATAATTAAATTTGTGTGGTTGTTTGTATGCCCATCACCATGTACTCTACTAAAAATTTACACAAAATAAATTTCTGTCAAATCAGGCAAAAATTATAGCTTCTAGGAACCGAACAAGGATAATCGAGAGAATCGTTTATTTGTTAGCTGTATCAGGTTACAGACCGATCTGGACCATGGCATAGTTGTTTAAAGTCGTAACATAAGGCTAAGTGCAAAATTTCAGCCAA
Source organism: Stomoxys calcitrans (assembly GCF_963082655.1). Lineage (NCBI taxonomy): Eukaryota > Metazoa > Arthropoda > Insecta > Diptera > Muscidae > Stomoxys > Stomoxys calcitrans. Next base: position 103,534,923 of record NC_081555.1, on the reverse strand, counting down.
ATCGGACAAAAATTGTTGGCCTTCAGGAGATCAGTTTTATATGGGAGCTATATCGGTTTATAGACCGTTTTGAAACGTACATGGCATCGTTGTTGAGAGTTGAAATAGGACAACTTATTCAAAGTTTTAGCCTCATTGAACAAAAAATGTGGCTTGTAAGGGCTCCAGTAGTCAAATCGGGAGATCGGTCAATATGGGAGCCATATCCAAATGTAAACCGATATGGCCCATTTGCAATCCCCAATGGCCTACTTCAACGAGAAGTACCTTTGAAAAATTTCAAGTGGCTAGCTTTATGCGTTCGATCGCTGTCGTGAGTTCGATGATGGAGGGACGGACACGACTGGTCCGCATCATTTTTGATTCAGGTGCCGAGGACTTGCATACAAGTGACAATTTCATCGAAATTGGGCAATAAAGCAGCTATTAACGGGATTAAGACCATGAATTGGCCAATCTGGATAAAATTCTAGGCGGAAGGCTAAGAACAACTCTCTGTTTTAAGTTTCTGCAAAATCGGACAAATGTGCGGCCTTTATAGACTTTAAAACCTAAATCGCCAGATCGGTTTATATGGTAGCTATATCTAAATGCGATCCGATCCAAAATCGAATAATAAATGCGGGGTCTTAGATAAATATTTCGAGGTATTACAATTGGAATGTCGAAATTGGAATACCCCCATCCTATGGTGGAGGGCATAAAAATCGCACCTCATCGATATCTGAAACGAATATGGTCCAGATTGGACTACATTTGGATATAGTTGCGATATAGACCGATCTGCCGGTTTAGAGTTTAAAGTCCATAAGATGCGCAATTTTAATACGATTTCGCTGAAATATAGAGCAACGAGTTTTATTATGGCCGCCGATATCCAAACCGGATATGGTTCTTACCGGGCTTTAATTGCACATTACTGCCATATAGACCGATCTGCCGATTTAGGGTTTTAAGCCCATCAAGGAAGCATTTAGTATCCCATTTCGCTAAAATTCAGAACAGTGTGTTGAACTAGGCCACCTATCCTATATCCTATCCGACTATGGTCCACATCAGTCAATTTATAGATTCAGCTGTCATAAAGCCCATAAAAGACGTATTTATTATCGGATTTCGCTGAAATTTCTAACAGGTAAGGCCACCGTAGCGCAGAGGTTAGCGTGTCCGCCTGAGTTCCATTCCTGGCGAGAACATCTGGAAAAAATCGTCAGCGTTTGTTATCCCCTCATAATGCTGACGACATGTGTGAGGTACTGTACCATTTGGTATGGCAGCCATGTAAATACTGCATCACAAAGAGGTGTCGCACTACGGCACGCCATTCGGACTCGGCTATAAAAAGGAGGCCCCTCTTCATTGAGCTTAAACTTGAATCGGACATCACTCATTGATATGTGAGAAGTTAATAGAATGTTCAAGACAAATTTGTATTTGTATGATCGACATCATATTTAGATATAGCGGCCATTTGGAATGGTCTGCTGATATGAAGCGTTAGGTCCATAAAAGCCTTATTTGTTACCCGATTTCTCTGAAATTTGAAATTGTGACTTATATAAGGTTTCCTGAAAACTTAAACTACATAAAATTCTAAGAAAATTCTCCGTAGAAACCATTTATCTAAAATAAAATCCTAGTCCACGCCTCTTGACTTGCAAATGTATATGCCAGCCTTTGCCAAAAAAATAAATGCTACTCGTAGAAATAGTAGGTTTTCCCAAGTTGAGAAGCGCGGATTAGGATTTGATTTTAGATCCATAGTTTTTTCGGAGAATTTTCTAAGAATTTTATGTAGATGACGTATTTGCTATTTGCAACCTGTCACGGTCGAAGTTAATGGGTTTTTATGTCCTACAGCACTATTGAGGTACAGGATATTATAACTTAGTGAATTAGTTTGTAACACCCAAAAGGAAGAGAGATAGACCCATTGATAAGTATACCGATCGACTCAGGGTCACTTTCTGATTCAATTTAGCTATGTCCGTCTGTCTGTCCGTCTGTCCATGCTAATTTGTGTTCAAGGTACAGGTCGCAATTTTCATCCGATCGTCTTCGAATTTGGTATGGGCATGTTTTTCGGACTAGAGACGAAGCCTTTTGAAATTGAAAAAAATCGGTTCAGATTTGGATATAGCTCCTATGTATTGGGTTGCCTAAAAAGTAATTGCGGATTTTTTAAAAGAAAGTAAATGCATTTTTAATAAAGCTTAGAATGAACTTTAATCAAATATATAATTGCCATTGTGTTCGATAACCTTTTGCCATCTTCCTGGCAAATTTAGTATTCCACGCTCATAGAACTTCTGGCCTTTATCTGCAAAAAACTGAACCAAGTGCGATTTTATAGCCTCATCATTGCCGAAAGTTTTACCATTTAAGGAGTTCTGCAAAGATCGAAATAAATGGTAGTCTGATGGTGCAAGGTCAGGGCTATATGGTGGATGCATCAAAAGTTCCCAGCCAAGCTCACTCAATTTTTGGCGAGTGACCAAAGATGTGTGCGGTCTAGCGTTGTCCGGGTGGAATATGACACCTTTACGATTGACCAATTCTGGTCGCTTCTCCTTGATGGCTGTATTCAATTTGTCCAATTGTTGACAGTAAACATCCGAATTGATCATTTGGTTCCTTGGAAGCAGCTCAAAATATACCACACCCTTCCAATCCCACCAAACAGACAGCATAACCTTCTTTTGGTAGATATCAGCCTTTGAAGTGGTTTGAGCTGGTTCACCATGCTTGGACCATGGATCGTTTTCGACTAACGTTGTTGTAAACCATCCATTTTTCATCTCCAGTTATGATTCGTTTTAAAAACGGATCGAATTCATTGCGTTTAAGGTGCATATCGCAAGCGTTGATTCGGTTTGTTAAATGAATTTCTTTCAAAACATGTGGTACCCATATTAAAATTGACGCCAAACAAACAAATGTAAACCAAATTTCGCGCACTTTTTTTCTAAAGCAAGCTAAAAGTAACAGCTGATAATTGACAGAAGAAAGAATGCAATTACAGAGTCACAAGCCGTTGAAAAAATTTGTCAACGCCGACTATATTACTACTATATTACCGACAATTACTTTTTGGGCAACCCAATATATGTTCGTCATATACATGTTCAGAATTAGATGTAGCCCCCTTTTGTTTTTATAGCGTATGTCTAGGGTATTATAAAGTCGGCACCGTCCGACTTATGCCTTTCCTTACTGTTTTCCTACGTAATGTAGAGTATCAAATTGCCGGCTTTTCCCAATCTTAGTCTTAAAACGCTTATTTTTATATACATGTCTCCCATGCATTCAGATGCCATTCTATAAGTTTACCATAAAATCTTTTGAGATCATGGCATAGCTTTTTTCTGCTTTCGTTATTTTGTACTCCTTTAGCCCAGTTTTTTTCTGTTTCTTTTGCATTCCCTTTACTGGATTTTTGTTTTCTTTTCGCATGGCTGTCATTTTTGGGTGAAGGCAAATGTTATCTCAGAGTTGTAAAGTATTTTGTCTATTTTTTTTTCTTCTTCTTGGCAAATTTTCATATTGTTTGAACTTCCCCACTTTAAGATAACTTTATGCCGTATTGAAGTTTTCTTTACATTTGGGTATTAAACACATATGAATAAGTTGTGAATTTATGTCTGTAAACTTAACCAAATGTAAATTTTTCGGTTATTGTTGTTGCAGTTGTTGGTTGGGACTAACATTTTGCGGGGGTAGACTGTCTTGATTTAAGTTGTTGATAATTTGTTTTGGAAAATTGGTAAAATATGTGCAAATAGTTATTTTGGGGAGAAGATTAAATGTTTGGTCGGCTGGAGAAATTGTTGCTGGCAAAGTAAGAGATAACAAGATGACACAAGTGGGGAAATGAAGGAAATCAAAATGTGGTCTAACATGTTACGATATAAATGGTAACCTATCTAGAATGTGATGATTTGGGTGAGGCAAATACAGCACAGTAGATCTTACTTAGATCATTTATAACTGTGTGTATTACCACAGGAAGGATATTTGTCTTCTAATGGAAGTGATTCAGATGGGAGCTGAGCAGGTAGCTCTTCATAATTCCTAGAGCATTATGTTGACAGGTCTTCATCTTATTGCACTGAGTGTCGTTCAGCTGGAGAGTCCATACTGGGCCTTCATATTTCTTTGTCTACATCTCAAATGCTTGCAGGAAATGATTTGAGCATCTTTTTATACCCTCAACCATGGGATGGGGGTGTACTAATTTCGTCATTCTGTTTGTAACCACTCGAAATATTCGTCTGAGACCCCATAAAGTATATATATTCTTGATCGTTATGACATTCTATGTCGAACTAGCCATGTCCGTTCGTCTGTCCGTCCGTCCGTCTGTCTGTCAAAAGCACTCTAACTTTCGAAGGAATAAAGCTAGGAAATTGAAATTTTGCACAAATACCTCTTATTAGTGTAGGTCGATTGGGATTGTAAATGGGCCATATCGGTCCATGTTTTGATATAGCTGTCATGTAAACCGATCTTGGATCTTGACTTCTTGAGCTTCTACAGGGAGCAATTCTTATCCGATTTGCCTGAAAGTTTGCATGACGTGTTTTGTTATGATTTCCAACAACTTTTCTGATTATAGTTCAAATCGGTTCATAACCTGATATAGCTGTCATATAAACCAATCTGGATCTTGAATTCATGAGCCAATAGAGGGCGCAATTCTTAACCGATTTGCCTGAAATTGTGCACGACGTGTTTGTTTATGATTTCCAACAACTGTGCTAAGTACGGTTCAAATCGGTTTATAACCTGATATAGCTACCATATAAACCGATCAGGGGTCTTGACTTCTTGAGCCTCTAGAGAGCGCAACCCCTGTCCGATTTGCCTCAAATTTAGCATGAGGTGTTTTGTTATGATTTACAACAACTGTGCTAAATATGGCGCAAATCTGTACATAACCTGATATAGCTGTCAATCTTAGATCTTGACTTCTTGAGCCTCTAGAGGGCGCAATTCTCACCCGATTTGGCAGAAGAACGCTAGAACGGCTTCTCCCATGACCTTCAATATACCTGTCTTATATGGTCTGAATCGATCAATATCTTGATACAGCTCTCATATACACCTGTCTCCCGATTTTGCTTCTTGAGCCCCTACAAGGCACAATTCTTATCCGGATGAACTGAAATATTACACAATGACCTCTACAATGTTCATCATTTAATTCATTTAGTGTCAGAATCGATACGGGATAACTATGAGCACCTCACAGGTTGGAACTTTGAGCTCCGACTTGTGTGTTGCCCATCGTTATCATGTGAAGCTTAGCTGAAAGCTACCGGGCGCGTCCACAGATTGCGGATGGTGGAAAGCTCCGTTTTTATGCGGAGTAGCTGCAAATGCGGCCGCGGGCAGTCAGCGATTTTCGAGAGGAGAGTCTCAGTGGGGAGTCAGGTGGCACTGGCTCGAAATTAAATACTGGGTGCCAATGATACTCGAGATGACAAGGCGAGTTATTGGCGCCGTCAAATAACCAATGGCCAACATCAGCGTCTGTTCCCAAATTAGGGGCGGCTGGCGGCGAACATCGGATCTTGGAGCAAGCGGCTCGCCACAACGAGGGATACGTGTGCAATCCCATAAAACCCATGCGGTTGGGGCGCTGGGTCAGTAACCCGTCCCCGGATAATAGAGGACTACTATGAAAAACAAAGGAATAGTAAAAACGGACTCCCCCAACGTTGACGACCCGTGCAAACGAAAAAAGGACCATGATTTGCGGATCTGACAGGGAATGTCCGCACTCTTTATAGAGAAGGTGCAGTATACGCGCTGGCGGATGTATTAGAGAAGTACAAGGCTGATATAACCGCCTTACAGGAAGTGCGATGGACTGGGAATGGCGTCACTACAACACCAAACGGTGACGAACTATACAATAGCTGTCATAACACGAGGCATGCATTTGGCTGTGAATTTGTGATTAGTCGAAGACTGAAACACCTTGTCTCCAGCTTTACTCCGATGGATGAGAGGCTAGCCACAATCCGCATAAAAGCCAAATTCTTCAACATCAGCCTTATTTGTGCCCATGCCCCGACGGAAGACAAAGACGAGAAGACCAAGAATAATTTCTGCGAACGCCTAGAGAGAGAATATGACCGCTGCCCCGCCCATGATATAACAATCGTTCTGGGAGATTTTAATGCGAAAATAGAGAAGGAAGACATTTTTGGTCCAACAGTCGGAAAGTTAAGTCTCTCTCCAGACCCACTCCATGGTAAATGCCGCGAAATCCGTACTTGGGTACCGGAAGCCTCCTTCAAGAAACCCATGGTACGACCAAGATTGTCGAGATGCTACTGAAGCCAAGAATGCGGCATATAGGGCAACCCTGCAATCAGTAGCAACGCGCCAGATGATGGAGAGGTATCGGGAGGAAAGAGAGAGGAGAAACGTCTATTCCGCAGAAAAAAAAGGAAATGGAAAAAACGTGAGTGTGAGCGAATTGAGATGTATAGGAGTCATAATAAAGTCCGGAAATTCTACCAAAGAATTAAACATCAAACCGATGGCTTTGGTGCAGGCACATCCTCCTGCAGAGACAAAGAAGGAAATCTGGTAACTGACACAGATAACATGCTGAGGATATGGAAAGAACATTTTACCCAACTGCTAGTGTCCGATGTTGGCGGCGAAGAGGATACCGCAGAACCAATCAATGATGATGGTATAGAATGTTTACCTCCTAGTCAGAATGAGGTCCAAATAGGAGTGGCCCGACTAAAGAACAACAAGGCAGCAGGAGCCGGCGGCTTACCTCCTGAACTATTAAAGATCGCAGGCGACACGCTGATAAGGCGTATGCATCAGCTTATCTGCGCATTCTGGCTAGAAGAACGCATACCCGATGATTGGAACCTCAGCATACTATGTCCCGTACCCAAGAAAGGAGGCAAGACGGAATGTGCCAACTACAGAGGAATAAGTCTCCTCCCCATCGCATACAAGATACTCTCGAGCGTACTGTGTGAGAGATTAAAATCAAAAGTCAATGCGGCCTTAGACCTGCTAAATCCACCCTAGACCAGATATTCACACTGTGCCAAATCCTGGAAAAGAGCCGAGAAGAACAAATCAACACCAACATCTCTTTGTTGACTACAAAGCCGCCTTCGATACTCCTTTACGTTCAAAGGTATTTGAAGCCATGTCTGAGTTTGGTAACCTTGCAAAATTAATACGACTCTGCAGGAGTCTGATACGCGTTGCTCAGAAAAAATAGAACAAAATCTGGCATTCAATACTAAACGAGGTTTCAGATAAGGAGACTGCCTATCGTGTGATCTCTTTAATATCCTGCTGGAGAAGATTATATGAGGTGCAGATGTGAATAGATATGGCACACTACCCGCAAGAGAACACATGCTACTCGCCTATGCCGACGACATCGACATCATAGGTCGTTCACCGGAAGTAGTAACTGCAGCCTTTGAAAGAATCGAAAGGGAGTCAGTGAAAATGGGTCGGACAGTAAATGGAGATAAGACGAAATGGATGGTTTCAAATCCCAAAACGCCTTATATACCTGAGCAGATAAAGAAAATGGAAAAAGTTGGGAACCACAACTTTGAGATAGTCAATAACTTTATCTACTTCGGCACCGCTGTAAACGAAACGAGTGACACCAATTTTGAGATTAAGCGAAGAATAATACTGGCAAACAGATGCTACTTTGGACTAAGTAAGCAGTTTAGAAACAAGGCCACCTCCAGACAGACGAAGATTACGCTATACAAGACACTGACACTACCCGTGCTGTTACATGGTTTTGAAGCATAGGTACTTGAGAAAGGCAGTACTTGGAGTATTTGAGAGAAAGACTCTTCGAAATTGGTCGTAGGGACCAATTTGCGTTAATGGAGAATATAGGGGACGTATGAACGACGAGCTGTATGAGCTAGCATGATAACATAGTTACACCCATCAAAATGCAACTACTGCGTTGGCTCGGTCATGTTGTCAGAATGGGTAAAGAAGCTCCAGCAAAGAAGGCTTTTAAAGCCAAACACGGTGGTACACGCCAACCGGAAAGACGAAAAGAATAAGCGCAGAAGATCGAGGCTCATGGAACGCTATTCTACTTTCGTCCAGTGGAACAAATGTTCTGTCATAACCAATTAAAGTAAATAAGTAAGAATATTCGCAAGTTCTTGGTCTCTTGGAAGCGATCTGGATAGTTCGACGATAGGAACTAGAAGGTATCTTCCTTCTCCTGTTCCTGTGGCATCACAGTGAACTTAAACCTGATCTAACCTAACCTAAGCTCAAGTCGAATGGAAATTAAAGAAAGAAAAATGTTCTGTCATAACCAATTAAAGTAGGTAAGTGAGAACATTCGCAAGTTCTTGGTATTTTTGAAGTGATCTGAATAGTTCCACGATAGGAACTTGAAGGTATCTTCCTTCTCCTGTTCCTGTGGTATTACAGAGAACTTAAACCTGATCTAACCTAACCTAAGCTCAAGTCGAATGGAAATTAAAGAAAGAAGAATGTTCTGTCGTAACCAATTAAAGTAGGTAAGTAAGAACATTCACAAGTTTGTGGTCTTTTGGAAGCGATCTGGATAGTTCCACAATAGGAACAAGAAGGTATCTTCCTTCTCCTGTTCCTGTGGTATTACAGAGAACTTAAACCTGATCTAACCTAAGCTCAAGTCGAATGGAAATTAAAGAAAGAAAAATGTTCTGTCATAACCAATTAAAGTAAATAAGTAAGAACATTCGCAAGTTAGTGGTCTTTTGGAAGCGATCTGGATAGTTCCACAATAGGAACTAGAAGGTATCTTCCTTCTCCTGTTCCTGTGGTATCACAGTGAACTTAAACCTGTTCTAACCTAAGCTCAAGTCGAATGGAAAATAAAGAAAGAAAAATGTTCTGTCATAACCAATTAAAGTAAATAAGTAAGAACATTCGCAAGTTCGTGGTCTTTTGGAAGCGATCTGGGTAGTTCCAGAAGGTATCTTCCTTCTGCTGTTCCTGTGGTATCCTGTGGTGGACGAAAACGTATAAGTAAGTTTGATGGCCGACTGCCACTTAAACCTGATCTAACCTATCCTAAGTTCAAGTCAAAGGGAAATTAACACATAAAGAGTTTTTATTTTCATTTTTTCATCTGCAATCTTAGTATATTTTATTTGCACTTAGGTTTTCATTCTGAATTTTTCACATACCGGAATTACTTCCTTGCACTCGGAAATTGTTTGACATTTTAAAAATGGTTCCTGACATGGCGTGTAAATTTAAGAGATTTATATAAAATTTCTTGTTTTCTCAACACATTCCACACAAACACATATCCATACACAATATAATCATAAATATGTGTGAGCATTTGCATATATGATGACAATTTTAGTTTATTTACAAACAAACATACGAACATACATATGTCGTCCATGTGTATATTTAGCCTTAAATAAAGATATGCATATTGTTGATGTTGGTTTCCTTATCACTACGACACAGTTATAGTCGTCTAAGAACCAACACAGAGACGCATGCTTCCTTTTATGCAGCTCTACTTTGTGCGTATGTTTCATGTTTCGTAGGGATTTCACAGTGCGTTTATTGTGAAATCAGTTGCCAAAGTTAATACGGAAATTGTAAAAGTTTCGTTACGTTCGTACGCTCTTGAGTTTTTCTCTATTTGAGCTGTTGCAAGAAAAAACTCACATATGATGTTCCTTTGTAAAGTTTTCTTCACTTTTTTTCTAAAGTTTTACTGATTTTGTTGTTGTTATACCATTTGCAACATTTTCCACACATCATCATTGGATGATCCATGGTAGTTGGGTACATAAGTCTCAGACAATTTTAAGTTTTGTACTTTTTCGATTTGAATTTTATTTCATCATTTTATTTATCTACTCGTCCATATATTGTTACTGTTTTTCTATATGGGTAAATGCATAATAAAATATATGCTCTTTTGGTTTTAAGCTGCATTTCAAGGATTGTGGCATATGGAGTGCATAAAATGGCAGGTAAACTAGTGGGGACGGGCTAAAGTTGGTCAAATCCGTTCTATTGATATGCTACATCATATTGGGTATGCAGTATTAAGTAAGTCGTTGAAATTAAAATTTGCTTACTTATTTGAAAATATGACTTTTGACCAAGGTTAGGTTTTTGACCAAGGTTAGGTTTAGGTTAGGCATTCTGCATCACACTAACATAGACGTTTTCGTACATTGTGACACCAAAGGCACTTCTTTTGACTGTCAGTGCGAGACACACATCAGATATTCTATAGTCTCTTCTTCCTAGAGCTGGCAAACTAACAATGATGATAATAAACTAACGATAACTTACCAACGAAAATAAATTCGATATTTCAAATAATAAATATCGATAGTATCGATATAATCGGGAGATCGAATTATATGGTAGCTGTATTAAGCTATAGATCGATTCAGATCATATTGGACACCTATGTTGAAGGTCATGGGAGAAGCCGTTATACAAAATTTCTGCCAAATCGTATGAGAATTGCGCTCTCTAGAGGCTAAAGAAAATCAAGATCCCAGATCGGCTTATATGGCAGCTATATCAGGTTAAGGGCCAATTAAAAAACCATAATGTACAGTTGTTGGAAGTCACAGGAAAACACTTTTTGCAAAAATTCAGCCAAATCGAATAAAAATTGCTCTCCCTAGTGGCTCAAGAAGTCAAGATTCAAGATCGGTTTATATGGCAGCTATATCGGGTTATGAACCAATATAAACCGTATTTACCATAGTGGTTCGAAGTCGTAACCAAACATCTCATGCAAAATTTCAGCCAAATTGAATAGGAACTGCGCCCTCTAGAGGCTGAAGATGGCAAGACTCCAGATCGGTTTATTTGATAGCTATATCAGGTTATGAACCGATTTGCGCAATACTTAACACAGTTGTTGGAAATCATAAAAAAACACCATATGCGAAATTTCAGCCAAATTGCAGAGAATTGCTCTACTGGCTCAAGAAGTCAAGATCCGTAATTGGGGCCATTCACAATCCCAACCGACCTACACTAATAAAATGTATTCGTGCAAAATTTAAAGCGGCTAGTTTTACTCCTTTGAAAGTTAGCGTGCTTTGGACAGACAGATGGACGGGCGGACAGACGGACGGGCGGACAGACGGACAGACGGACAGGCGGACAGACTGACGGGCCGACAGACGGACGGGCGGACATACGGACGGACATGGCTAGATCGACTTAAATTGTCATGAAGATCAAGAATATATACTTTATGGGGTCTTAAACGCATTTTTCGTGGTGATACAAACAGAATGACGAAATGGGTATACCCCATCCTATGGGGGAGGGTATAAAAATCAGGAGATTAATTTATATAGAAGCAATATCAATGCACGGACCAAATAAAACCAAATTTAAAAACTCAGATGGAAGTCATGAGAGATATCATTGTATTGGGTTGCTCAAAAAGTAATTGCGGATTTTTCATATAGTCGGCGTTGACAAATTTTTTCACAGCTTGTGACTCTGTAATTGAATTCTTTCTTCTGTCAGTTATCAGCTGTTACTTTTAGATTGCTTTAGAAAAAAAGTGTAAAAAAAGTATATTTGATTAAAGTTCATTCTAAGTTTTATTAAAAACGCATTTACTGTCTTTTAAAAAATCCGCAATTACTTTTTGGGCAACCCAATACAATATCTTAGTCCAATCGGATGAAAATTGCGCCATCTATAGGCGCAAGATCTCTCACAACATACATTTAGCGTTGGATCGCTTTTTAAACCCACTACCATTAGATAGGGGGTGTATTCATTTAGTCATTCCATTTGCAACACATCGTAATATCTATTTTCGACCCTACAAAGTATATATATTTTGGATCGTCGTAATGTTCTAAGGAGATTTAACGATGCCCGTATGTTCGTCCGCCTGTTGTAATCACTCTACAGCCTTCAAAAATTGAGATATTGGGCTGAAATTTGTCACAAAAATGTCTTTTTGTTGCACGCAGGCTAAGTTCTTGAACTGGCCAAATCGGACCGTATTTGGATATAGCTGCCATATAGAACGATCTGGCGATAAAGGACTAAAGCCCATAAAACAAAAAAATTTTGCCCAAGAACATTCCACTAAGGAACAGGGACAAACTTCTCACATATCAATGAGTGCAGTCCGATTCAAGTTTAAGCTCAATGATAAGGGGCCTCCTTTTTATAACCGAGTCCGAACGGAGTGCCGCAGTGCGACACCAGTTTGGAGAGAAGTTTAACATGGCACAGTACCTCACAAATGTTGCCAGCATTAGGAGGGGAAAACCACCGCTGAAAATTTATTCTGATGGTACCGCCAGGATTCGAACCCAGGCGTTCAGCATCATGGGCGGACATGCTAACCTCTGCACGACGCTGGCCTCCGCGTTTTTTATTATCCGATTTCGCTGAAATTTGAAAAAGTGAGTTGATCTAAGCGTCCCGAGATCTGACTCAATTATGGTTCAGATCAGACTATATTTAGAAATATCTGCCATATATGGGTCTCTGCCGATTATGGGTCTAAAACCTCTATAGTACAGATCTATTAAGAGTCTTAAGCCCAAAAATACTTTATTTATTACCCGATTTCGCTCAAATTTTAATCAGAGAGTTGTTTTAAGCCTCCCGTAATCTGACCAAAATATGGTTACGATCGGACTTTAGATATAGCTGTCATATAGACCGATCTGCTAATTAAGGGGCTGAAGTCCATAAAAACTTTAATTGTTACCCGATTTCAGTTAAATCAGACAAAAATTGCTGCATCCAGGGGCACAAGAAGTCAATTCGGGGGATCATCAATATGGGCCATTTGTAGTCCACAATGACCTACATCAATACTGTATCTGTGCAAAATTTCAAGTGGCTAGCTTTACTTGTTCGACCGCTATCGTGATTTCGACAAACGGCTAAATCGACTCAGAACGTCGAGACGATCAAGAATATATATACTTTATTCGGTCTTAGACGAATTTTCCGAGGTGTTACAAACGGAATGACTAGAACAGTATTTCTCCATCCTATGGTGGTGGGTATAAAAACATGTGATAATGCTTAGTATGCAACCACTGAAACATACATTTGTTCTGAAAGCTTACCAATTCAATCGATGTAGAACCGATTTCTATGGTCAGTGGAATGTTTGTGATCGATTGAGGTGCAATTTTCCTGCTTTTAGGCGCTAGATCGGTCATTTCTCCCATAGCTTGAGCGCCGAGGGTATATCTACACTGATGCTGAAGATTGTGGATGCACCTGGAGTCGAGTGCCTTACTAATGTCCTCAACCTGCCTTTAGACACTCTTACAGTATCTGATATCTGGAAATAGGCAGAGTGATACTCTCTGATGCCTGGGAAGGATCCAAGTAAAGTGGAGTCGTACAGACCGTTCTCCCTTCTCTCACCAGTAGCCAATACGTTTGAAGGACTACTACTCTCGAGGCTCTTTGGAGAATTCCTATTTGCCAAGCATCAGCATGGATTTCGAAGACTGTAAAGCACAAAAACTGATTTGCATGCCATCACGACACACATTTTTCGTGGCTTCAGTCAGACCTGATCATGTGATAGGATGGTCCTCGTGACACTGGACCTATCGAAAACATTCAACACAGTCAGCCATGACAAACTATTTCAGGATATAGCAAACATGTCACTCCAGCTCGGCATGAAACGCTGGGTCGATGGGTGTGGATTTGTCAGTCATTTGTGGATTTGGGAATAAGAATTTAAAACAGGGTGTTCCCAAAAGCGGGGTGTTATTTAACCTCTACCTATCCTCCATGCCAGACGGCATAGAGATCGTATCATGTACGGCCATGGCATCAGGCGCCCAAAAAATTGTTAATATCTGCGATAAATTAAATGTCGCCTCAATGAATTTGTCGCTTAAGAGATCTTAAGATATCTGCCACTACATCTTCAGCTACATTATTCACTACATACACGCACGAGGTGGATAAGGTGCTGAATACGATAGTCGATGAGTGATGATTCTGACTATCAAGAGTCCCAAAATACTTGGTGTCACATTTGACAGCTGTTACACATTCTCCTCACATGATACTGCAATTTGAGATAAGGTCAGAAATATTGGGTTGCCCAAAAAGTAATTGCGGATTTTTCATATAGTCGGCGTTGACAAATTTTTTTAAAGCTTGTGACTCTGTAATTGCTTTCTTTCTTCTGTGAGTTATCAGCTGTTACTTTTAGCTTGTTTTAGAAAAAAAGTGTAAAAAAAGTATATTTGATTAAAGTTCATTCTAAGTTTTATTAAAAATGCAGAAAGTAATTCTTTTAAAAAATCCGCAATTACTTTTTGGGCAACCAATAGAAACACGGTCCTCAAGTCACTTGCTAGGGAGGGGTGCTGACAGAGGAACCTTATCGATCACGTACATTGCGATTGGCCAGTAGTAAAGTTATGCAGTGCCAAAATGGTCTCCTCACCTATGTAACACGCGGTGGAATAATATTCAGATCTGCCAATGCCGTTCTTCGAACTACGAGGGCTGTCTACTCAATTCTCACGTGGATCAAATTCATCAGGAGACAAAGATCTTACTTGTGCGAAGACATAAATACATACTGTCTAAGCAATACGTTCTGGGCTGTTATCGCAGAGACCATCCAAATCATCACCTTGTGGATCGTCATGGTCTACAATGGGAGGTTCAGGGTTACAAGAGAAAACCTCTAGATTAAGCGACATACCAAGAGGATCTGGAAAACATTCATGCAGACATGACAACAGATGCGGTTGTAGTTCTATAGAGTAGTCCTGCTGAATGTTGTAGTTCTGTAGAGTAGTCCTGGCTCAATTACTCCTCAACTCCTACAACGCAAGGATTGATGTCGACGTGCAGGATGTGTGTATCCCGATTATGACCTGGGACCACTCGACACACATCACCTATTTAACAGTCCATCCAGACCCACTCGACTCAAATCCAGATCGCTATTGACCAGGGCTGCGGAGTCGGAGTAGAGCAATTTCGACTCCAACTCCGGACAAGGTAATAAAAAATGTTTCAACGTCCTTATGTAGTGTTCGAAGCCATCAATACAACTTCCAACAGATGCACAGATTCATGTGCACCATGGAAGTAGTGTAATTGTAGCAGAAACAAAAATCTGTCATAACACGAAAACACATGCAATGGGTACATGCGTCTGTAAAAGACAGGGTTCTCGAGCGTTGTTAATTTGGTATTTGTATCATAGAGGCGACCCTTGAAGCCATCACGTCTAATATGGTTGAAAAATCTTCTAACCAAAGACGAGTCGAGTAAAAATTGCTCGACTCCGCAGCCCGACTTATGACACAACCCATCTTAGTCCCAGAATTCCTGGATATGGATATTCAACAGAACCAAGCAGACGAAAGATAAAACAGAACACATGCAACAACAGCAACCAAAACTCCGACGGAAAGATCATGTGGTGAAAGACATCTCTAAACTTGGTGTCAGAGATTAGAGAAGGAACGCATAAGGTTGAGGAGCTTGGTATGCTATTCTTAGCTCGGCTAATGGGACAAATGTTCTGAAATACACAAAGTAAAGTAAGTAAAGTAAGATTGGCTTAAAATGAACCGATTATCAATTCGATTTATTCAGTCCCCAGAAACTTAAATTTTCAAACGATTTGGTTTGTGCCCCATATGTGTGCTAGACTAGGAAGGGCGCATTTGCATTATGACGAATAAAGAACATTTTCATTTTGAACTTAAAAGGAAAACACATTATACTCGCTTTTTCTAAAAAAAAAATCAAATAGGAAAAGAAGAACTTCAAATTGATATTCGCCACAGAATATGGCGAAGCAACCATCGATGTAATGCTTTTGTTGCCCCCTTCCCACGGAGTTTTGTACGAGATGACTGACTTATCTTCACGAGACAAATAAAACTAGTTAAGCTAGCAGGGAGTTTTCCTAAGTACTTGGCATACACATGTGGACAAATGTTGGAAAAGTTCAATTTAAAATGATTTTAGATGGGAAATTTTGTGTCAATAAAACTGTCAACAGAGTTGAAGTGATTTTGGAATTTATTTGCGCTGCATTGCAAAACAAAAATATGAATAATGATGGGCTGCTAAAGTGGCAGTTTCCAATAGGAATGGGGAATCTTACAGGCTTTGGAGGAGATAGAAAGTTAAAAGTCTTTAAGTTCGGCCGGGCCGAACTTTGGATACCCACCACCTCGGGAATATATGTAAACCACCTTTCATCAAAATTCGGTGAAAATTTCATACCTTATGTCCCATATCAGTTATATCAAAATATGTTCCGATTTGTACCAAATACTAAAAGTACACTAGCTATATCTTAAAATAAACCGATCTGAACCATGTACGACACGGATGTCGAAAAGCCTAACATAAGTCACTGTGTCAAATTTCAGTGAAATCGGATTATAAATGCGCCTTTTATGGGGCCAAGACCTTAAATCGCGATATAGGTCTATATGGCAGCTATATTCTAATCTGGACCGATCTGGGCAAAAATGAAGAAGGACTTCGAAGAGCCTAACCAAACTCACTGTCTCAAATTTCAGCGACATCGGACAATAAATGTGTCTTTTATGGCCCCAAAACCTAAAACCTAGATATTGGTCTATATGGCAGCTAGATTCAAATCTGAACCGATCTGTGCCATATTGCAGAAGTATGTCAAGGGGTTTAACTTAACTCACTGTCCCAAATATCGGCGACATTGGGCTCATAAACATTTTATGAGCCCAAAACCATAAATCAAGAAATCGGTCTATATGACAGCTATATCCAAATCTAAACCGATCTGGGCCAAATTGAAGAAAGATGTCGAAGGGCCTAACACAACTCACTGTCCCAAATTTTAGCAAATCGGATAATAAATGTGGCTTTTATGGGCCTTAGACCCTCAATCGGAGGATCGGTCCAGATTTGGATATAGCTGCCATATAGACCGATCCTCTGAGCCAAATTGACGACGGATGTCGAAGGGCCTAACACAACTCACTGTCCCAAATTTCAGCAACTCGGATAATAAATGTGGCTTTTATGGGCTTTAGACCCTAAATCGGAGGATCGTTCTATATGGCAGCTATATCCAAATCTGGACCGATCTGAGCCAAATTGAGGAAGAATGTCGAAGGGCCTAACACAACTCACTGTCCCAAATTTCGGCGACATCGGACCAAAAATGCGCAGCTATATCCAAATCTGGACCGATCTGGGCCAAATTGAAGAAGTATGTCGAGGGATTAACGTAACATCCCAAAATTTGACTAGATTGGACAATAAATGCTCCTTTTTTGAGCCCAAAGCCTTAAATCGAGAGATCGGTCTATATGGCAGCTATATCCAAATTTGGAACGATCTGAGCCAAATTGAGGAAGGATGTCGGAGGGCCTAACACAACTCACTGTCCCAAATTTTGGCTAAATCGGACAATGCTCCTTTTATGGGCCCAATACCTTAAATCGGAGGATCGTTCTATATGGCAGCTATATCCAAATCTGGACCGATCTGAGCCAAATTGAGGAAGAATGTCGAAGGGCCTAACACAACTCACTGTCCCAAATTTCGGCGACATCGGACCAAAAATGCGCAGCTATATCCAAATCTGGACCGATCTGGGCCAAATTGAAGAAGTATGTCGAGGGATTAACGTAACATCCCAAAATTTGACTAGATTGGACAATAAATGCTCCTTTTTTGAGCCCAAAGCCTTAAATCGAGAGATCGGTCTATATGGCAGCTATATCCAAATCTGGACCGATCTGGGCCAAATTGAAGAAGTATGTCGACTGGGCCAACACAACTCACTGTTCCAATTTTTAGCAAAATCGGATAATAAATTTGGCTTTTATGGGCCTAAGACCCCAAATCGGCGGATCGGTCTATATGAAAATATAGTCCGTCCATCTTCAAACTTAACCTGCTTATGGACAAAAAAAGAATCTGTGCGAAATTTCAGCAAATTAACTCTGTTTTTGGAGACTGTAGCGTGATTTCAACAGACAGACGGACGGACATGGCTAGATCGTCTTAGATTTTTACGCTGATCAAGAATATATTGGGTTGCCCAAAAAGTAATTGCGGATTTTTCATATAGTCGGCGTTGACAAATTTTTTCACAGCTTGTGACTCTGTAATCGCATTCTTTCTTCTGTCAGTTATCAGCTGTTACTTTTAGCTTGCTTTAAAAAAAAGTGTTTTTCTAAGTTTTATTAAAAATGCATTTACTTTCTTTTAAAAAATCCGCAATTACTTTTTGGGCAACCCAATATATACTTTAGGTTAGGCTAGGTAAGAGTGGCAGTCCTTTACAGACTCACTTAGACAATTTTAGGTCCATTGTGATACCACAGTAGCAACAGCCTATGGCTCCTGGCGGGAATCGAACCCACGACCCCTGCACTGGTAATCCAAGCACGCTACCAACTCAGCTACCGGGGGCCCTATAAATATACTTTATAGGGTCGGAAATGGATATTTCGAGGTGTTACAAACGGAATGACAAAATTAATATACCCCCATCCTTCGGTGGTGGGTATAAAAAGTATGGTAAATCCTTTGCAAGGCCGCCATAGCGCAGAGGCTAGCATTTCCGCTCATGATGCTAAACGCCTGGGTCCGCGTCCAGGCAAGAACATCGGAAAACATTTTTCAGCGGTGATGATCCCTTCTTTATCCTGGCAACATATGTGAGGTACTATGTCATGTTAAAACTTCTCCCCCAAAGAGGGCTCGCTTGCGGCACGCAGCACAGTGGGAAGGAAAAAAATTGTGAAAATAAGTCTGTCATTTATGAACGGATAAAGATATGATCACAAAATTTTAGATGCTTATAGCTGAGGTGTTAACCATTTGAGGCCCTCCGCTTAAACTTGAATTGACTGTCATTTATGAACGGATAAAGATATGATCACAAAATTTTTGATGGTTATAGCTGAGGTGTTAACCATTTGAGGCCCTCCGCTTAAACTTGAATTGACAGCACTCATTGCTGCCCTCATTCCTGTTGAGTAAAGATATCCACATGAAATTTGAACGTAGATCTTTGTAAATAGGCCATATCGGTTCATAATTTGCCTTATTTCCATATAAGGTGGGTTTCTTTTTGAATTTTGAATTTTTTGTGGCCAATGTTCGATACCGGGTGAGGACTTTAGAAAAAGATTTCGCGGTTGTTCTCATCTCACTTATGCGGCGTACATATCTTTATCCGTCTTAACTCTTATAAACCACATCACTGAAGAGGAATAACATTAACACTCATTAGTAACCACTATTTTTGTCAACATTTCTTGGACTCTGGTCTGACCTGTGACATTCATATCTTGCCTTGCACCCCTTTCCCACTAAAAAACAATTACAATTTATGATCTTTCCAAGGAAATACATCAACATCTCGAAGAGAATTTCTAGCAAACAACATTTTGCCATTTCTCTTCTCTTCGAATTGCATGCCACTTTTACGATATGCAATGAAGAATTTCACTTTGGGAAGGCCATATTTCTTGATATGTGCGATGATAAAACTTAACAATGACACTTGACATTGTCACACTGATGATGTACAGTCGTCCGTCGGCTTTTCGCTGTCTGTCTGTCCAGTTGTCTATCATTCTATGGCAGAATCGTGCCTGTGAGTGATGTTTGTTCTATGGCAATCCTAGGCTTTATGGCTTAGACCTTTTTTTTTCTTAATGCAAGGCCCCCTTCAAGTTGATGATTTGATAGCTCGGCATATTTGCGAAGTTTAGACAAGGCGAAGATGTAAAAAATGAATGTGAATGTGCGAATTTTCTTCTTTTTTTTTACGAGAAAAACCATTTGTTACAATGTTTGCTAGGACCATATGGAAAGCAGGGTTAGTTGTGAAGAATTTGTTGGTAGTTCGCTAAGCCCACTGCTTAACCCAGGGGTCATCATCATCAGTTACTACATCAGTAGACAAAGGAAATGTGGGGAATGTTCTTGACTTAAATATTATATCATGATTTTTTTTAATTTGGTTTTTATTTTTACAGACGGTTCTGATTGGCTTACTATTCCTTTCTTTCTCATAGTAGTTCTCAATTTTCCGAGGGCGGGTTACTGGCCCAGCGCCTCAACCGCATGGGTTTTGTGGGATGACACATGTATCCCTCGTTGTGGCGAGTTACTTGCTTCAAGATCCGAAGCTCGCCTCCATCCACCCCTAATCAGGAAACATACGCAAATGTTGGTCATTGGTTATTTGAAGGCGCCAATAACTCGCCTTGTCATCTCGAGTATCATTGGCACTCAGTATTTAATTAAGAGTGCAACCAGACTCCTAACGGAGACTCTCCTCTCGAAAATTGCTGACTGCCCGCGGCCGCATTTGCAGCTACTCCGCATAAAAACGGAGCTTTCCACCATCCGCAAACTTTGGACGCACCCGGTAGATTTCAGTTGAGCTTCCCGTGATAACGATGGACATCACACAAGTCGATGCTCTATATTCCAGCCTGTGTGGTGCTCATAGTTATCACGTGTCGGGAGCTGAAATTTGGCACAAATACGTCTTTTTGATGCACGCTGGTTAAGTTCTTGAACGAGGCAAATCGGACCATATTTGGATATAGCAGCTATGTAGACCGATTTTCCGATAAAGGTTCTAATGTCCATAAAAACTTTATTTTTCGATTTTGCTGAAATTTGAAACAGTGAGTAGTTTAAGGTTTCCCGACAACTGACCCAAATTTGGTTCAGATCGGACTATATTTAGATATAACTGCCATATATGATAATGTTATGATAATGGGTCCGAAGTCCATAAAAGCTTTATTTACTACCCGATTTCGCTGAAATTTGCAACAGTGGGTTATTTTAATCCTCCCGACATCTGACCAAAATATAGATTAGATCGGTCCATGTTTAGATATAGCTACCATATAGACCGATCTCCCGATGAAGAGTATGAAGCCCATCAAAGCTTTATTTAATACCCGATTTCGCTGAAATTTAAAACAGGGGGTTATTTTAAGCCTCCAGAGATTTGACGTAAATATGGTTCAGATCGGAGTACATTTAGATATAGCTGCCATATAGACTGATCTCCCGATAAAGGGTCTGAAGGCTATAAGAGCTTTATTCTTTATCCGATTTCGCTGAAATTTGGAATAGTGTGCAGTTTTAAGCCTCCCAACATCCTACCCAAATATGGTACAGATCGGACTATATTTAGATATAGCTGTCATATAGCCCGATCTGCCGATAAAGGGTCTGAAGACCATAAAAGCTTTATTTTTTTAACCTATTTCGCTTAAATTTGAAACAGTGAGTTGTTTTTAGCCTCCTGACACCAGACCAAAATATGGTTGAGATCGGACTATATTTAGATATGGCTGCCATATAGACCGATCTGCCGATAAGGGGGTCTGAAGCCAATAAAAGCTTTATTTATTACTCGATTTCGCTGAAATTTTAAACAGTGAGTAGGTTAAGACATCCCAATATCAGACCTAAATATGGTACAGATCGGACTATATTTAGATATAGCTGTCATATAGACCGATCTGCCCATAAAGGGTCTAAAGCCCATAAAAGCTTTAATTTTTAACCGATTTCGCTAAAAGTTGAAACGGTGAGTTATTTTTAACCTCCTGACACCGACCTAAAGATATAGCTGCCATATAGACCGATCTGCCGATAAGGGGTCTGCAGCCCGTAAAAGCTTTATTTATTACCTGATTTCGCTGGAATTTTTAACAGTGTTTTCTGAGCCTCACGATATCCGACCTTAATATGGTCCAGATCGGTTTATAATTGGTTATATCTGCCAAAAAGACCAATATTTTGTTCTACAAAATTGAATTGTGACATATATATTAAGGCACTTAATGTCCGTGCCAAATTTTGGGTGCTTAAGTTATTCAATTTTCACCGGATTTTGACGAAATGGAGTTTATATATATACCCGAGGTAGTGGGTATCCAAAGTTTGGCCCCGCCGAACTTAATGCCTTTTTTCCTGTTTTTTTTTTCTTCATTTAAAATTCTCCCTTTAAAATCAAACATTTGTACCACCCTTTTTTCTGCATTAAGTTCCGCTGTCTATTCATTCGTCCCAGCGTTTTGTTGACAGATTGATTGCATAGAAAACTCATACATACATGACGAAAGAAATTCTTGTCATTTTTTTCTTTTCTTAGCCCAATTTCCTTGTTAGCTAGCGTCCCAAAAAAAGAGTTCAGGCATATTTCAAGATTACAAAATTCAAATTATTTCTCTACTCTTTTTAAGTATGTTGACTTATGCGCTCTCATGTCACAATAATCATAAATATTTGGTATTTTGTTAACTTATAACAACAATTTGCCTAAGCACACAACAATAATTTTTTGTTAGATCCATACATGCACATATTTTTTTACGATTTTAGGAAAAATGGTTGCAGACATTCTCTATAAATTTTATTAATGTGGGCTTGATAAGTTTACGCGGTGCAGTTATCATAAATAAGAAAATGGTTGGATGGCTGTAGAAAGTTCTTTAATTTTGAGAAATACTTAACAGCTAGCTTGAGAAAAAGGGGAAAGAAAATCGCTTAGTAGGAAAAGCCATAGGATGGGGGTATACTAACTTTGTGATTCCGTTTGTAACACATCGAAATATTGATCTCAGACCCCATAAAGTATACTTAAGTTTCATCGCCATATTTAGTCGATCTAGCCATGTCTGTCCGAATGCCTGGAATGGAAGCTAGGCCTTTGAAATTTTGCACAAATACTTTCTATTAGTGTAGGTCAGTCGGGATTGTAAATGGGCCATATCGGTCCATGTTTTTATGTAGCTCCCATATAATCGTTCTGCCGATTATACTTCTTAAGAGGCAGCAATTCTTATCCGATTTGGCTGAAATGTGTACAATGACTTCGTAAGAACTGCATCATTTGAAACCAGGAAGGAAAGGCAAAAGTCGGTCGGTGCCGACTTTATAATACCCTACACCTGTCCTAAATGTACAAAGTTAGAGCTATATCTAATTCCGAGCCAGTTTTGATGAACCTCGGCGGATGTTTTAGATAGATATCGTTGTAGTCGTCGAAGAAAGCGTTTTACAAAGGCAAGATTGGTCGATAAATGCGCTTGCAGCGGCTCTAGGAGTGAAAATCGGGTGATATACATATATGGCAGCTATATCTAAATCTGAACCGATTTCTATCAATTTCACCACATATATTAAGAGTCATAAGAAAATCCTTCCTGCCACCTGAGCACTTTATTGCATATATATGGGAGCTATATCCAAATCTGACCCGATTTCGACCAAACTTATATATTGTGGTAGTCGTCGAGGAAAGCGTTGTACAAAATTTTGGCAAGGAGAGAATCGGTTGACAAATGACAATTTTATTGTATTATTACTGCAAATCGGACGAACATATATATGGGAGCAATATCAAAATCTGAACCGATTTTTTCCAATTTCAATAAGCTTCGTATATAGACCGAAAAACATGCCCACACCAAATTTGAAGACGATCGAATGAAAATTGCGACCTGTAGTTTGTACACAAATTAACATGGACAGACGGACAGATAGACAGACGAACATAGCTAAATCGAATCAAAAAGTGATTCTAAGTCGATCTGTATACTTATCAAAGGGTCTATCTCTCTTCCTTTTGGGTGTTACAGACAAATACACTAAGTTATAAAATCCTGTACCAGAGTAGTAGTGTAAGGTATAAAAAGATACAGTTTGGTGTGGTTTATGCGCTAGTGGCATCATTGGACAGTACTTCTGCAAAGATAATGCGAATCGTAATGTAACTGTAAATGCTGAGCTTTACCCTGAGATAAAACGAACTTTTTTTTGCCCAAAATGCCAGCGCTTGCCTTGCATGACATGTGGTTTCAACAAGGCGGACTTATTGAGTGGTGAGTTCGTCAATTAACCGCCTAGATCGTGCTTTTTAACGCCTTTAGACTATTTTTTGTGGGGCTATCTTAAAGCTTATGCCTAAACAGACAAGCCTGCTTCAATTGTCGTATTGGAAGGTAATATTGATGCATTTATTCGTGACCGACGGGTTACCCGCTGAACTATTTAAGACCGGAGGCGACACGCTGATAAGGCGTATGCGTCACCTTATCTGCGCAATCTGGCTGGAAGAACGCATACCCGGTGATTGGAACCTCAGCATACTATGTCCCGTACACAAGAAAGGAGACAAGTAATAATGTGCCAACTACAGAGGAATAAATCTCCTCCCCATCGCATACAAGATACTCTCGAGCATACTGTGTGAAAGATTAAAACCTAGAGTCAATGAAATAATTGGGTCCTATCAATGCGGCTTTAGACCTGGTAAATCCACCCTAGACTAGATATTCACACTGCGCCAAATCCTGGAAAAGACCCGAGAAGGACAAATAAACACCTACCATTTCCTTTTTGACTACAAAGCCGCCTTCGATACTCCTTTACGTTCAAAGGTATTTCAAGCCATGTCTGAGATTGGTATCCCTGCAAAATTAATAAGACTCGGCAGGATGACACTTGCTGATACGCGTTCCTCAGTAAGAGTAGGAATGAATCTTTCCGAACCATTTAATACCAAACGAGGTTTCAGACAAGGAGACTGCCTATCGTGTGATATTTTTAATATCCTGCTGGAGAAGATTATACGAGATGCAGATGTGAATAGATATGGCACACTAATCATAAGAGAACACATGCAACTCGCCTATGCTGACAACATCGATATCATAGGTTGGTCACCGGAAGTAGTAACTGCAGCCTTTGAAAGAATCGAAAGAGAGTCAGTGAAAATGGGTCTGGTAGTAAATGGAGATTGGACGAAATAGATGGTTTCAACTTCCAAAAAGCCTTGCACAACCGAGCAGATAAAGAAAATGGAGATAGTTGGGAACCACAACTTTGAGACAGTCACTAAATTTATCTACCTCGGCACCGCCATTACCGAAACAAATGACACCAGTTTTGAGATTAAGCGAAGAATAATATTGTCAAATAGATGCTACTTTGGACTAAGTAAGCATTTTGGAAACAAGGCCACCTCTCGACAGGCGATGATTACACTGTACAAGACACTGATACTACCCGTGCTGTTATATGGTTCTGAAGCATGGGTACTTGTGAAAGCAGATGAGGCAGTGCTTGGAGTATTTGAGAGAAAGAATATATGGACCAGTTTGCGTTAAAGGGGAATATAGGCGACGTATGAACCACAAGCGGCTGCGTTGGCTAGGTCATGTTTTCAGAATGGATAAAGAAGCTCCAGCAAAGAAGTCTTTTGATGGCAAACACAGTAGTACACGCAAACCGGGAAGACCAAAAGCCCGATGGAAATATCAAGTTGTGCGAGACACATCGAAACTTGGTGTCAGAGATTTTAGAATGAGCGCAGAAGATCGAGGCGCTTGGAACGCTATTCTACGTTCGGCTAGTGGAACAAATATTCTGTCATAGCCAATTAAAGTAACTTTACTTTAAGTAAGTAAGTAAGTAATCTTCAAACATTTAATTATATGGACTATCGATTCAAAGAAACAAAAAATTAATGCATTTCTCTGAATTATGTGTGTGGGTGTTTTTTTTTTTATGAAAAACAATATAAACCTAGAAATTCAATTTCAATCAGAGGCTAGATGATTCAACTCCAAAGGTGAAATACTCTAGAATAAGTAAATATAACATAAAGTTTAGCTAGGTGAAATTTTGTATATCCACGACTATGAATTTTCGTCGAACCTTATACTGACACAAATCTTAATTTCTGTGCTCAGAATATACATCGAAATGAAATGAAAAAGATCTTCGTGAGCACGAAGAGGTAAACTAACAAACTAATGTATATGATGGCTATAACAAAATGTGAGTTCATATAAAAGCTTTTAGAACATGCGTAGGAGGGCTAATATAATTCATTATTATATTGAAATCGGATGAAATTGGCCCCCTCAGATGTAACATCTGAAGTTCGGTCTATATGGAGACTACGTCGAAATGTGGATATTTGTGGACCATGTTTCAAAGAGATATTGAAGGAGGTAATTATTCATTATTCCTAATTTAAAAGCAATCTTATGCAAAATACGTTCTATATGCCCTCAAGAAGTAAAATTAGAACTACAATTAAAATTTGATTGCACTCATATGCATGAGCGAAGCATCCCCATGTTCATTGAAGGGATTTTCTTGAATAATGTACGCGAACATTATATACGCGAGGACATTTTAATACTCACCACCATAGGATGGGCGTATACTAATCTAGTCATTCGGTTTGTAACACAACGAAATATTGATCTGGGCTCCATAAAGAATATAAATTCTTGATCGTTTTGAGATTTTAAGTCGATGTAGCCGTATCCGTCCGTTCATTTGCCCATCCGTCCCTCCGTTCGCCCGTTTATGGAAATCACGATAGCGATTGAATGACTAAAGATATCTGCTGTAAATATTGTACACATATCTCCTATTGATGTATTTCGTTGGGAACTACAAATGGGCCATATTGGTTTAGATTTGGATGTATTGTAGCTTCCTTATATATTGGACCTTCGACTTGACTTCTTCAGCCGCTAGAAGTTGCAAATATTATACGATTGGGCTGAAATTTTGCAAGTAGTATTCAGTTAATAAAGACAATTGTGCTATGTGTAGTCTCAATTGGTTATAACCTGATATAGCTCCCATACAAACCAATCTCCCGATTGACATCTTGATTACTATAATATCTATTATAAATTCAAATGATTGTATTGTCCGAATCTGTATATAAAGGATATAAATTGATCGCCCGGTTTCACATTTTAGGATTTCACATCTTAGAAGTCGCAATTTTAATTCGATTGGGCTGAAATTTTGCACGTTGTGTTATGTTAAGACTACCAACTATCGTGCTAAATATGGTGGCAATTGGTAATAACTTGATATAGGTCACATATATAACCGATTTTCCGAGTTGACATCTTACGCCCCTAGAAACTGCAATTGTTGACCATGGCTGAAATTTTGCACGTAGTGTTTTTTTTACCGTCCACCATAGGATGGGGGTATACCAATTTCGTCATTCTGTTTGTAAAACCTCGAAACAAGAGTCTAAGACCCAATAAAGTATAAATATTCTTGATCGTCATGACATTTTAAGTCGAACTAGCCATGTCCGTCCGTTTGACCGTCTATCTGTCGAAAGCACGCTAACTTTCATAGGAGTAAAGCTAGGCGCTTGAAATTTTGCACAAATAGTTTTTAGTAGTGTAGGTCGTTTGGGATTTTAAATGGGCCAAATCGGTCCAAGTTTTGATATAGCTGCCACATAAACCGATCTTGGGTCTTTACTTCTTGAATCTGTAGAGGGCCTCAATTCTCATCCGATTTAAAATTGAAGTTTTGCACGCGATGTTTCGGTATCACTTGTAACAACTGTGCTAAATGTGGTTCAAATCGGTACATAACCTGGTATAGCTGCCATATAAGCCGATCAGGGGTCTTGAATTCTTCAGCTTTTAGAAGGCGCAATTCCTATCCGATTTGGCTGTTATTTTGCATGAGGTGTTTTGTTATTACTTCCAACAACTGTGCTAAGTATGGTTCAAATCAGTTCATAACTTGGTACAGCTGCCATACAAACCGATCATGGATCTTGAGTTCTTGAGCCGCTAGAGGGCGCAGTTCTCATCCGATTTGGCTGAAATTTTGCATGAGGTGTTTTAGTATCACTTCCAACAACTGTGTTAAATATGGTTCAAACCGGTACATAACCTGGTACAGCTGCTATATAAACCGATCTTGGATCTTGAATTTTTGAGCCTCCAGAGGCGCAGTTCCCATATTGACTTCTTAAGTCTCCAGAGGGCGAAGTTCTACTCCGATTTGGCTGAAATTTTGTACAATGGCTTCTCCCATGCGTGTTAAATATGGCCTGAATCGATCTATAGCCTGATACAGCTCCCATATAAATCGATCTCCCGATTTTGCTTCTTGAGCCCCTACAAGGCTTATTCTTATCCGAATGCACCGAAATATTAAACAATGACTTCTACAATGTTCAGCATTCAATTCATTTATGGTCCGAATCGCACTATAATTTGATATAGCTCGAATGCCATAACAGTTCTTATTCATTATTTTTTGTTTACCTAAAAAGAGATACCGCGCAAAGAACTCAATAAACGCGATCCATGGTGGAGGGTATATAAGATTCGGCCCGGCCGAACATAGCACACTCTTACTTGTTGTTTATACAATTGTCATTATTGCTGCCATACTTAAAGGCCTTAAACTACAATTGAATAGAACTCTTTGTCACCTTCAAGAACATCCTCTAAATTCAATTATCAATTTGATTATTTGCCAAGCCTTTCGGTTTACAACAGCTACAAATGTATTGTTTGTTTTTATTTTACTCCATTAAAATGAAAGTTTTCTAAATAACGGCATTGAAACATTACTTCAATATAATGGCATAAGCCCAAGACAAACACTTTTCTTTGGCACACACACAGTTCTAACCAAAACATAAATACTTGTCGTTGAGAATACAAAAGAAATTTCTAATTTATTTTCTATTTACCAAATTATACCCAAATGAGCAATAGTTGGTTCAATTTTAATAATTACATCGTTTCCTTTTGCTTCTGGCTAAAGTTTTTAATCCTCCTATCAAAGGCAGATAAATTATGAGCTGTGAGGTGAGAAGTTTCCGGTCCATAAACATAATAAAGTTGCTAAAAACGGAGTTGCCATACTTTAAAATTAAATGGAACTAAATTCTACATAACTAAAAATGCAACATATATAAATTCAACGAAAAGATGTCAATTACGAACGGCGGCCCCTTATCTATGGGGTAAAACTTTAATCGGACTACACTTTTTGATAGTTGGAGGCCACCGTACCGGTTAGCAGGTCCGCATAAGACGCTGAGTGCCTTGGTTCGAATCCTGGGGACAACATCAGAAATAATTTTCAGCGCTGGTTATCCCCTCCTAATGCAGCCGACATTTGTGAGGAACTATGCCATTGGAAACAAGTAAGAACGTGCTAAGTTCGTTCGGGCCGATTTTTTTTACCCTCCCTCATGGATCACATTTATCGAGTTCTTTGCGGGGTGTCTTTTTTTAGGCAAACAAAGAATAATGAATAAGAACTGTTATGCTATTGGAGCTATATCAAATTATAGTCCGATTCGGACCATAAATGAATTGAATGTTGAATGTCGCCTTGTAGGGGCTTAAGAAGCAAAATCGGGAGATCGGTTTATATAGGAGCTGTATCAAGCTATATATCGTTTAGGACCATATTGAACACTTATGTTGAATGTCACGGGAGAAGCCATTATCAAAAAATTTCTGATTAAAATTTCACCCTTAAAGACGCAAGAATTCAATATCCCAGATCGGTTTATATGGCAGCAATATTAGGTTATGTAGCGATTAGTGCAGAACTTAACACAGTTGTTGGAAGTCATAACACCCCATGCCAAATTTTAGCCAAATCGGATGAGAATTGCGCCCTCTAGCGGCTCAAGAACTCAAGATCCAAGATAGGTTTATATGGCAGCTATACCAGGTTATGAACCGATTTGAACCATACTTAGCACAGTTGTTGGAAAAAATAACAAAACACCTCATGCAAAATAACAGCCAAATCGGATAAAAATTGCGTCCTCTAGAAGCTGAAGAATTCAAGACCCCAGACCGGTTTATATGGGAGCTATAACTGGTCATGTACCGATTTGAACCATATTTGGCACAGTTGTTGCAAGTGATACCAAAATATTGCGTGCAAATCGGACGAGAATTGCGCCCTCTAAAGGCTCAAGAAGTCAAGACCCAAGATCGGTTTATATGGCAGCTATATCAAAACATGGACCGATTTGGCCCATTTACAATCCCAACCGACCTACACTAATAAGAAGTATTTGTGCAAAATTGCAAGCGGCTAGCTTTACTCATTTGAAAGTTAGCGTGCTTTCGACAGCCAGACGGACGGACATGGCTAGATCGACTTAAAATGTCATTACGGTCAAGAGTCCATTTACTTTAAAGGGTCTTAGACGCATATTTTGGAGTGTTACAAACAGAATGGCAAAATTAGTATATCCCCCATCCTATGGAGGAGTGTATAATAAATTAAAGCTATTATTGTAGAATTTTTTACCCAAACTTACCTTTGTAGTTTTATCTGGCAACTTCCTTGAAATTTGAACCATCTATGGTGTTATTCCATTTGCGGAATTAATAATTGCTACAAAGAACAACAGTTTCAGGACCACAAGCATTTATTTCAAATGTTGGAGTCATTAAAGGCAGCCTAAAACGAAACAGAAAAATTAACAAAATATTAACATAGCACTCCATCCTAAGAATAATACAAATGTTTATAGAAATTAATTCAAATGTACTACACCTTCTCTTGTTTTAGTCCAATTACCCAAAATTTGTCCTTTGAAACACCTGAGCTTCAAAGAGAAACGCAGTCCCTGTTGAAGTGAAAATTATGTGACAAAGTGGGCAAACATTTTTGCTGTCAAACAAAAAAAAAAAAAATGGCTGTTACAGTTTAAAAAGCAAAAATCTATGAACAAAGCTATAAATTACAATGAGGGACTTCTATTTTGTACCAACATTTTTGGGAAGAGCATAAAATAATAGGTAGCGGAGATTGGCAGAGACTCGTAAGTGACCTATTCTTGTTTCAATTTCAGTTTTGCCTTACTCAGTCAGGCTGAATTTCAGTTTTTCCATAGGAAACCTTATTCAGACAGGCTCGATTTCAATTTTCCCATGGGAAAACTTTATTCAGCCATCCTAAACTTTAGTTTCTTCCTAGGAAAACCTTATTCTGACTGGCTTAAATTCAGTTTTCTCATAGGAAAATCTTATTCAGCCATTTCACTTTTTCCATAAAAGAAGCTTATACAGCCAGGTTCAATTTTAGTTTCTCATACGGCTGAATTTCAGATTTCCTTTAGGAAAACCTTATTCAGCCAGGATGAACTTAAGTTTTCCCATAGAAAACCTTGTTCAGCCAGGCTAAATTTGAATATTCCCCTAGAAAAGCCTATTCAGTAGCCTGAATATCAGTTCTCCCATATTCAGCCTGGCTGAATTTCAGATTTCCCACAGAAAAACCTTGCAGCCAGTCTGAATTTCAGTTTTCTCAAAGAAAAGCTTATTCACCCAGGTTGAATTTCAGTGTTCTCATAGAAAACCTTAATCAGCGGGCTGTATTCCACTTTTTCCAAAGGAAAATTTTAGTATAGCTTTTGGTA
The DNA here is from genome assembly GCF_963082655.1 of Stomoxys calcitrans. NCBI lineage: Eukaryota > Metazoa > Arthropoda > Insecta > Diptera > Muscidae > Stomoxys > Stomoxys calcitrans. The sequence goes on along the minus strand of NC_081555.1, from coordinate 103,503,617 downwards.
ACATAACGGAACAAATAGGACTTCGAGCTCACTTATGCAAAATCGGTGCGGATAGCATGTGTAGGGCATGTGGGGAAGGTAATGAGACGTTGGGGCATTTCCTATGTCATCGCCCGGCTTTCGCGGCTAAAAGACACCGGTACTTAGTTAGGGACACAATACCAGACATTAATCAACTTAGGGGCGTGGCATGGAAAATAATTACAGATTTGTAAGTAGTTATAAATTCCAAACTTAGATTTTCTTTTTCGATATTACTTTTTAGTATTAAGAGCGCACAACAAGCCAATTACAGTCTTAGGTGTATATCCATAGTGGCGGATTAATATCCGCACCCTCTTTTTATACCCTCCACCATAGGATGGGGGTATACTAATTTCGTAACTCTATTTGTAACTCCTCGAACTATTTGCCTAAGACACCATAATCATATATATATTCTTGATCGTAATGACATTTAAAGTCGAACTAGCCATGTCCGTCCGTTTGTCCGTCTGTCTGTCGAAAGCACGCTAACTTTCAATGGAGTAAAGCTAGCCGCTTGAATTTTTGCACAAATACTTCTTATTAGTGTAGGTCGGTTGGGATTGTAAATGGGCTATATCGGTCCACGTTTTCATAAAGCTGCCATATAAACCGATGTGGGATCTTGACGTCTTGAGCCGATAGAGGGCACAATTATTATCCGATTTGACTGAAATTTTGTACTAAGTAATAACTGTACTAAGTATGGTTGAAATCGGTCCATAACCTGATATAGCTGTCATATAAACCTATCTGTGGTCTTGATTTCTTGAGCGTCTAGAGTGCGCAATTCCTATCCGATTTGACTGAAATTTTGCACGACGTGTTTCGTTACGACTTCCAACAACTGTGCTGAGTATGGTTGAAATCGGTCCATAACCTGATATAGCTGCCATATAAACCGATCTGGGGTCTTGATTTCTTGAGCCTCTAGAGGGTGTAATTTTCATCCGATTTGGCTGAAATTTTGCCCGACGTGTTTCGTTACGACTTCCAAGAACTGTATTAAACATTTTTCAAATCGGTCCATAACCTGATATAGCTGTCATATAAACTATCTGGGGTCTTAATTTCTTGAGCCACTAGAGGGCGCAATTATTATCCGATTTAGCTGAAATTTTGCATGAGATGTTTTGTTATGACACTCAACAACTGTGATAAGAATAGTTCAAATCGGTCCATTACTTGATATAGATGGCATATAAAGCAATATGGTATCTTGACTTCTTGAGCCTCTAAAAGGCGCATGTATTATACGATTTGTCTGAAATGTTGTACAACGGCTTTACCCATGACCTTTAACATGCGTGTCGAATATGGCATGAATCGGTTTATAGTCCAATACAGCTGCCCTATACCACGATCTCCCTATTTTAGTTGTTCAGCCCCTTAAGTGCTCAATTCTTATTAGATTTGGCTGAAATTTTACACAATGGCTTCTTTTATTGTCTCCAATATTCAATATTCTTTTATCCTTTGTTTGCCTAAAAAGAGATACCGTGGAAAGAGAGATATAAGATTCGGCCCGGCCAAACTTAGCACGCTTTTACTTGACATTTTTGAGGTGTTATGCCATGTGAAATCTGCTCACCAAAGAGGTGCCGCCGTTCGGACTCGGCTGTAAAAAGGAGGCCCCTTATCATTGAGCTAAGACTTAACTGACAAAAAAACCTGCTAAAATTAAAAAACACCGTATGATGATATTGTTGTTCTGCTACTGCGCCAGCAGTTCTACAATTTCAATTTCAGCAGGCTTGCTGCTGAATAGTCTGTTGTATGCTGAAAATTATTGCTGCTTAACAGAAGATTTTTGATAAGAAAAAAAAACTAGTAGAAGAGTGCTAAGTACGGCCGGGCCGAATCTCGGGAACACACCACCATAGAATCTGATAAAAATTTATACAACATAAATTTAGTTGAAGGGCTTAGTTTAATCTACATACAAAACTTCAGTCTAACCAGCAAAAACTAAACGTCTAGGATCCGAACAAAGATGATCGAGATTTGATGATTTGCACTACACGCAAAATTTCGGCCAAATCGGTCAAAAATTGCGACTTCCAGGGGCTCAAGAAGACAAAACGGGAGCTATATCTAAATCTGAAACAATATTGCCCATTTGCAATTCCCAATGATCTACATCAATATCAAGTATCTTAAGTTAAGTGTAGTGCAAAACTTCACGCGCCTAGCTTTACGCTTTCGAACGCTATCGTGATTACGACAGACGGACGGACATGGCTAAATCGAATCAGAGCATCGGGACGATCAAGAATATATAAACTTTATTGGGTCTTAGACAAATATTTCAAGTTTTTACAAACGGAATGACTAGATAAGTATAACCCCATCCGATGGTGGTGGGTATAAATATACACAGCACACATTCGTCATAAGCATCAAGTTGGTATGAAACACTTATGCGGCATTTCCCTGTACAAAATACATTGGCACTGTTGTTGTTCTACTTTACTACACACGAGAAATAGAAACAGGCCAAGTATTAGAATAATCGAACAAATGGGTTTCCTCTCAAAAGCGAAAATCAACAAGGGACAGTACTTTGTCATGCATTGCACCCATACAAAAGTAGAGCAAACAACTTATTGTCCAATTCGGGCCATAAATGAATGCTGAACATTGTAGAAGTCATTGTGCAATATTTCAGTTCATTCGGATAAGAATTGCGCCTTGTAGGGGCTCAAGAAGCAAAATGGGGGCAGACCGGTTTATATGGGAGTTGTATCAAGCTATTGATCGATTCAGACCATATTAGATACGTATGTTGAAGGACAGAATTTCTTCCAAATCGGATGAGAATTGCGCCCTCTAGAGGCTCAAGAAGTCAAGATCCCATATAGCTTTATATGGCAGCTATATCAGGTTATGTACCGATTTGCACCATACTTAGCACAGTTATTGAAAGTCATAACAAAACACCTCATGCAAAATTTCAGCCAAATCGGATGAGAATTGCGCCCTCTACAGGCTCAAGAAGTCAAGATCCCAGATAGGTTTATAGGGCAGCTATACCAGATTATGAACCGATTTGAAACATACTTAACACACTTGTTGGAAGTGATATGAAAAGCACCACGTGCAAAATTTCTGTACAATCGGACGAGAATTGCGCCCCCTAGTGACTCAAGATGTCAAGACCCAAGATCGATTTATATGGCAGATATATCAAAACATGAAACGATTTGTCCATTTATCCCAACCGACCTACACTAATAGAAAGTATTTGTGCAAAATTTCAAGCGGCTAGCTTTACTCATTTGAAAGTTTGCGTGTTTTTGACAGACAGACGGACGGACTTAAAATGACATGAAGATCAAGAATATATATTCTTTATAGGGTCTCAGACGTATATTTCGAGGTGTTACAAACAGAACGACGAAATTAGTATACCCCCCATGCTATGGTGGAAGGTATAAAAACAACAAATTTTGTCACAGCCAACTTAAGATAGTTTTCGAAAGAGATATTGACCAGTGGAGAAATGAAGATGTGTGTCTCAGTGGCTGTTTATATTCCATACGGCTCTTCGTACCCTCCACCGAAGGATAAGGGTATATTCATTTGACTATTCCGTTTGCAACACATCAAAATATCCATTTGCGACCCTATAAAGTATTTATATTCTTGATTGTCGTTGAGACGATCTAGTCACGTCCGTCCGTCGGTCGGACTATATCTTAACTATATCTATATCGGATTAAATCTTGATATAGCCCCCAAAAAGACCGATCAGCCGATTTAAGTTCTTAGGCCCATAAAAGCCAAAATTTTCATCCGATTTTACTGAAATTTGAGACAGTGAGTTGTGTAAGGCCGCTCGACATCCCAGATCGGTCCAGATTAGGACATAACTGCCATATAGTCCGATCTCTCGATTTAAGGTCCTAGGCCTATAAAAGACGCATTTTTTAGCCGATTTCTCTAAAAGTAAGGACAGTGGATTATGTTAGGGCTTTCAACATCTTTTTTCAATTTGGCCCAGATCGGTCCAGATTCGGATATAGTTGCCATATAGTCCGATCTCTCGGGTCAAGGTGGTGGCCCTATAAGAGGCGCATTTTTTTTTTGGCTCATTTCGCTGAAATTTAGCACATTGAGTTGTGTTAGGCAGGTCGATATCTCTCTCGGCCATGTCGGCCCACAGTGACTTACGGTTTTTCCACTTTCGTATCCTGTGCGGTTCAGATCGGTCTATATATGGATATAGCTGCCAAAAAGACGAATCTTGAACCAAATAAAACACGCATGCTAGATCTAGCTCTTCTCAATCTTAGCATTAGCAAACAAATGCGCAACTTATAATACCCATTACCACAGTGGTGGTGTAGGGTATAAAAAATGTAATTGTTTTCCTTAGGTATTGTGATGACTCTAAGCTTCATAGGATGTTTCTTCTTGTCGTTTGTTTCCAACTCCTGCCCATATTTTAATTAAAATATACAAAGTGTTCATATCCATGATTGTGTTTCAGGTGCTTTTCATCATTATTATAGCATAACTGTTTTCGTAGCGCTTATTGTTGTCCTGGATGCCTTTGTCATTGTTATTGTTGGCATTCACTAAGACAATCTTTGTTTTCAGCGTTTATAATTAATGTTCTTTCCTAAGGTTTTCATTTGATGAGCCCTACAAAGAAATTTTTGTAAAAGTGATACTTGATAGAGGTGGAAAAAGCATACTTGCAATGTGGAATGGAGAACATTTTTAAACAGATTAAGAGACTAAAGAATATCTGGAATCGGAGTTATAATATATATAGAGTGAGTTTCAGCCAGGCTGAATACAGTTTTTTATATGCAAACTTTAATTGGGAAATCTTTTACTCAGCCAGGCTGAATAAGGTTTTCTATAGGAAAACTTTAATTCAGCCTGGCTGAATAAGGTTTTCTATAGGAAAACTTTAATTCAGCCTGGCTGAATAAGGTTTTCTATAGGAAAACTTTAATTCAGCCTGGCTGAATAAGGTTTTCTATAGGAAAACTTTAATTCAGCCTGGCTGAATAAGGTTTTCTATAGGAAAACTTTAATTCAGCCTGGCTGAATAAGGTTTTCTATAGGAAAACTTTAATTCAGCCTGGCTGAATAAGGTTTTCTATAGGAAAACTTTAATTCAGCCTGGCTGAATAAGGTTTTTTATAGGAAAACTTTAATTCAGCCTGGCTGAATAAGGTTTTCTATAGGAAAACTTTAATTCAGCCTGGCTGAATAAGGTTTTCTATAGGAAAACTTTAATTCAGCCTGGCTGAATAAGGTTTTCTACAGGAAAACTTTAATTCAGCCTGGCTGAATAAGGTTTTCTATAGGAAAACTTTAATTCAGCCTGGCTGAATAAGGTTTTCTATAGGAAAACTTTAATTCAGCCTGGCTGAATAAGGTTTTCTATAGGAAAACTTTAATTCAGCCTGGCTGAATAAGGTTTTCTATAGGAAAACTTTAATTCAGCCTGGCTGAATAAGGTTTTCTATAGGAAAACTTTAATTCAGCCTGGCTGAATAAGGTTTTCTATAGGAAAACTTTAATTCAGCCTAGCTGAATAAGGTTTTCTATAGGAAAACTTTAATTCAGCCTGGCTGAATAAGGTTTTCTATAGGAGAACTTTAATTCAGCCTGGCTGAATAAGGGTTTCTATAGGAAAACTTTAATTCAGCCTGGCTGAATAAGGTTTTCTATAGGAAAACTTTAATTCAGCCTGGCTGAATACGGTTTTCTATAGGAAAACTTTAATTCAGCCTGGCTGAATAAGGTTTTCTATAGGAAAACTTTAATTCAGCCTGGCTGAATAAGGTTTTCTATAGGAAAACTTTAATTCAGCCTGGCTGAATAAGGTTTTCTATAGGAAAACTTTAATTCAGCCTGGCTGAATAAGGTTTTCTATAGGAAAACTTTAATTCAGCCTGGCTGAATAAGGTTTTCTATAGGAAAACTTTAATTCAGCCTGGCTGAATAAGGTTTTCTATAGGAAAACTTTAATTCAGCCTGGCTGAATAAGGTTTTCTATAGGAAAACTTTAATTCAGCCTGGCTGAATAAGGTTTTCTATAGGAAAACTTTAATTCAGCCTGGCTGAATAAGGTTTTCTATAGGAAAACTTTAATTCAGCCTGGCTGAATAAGGTTTTCTATAGGAAAACTTTAATTCAGCCTGGCTGAATAAGGTTTTCTATAGGAAAACTTTAATTCAGCCTGGCTGAATAAGGTTTTCTATAGGAAAACTTTAATTCAGCCTGGCTGAATAAGGTTTTCTATAGGAAAACTTTAATTCAGCCTGGCTGAATAAGGTTTTCTATAGGAAAACTTTAATTCAGCCTGGCTGAATAAGGTTTTTTATAGGAAAACTTTAATTCAGCCTGGCTGAATAAGGTTTTCTATAGGAAAACTTTAATTCAGCCTGGCTGAATAAGGTTTTCTATAGGAAAACTTTAATTCAGCCTGGCTGAATAAGGTTTTCTACAGGAAAACTTTAATTCAGCCTGGCTGAATAAGGTTTTCTATAGGAAAACTTTAATTCAGCCTGGCTGAATAAGGTTTTCTATAGGAAAACTTTAATTCAGCCTGGCTGAATAAGGTTTTCTATAGGAAAACTTTAATTCAGCCTGGCTGAATAAGGTTTTCTATAGGAAAACTTTAATTCAGCCTGGCTGAATAAGGTTTTCTATAGGAAAACTTTAATTCAGCCTAGCTGAATAAGGTTTTCTATAGGAAAACTTTAATTCAGCCTGGCTGAATAAGGTTTTCTATAGGAGAACTTTAATTCAGCCTGGCTGAATAAGGGTTTCTATAGGAAAACTTTAATTCAGCCTGGCTGAATAAGGTTTTCTATAGGAAAACTTTAATTCAGCCTGGCTGAATACGGTTTTCTATAGGAAAACTTTAATTCAGCCTGGCTGAATAAGGTTTTCTATAGGAAAACTTTAATTCAGCCTGGCTGAATAAGGTTTTCTATAGGAAAACTTTAATTCAGCCTGGCTGAATAAGGTTTTCTATAGGAAAACTTTAATTCAGCCTGGCTGAATAAGGTTTTCTATAGGAAAACTTTAATTCAGCCTGGCTGAATAAGGTTTTCTATAGGAAAACTTTAATTCAGCCTGGCTGAATAAGGTTTTCTATAGGAAAACTTTAATTCAGCCTGGCTGAATAAGGTTTTCTATAGGAAAACTTTAATTCAGCCTGGCTGAATAAGGTTTTCTATAGGAAAACTTTAATTCAGCCTGGCTGAATAAGGTTTTCTATAGGAAAACTTTAATTCAGCCTGGCTGAATAAGGTTTTCTATAGGAAAACTTTAATTCAGCCTGGCTGAATAAGGTTTTCTATAGGAAAACTTTAATTCAGCCTGGCTGAATAAGGTTTTCTATAGGAAAACTTTAATTCAGCCAGGCTGAATAAGGTTTTCTATAGGAAAACTTTAATTCAGCCTGGCTGAATAAGGTTTTCTATAGGAAAACTTTAATTCAGCCTGGCTGAATAAGGTTTTCTATAGGAAAACTTTAATTCAGCCTGGCTGAATAAGGTTTTCTATAGGAAAACTTTAATTCAGCCTGGCTGAATAAGGTTTTCTATAGGAAAACTTTAATTCAGCCTGGCTGAATAAGGTTTTCTATAGGAAAACTTTAATTCAGCCTGGCTGAATAAGGTTTTCTATAGGAAAACTTTAATTCAGCCTGGCTGAATAAGGTTTTCTATAGGAAAACTTTAATTCAGCCTGGCTGAATAAGGTTTTCTATAGGAAAACTTTAATTCAGCCTGGCTGAATAAGGTTTTCTATGGGAAAACTTTAATTCAGCCTGGCTGAATAAGGTTTTCTATGGGAAAACTTTAATTCAGCCTGGCTGAATAAGGTTTTCTATAGGAAAACTTTAATTCAGCCTGGCTGAATAAGGTTTTCAATAGGAAAACTTTAATTCAGCCTGGCTGAATAAGGTTTTCTATAGAAAACTTTAATTCAGCCTGGCTGAATAAGGTTTTCTATAGAAAACTTTAATTCAGCCTGGCTGAATAAGGTTTTCTATAGGAAAACTTTAATTCAGCCTGGCTGAATAAGGTTTTCTATAGGAAAACTTTAATTCAGCCTGGCTGAATAAGGTTTTCTATAGGAAAACTTTAATTCAGCCTGGCTGAATAAGGTTTTCTATAGGAAAACTTTAATTCAGCCTGGCTGAATAAGGTTTTCTATAGGAAAACTTTAATTCAGCCTGGCTGAATAAGGTTTTCTATAGGAAAACTTTAATTCAGCCTGGCTGAATAAGGTTTTCTATAGGAAAACTTTAATTCAGCCTGGCTGAATAAGGTTTTCTATAGGAAAACTTTAATTCAGCCTGGCTGAATAAGGTTTTCTATAGGAAAACTTTAATTCAGCCTGGCTGAATAAGGTTTTCTATAAGAAATTCATTTTTTTTTTAATTGTCTGATGTTAGTGTACCACTATAAACTAACCTAGCACAACGTAACTCGATAATGCGTTTTCGATTTATCTTCATACTTGAGGAAATGCCAATATGTCTATGTTCCATATGTTAAGCGCTATGTATGAGAATATAACAGTATGGAAAAAATGTTGTTAATCTAAGATGACCGTCAGTATATCACATTGAATTACCCTCAAAATATTTTTTAAAACCACCATGCTGTGGTTTTTAAGCGTTTGAACTCAATGTGGGGCCAACAAATAAACCGATACATATACCTTGAATTAATTAATAGCTGATTTCATCATTTATCATTTTTAAACCTTTGGTAGGGGGAATTCCCAATCACATTTTCTGGCATAGAATTTGGTATTGAGCTCTTGAGATTCTGTAATCCATTTTCGGTTTTGCTGTTCTTCTTCTCCTTCTATTTGTTTCATTTCATAATGTAAAGTACGAGCATTTGTTGCTCTTTTGTTCTTGAAGGCAGAAAGCAGAATATTAATTAAATAACGCATCTCCTCGTCTGTTGTATTACAATACGACAACAGAATACAACAGTTTGCACTTTTCAATGGCTTACAAATTAATTAATGATTTTTTTGTTCATCTTAAAATAAAAAGACGCGAGCGCTACTGCCTGCTTCCGTTAGCAAGCTATTGAACTGAGTAGCATTGAAATTCATTTGCAATTGAGCTGGCTACAATTTTAATTGTTCTTCTTTGAGAAAAGGAATCTGTATGATTAATGGAATTTATCTAAATATTGTCATAAACATGAATTGGGAAAAACTACTTGAAGAACGGGTATTAAATGTAATAAGATATGAATAATGATTACTTACAATGACAATTGGTGCTGACAACAAATTCTCGGAAGCGTTTAATTATACTTTTCATACCCCAAACAAAATGTTCATATCTATTATATAAAAATGAAAGTGATGCGCTTTGTTTGTTTGTTCCGAATAGACTCAAAAACGGTTGAACCGATTTTCAAGAAATTTTCACAGATGATAGAGTCCGGTGAAAATAGGATACCTCATTTTGTGTTATCCGGTGCGGACCCCTTCACTAACCTCAAGTTTCCAAACGCCAGATCTCGGAAGTAGGTACATCGGTTTAAGTGAAATTTTGTACACCACCTTATGGTAACCCAAAAACACAAAATTGCCACAATGTTTACTTTTTCAAATAACCGTGGGGGACGCCCTACCCCAAACCCTCCCAAAGCGACATGTTTAACGATTGGGACAATATGGGTATCAAATGAAAGGTATTTAAGAGTAGAGTACGAATTTGATACAACAATTTGAGCTCATGTATCGGTGGGTCGACCCACCCCCAACAAACGGCCCAACATTAGCATGTTTACCGATTGCCGTAATATGGGCATCAAATGAAAGGTAATTGGAAGCAGAATACGAAACTTATAAAAAAATGTTGGGTCAAGACCCAGGGTAGCCGCCCAAGCCCTAAAATCACCCCAAACGGACATTAGCCGAATGGAACAGTATGGGATTCAAACGTAAGGTACGTGAGAGTAGTATTATAAGCTTACTCGAAAGTTTGGGATCTATTGGGTTGCTCAAAAAGTAATTGCGGATTTTTTAAAAGAAAGTAAATGCATTTTTAATAAAACTTAGAATGAACTTTAATCAAATATACTTTTTTACACTTTTTTTCTAAAGCTAGCTAAAAGTAACAGCTGATAACTGACAGAAGAAATAAATGCAATTACAGAGTCACAAGCTGTGAAAAAATTTGTCAACGCCGTCTATATAAAAAATCCGCAATTACTTTTTGGGCAACCCAAAATTTCATGGCGGATCATGTACACCAAACTTGACTAGATGGGATTCAAACGAAAGGTATTTGAGAGTAGAATACGAAAATTATATAAAGATTAAATTATGCCCCAAATGGATATGTATACCAAACGGAACAATATGGGTTTCTAATGGAAGTTATATGATTGTTATATACGAATATAAATTGTTTTGAAAGGGCGCCGCAAACACTTATGGATATTGCAAAGCACACCGGGTCAGCTAGTTGTACATAAATTTAAAATAAAATAAAATTGAATTAAATAAAGTAAAAAAATATAAAATAAAATAATAAAGAAAACTAGTAAAAAGGCGTTAAGTTCGGCCGGGCCGAACTTTGGATACCCACCAACTCGGGTATATATGTAAACCACTTTTCGTCAAAATCCTTAGAAAAATGCATACCTTCCTTAGAAAAATGCATACAGCAGCTATATCGAAATATGTTCCGATTTGGACCAAATACAAATAATTACAAGTCATTGTTCAATTGTGTATTGGAGGCCACCGTAGCGCAGAGGTTAGCATGTCCGCCCATGACGCTGAACGCCTGGGTTCGAATCCTGGCGAGACCAGAAATAATTTTCAACGGTCCTTTTCTCCTTTTAATGTTGGCAACATTTGTGAGGTACCATGCCATGTTAAACTTCTCTCCAAAGAGGTGTCGCACTGCGCCACGCCGTTCGGACTCCGCTATAAAAAGGAGGCCCCTTACCATTGAGCTTAAAACTTGAATCGGACTTCACTCATTGATATGTGAGAAGTTTGCCCCTGTTCCTTTGAGGAATGTTCATGGGCAAAATTTGCATTTGCATAACAAAATATTGATCTTTTTAGTAGCTATATTTAAAAGTAAACCGATCTGAACCATATACGACACGAATGTCGAAAAGCTTAACACAAGTCACTGTAACAAATTTCAGTGAAATGGGATTATAAATGCGCCTTTTATGTGGCCAAGACTATAAGTCGAGATATCGCAGGCCAAGACTATAAGTCGAGATATATAAGTCGAGATATCACAGTCGAGATATCTATCTATACCTATATGGCAGTTATATCCATATCAGGATCGTTTGGGCCAAGTTGCAGAAAAATTTAGAAGAGCCTAACGCAACTCACTTTCCCAAATTTCGGCGAAATCGGACAATAAATGCGCTTTTTATGGCCCAGAAATATTAAATCGAGAGATCGATCTGTATGTCAGCTATATTCGAATCTAGACCGATCTGAGCCGAATTGAAGAATGATGTCGACTGGCCCAATACAACTCACTGTCCCAAATTTTTGCGACATCGGACAATAAATGCGCCTTTTATTGGCCCAAAACCTTAAATGTAGAGATCGGTCTATATGGCAGCTATATTCAAATGCGGACCGATCTAGACCAAATTAAAGAAGGATGTCGAAGGTCCTAACACAACTCACTGTCCCATATTTCGGCGACATCGAACAATAAATGCGCCTTTTTTGGCCTAAGACACTAAATCGGCGGATTGGTCTATATGGCAGCTATATCCAAATCTGGACCCATCGGGGCCAATTTGAAGAAGGATGTCGAGGGGCCTAACATAACTCATTGTCCCAAATTTTGGCAACATCGAAATAAATGCGCCTTTTTTGCTCCCAAGACCTTAAATCGAAAGATCGGTCTATATGGCAGCTATATCCAAATCTAGACCGACCTGAACCAAATTGGAAAAGGATGTCAAAGGCTCTAAAGCAACTCACTGTCCAAAATTTTGGCAAAAAAGGACTATAAATGCGCCTTTTATGGGCCCAAGACCTTAAATTGAGAGATCGGTCTATATGGCAGCTATATCCAAATCTGGACCGATCAGAGCCAAATTGAAGAAGGAAATTTCAGTAAAATCGGATAATGAATGTATTTTTTATGGCCCTAAAACTCTAAATCAGCGGATCGGTCTATATGGGGGCTATATCAAGATATAGTCCGATATAGCCCATCTTCGAACTTAACCTGCTTATGGCCAAAAAAATGGTCTGTGCAAAGTTTCAGCTCAATATCTCTATTTTTATTCCCTCCCCCATAGGATAGGGGTATACTATTGGGTTGCCCAAAAAGTAATTGCGGATTTTTTAAAAGAAAGTAAATGCATTTTAATAAAACTTAGAATGAACTTTAATCAAATATACTTTCTTTTACACTTTTTTCTAAAGCAAGCTAAAAGTAACAGCTGATAACTGACAGAAGAAATAATGCAATTACAGAGTCACAAGCTGTGAAAAAATTTGTCAATGCCGACTATGTGAAAAATCCGCAATTACTTTTTGGGCAACCCATAATTTCGTCATTCTATTTGTAACACCTCGAAATATGCGTTTGAGACCCCATAAAGTATATATATTCTTGATCGTCATGTCATTTCAATTCGAACAAGCCATGTCCGTCCGTCCATCTTTCCGTCCGTCCGTCTGTCCGTCCGTCCGTCCGTCCGTCTGTCCGTCCGTCCGTCCGTCTGTCCGTCCGTCCGTCTGTCCGTCCGTCCGTCCGTCTGTCCCTCCGTTTGTCTGTCGAAAGCACGCTAACTTTCGAAGGAGTAAAGCTAGTCGCTTGAAATTTTGCACAAATTCTTCTTATTAGTGTAGGTCAGTTGGGATTGTAAATGGGCCAAATCGGTTCATGTTTTGATATAGCTGCCATATAAACCGATCTTGGGTCTTGACTTCTTGAGCCTCTAGAGGGCGCAATTTCTATCCGATTGGGCTGCAATTTTGCACATATTTTTTTGATATGACTTCCAATAACCTCGCTAAGTATAGTTTAAATCGGTCCATGTTTTGATATAGCTGCCATATAAACCGATCTTGGGTCTTGACTCCCTGAGCCTCTAGAGGGAACAATTCTAGTCCGATTTGACTGATATTTGGAAGTAGTTTTTTTGCACGTAGTGTTTTGGTATCACTTCCAACAACTGTGTTAAGTCTGATTCAAATCGGGACATAACCTTGTATTACTGCCATATAAACCGATCTTGGATCTTGACTTCTTGAGCCAATAGAACGCGCAATTCTCATCCGATTTAACTGAAATTTTGAATGAGGTGTTTTGTTATGACTTCCAATAACCGTGCTAAGTATGACGCGAATCGGAACATAACCTGATGTGGCTGCCATATAAACCGATCTAGGATCTTGACTTCTTGAGCCTCTAGAGGGCGCAATTATCATCCGATTTGGAAGAAATTTTGTACAATGGCTTCTCTCATGACTTTCAACATACGTGTCTAAAATGGTCTGAATCGATCAGTAGCTTGATACAGCTCCCATATAAACCTATCTCCCGATCTGGTTTCTTGAGCCCCTACAAGGAGCAATTCTTATACGAATGAACTTAAATATTATACAATGACTTCTACAATATTCAGCATTCATTTATGATCCGAATCGGACTGTAACTTGTAATAGCCCCAATAGCAAAACAGTTCTTATTCTTTGTTTGCCTAAAAAGCGATACCGCGCATAGAACTCGACAAATGCGATCCATGGTGGAGGGTATATAAGATTCGGCCCGGCCGAACTTAGCACGCTCTTACTTGTTAAAGACTATAGCGTGATTTCAACAGACAGAAGGACGGACATGGCTGGATCATCTTAGATTTTTATGACTATAGCGTGATTTCAACAGACAGACGGACGGACATGGCTGGATCATTTTAAATTTTTACGACTATGGCGTGATTTCAACAGACAGACGGACGGACATGCCTGGATCGTCTTAGATGTTTACGACCATCAAGAATATATATACGTTATAGGGTCGGAAAGGGATATTTCGATGTGTTGCAACCGAAATGACAAAATAATATACCCCCATCCATCGCTGGTGGGTATAATGACGAGATCTGTATACCCCTTTTATATGGTGGTTGTTATAAAACATCCACGTTTCCACATATTTGGATGTAAACAATCACAATCCAATGTTGCCATTGATATAAAAATAGATATCGCAGTATTTCAAACCCACTGAGAAGCTCAATGGCTTCAGCTTCAGTAAATGTATTGAAAAACGATTTGCTCAAGTCATCGCCCATAATCGCTAGTGTGGCGTTAATGATTAACTCTGGCATTGGTCCAGATATGACACGACGAGTTAGCTCGTTGCAGCCAAATGGACATTTATCAAGATGTGCAAGCAAAAGCCAAAGCATAGGGGTTATCAGTAAAACGATCCAAGTGGAATTGAAAAAAAATAAAAAAAAACCTAAGCAAAATTATCAGCAGAAGTATAAAATATAAAGGCATGCGAAAAATCTGTATGAAAAGATAATTAATCCCTAATGGTTGGTCTTCAAAACCACAAAGCTCAGTGATTTGTGTGTTGTTAATCAAAAAGTGTGTGCAAATCGCAGAAAAGACTTAAAAGGAAGCCCTTAAGCCATAAAACCTGAAATACAAAAATAATTCGTTTTTAATGCCGTTAAATTGAAAACCAAAAAAAAACAAAAATCAAAAATCAAAACATTCAAATCTATGTGTAAAACCCAAGCGATGACATTCAAATCAATTAGCAAAACCGTTGAAACAAGCGACCATTGGGGCTTTAGGGGCCCGTGGGCAGCAACGTGACTAATGTTTTGCACTTGGACAGTCACCTGCATCAAGTGGAGAATGTCTGTCTGACTGCTCTCAAATGATTCATTCAAACCGAAGACAGACCGAATGTCGTTAACATAAATTTTGTTGCTTATGTTCTGCATAAATTTTATTTATTATGAAATATACCGGCAAATTAGACAGTTGATAGACCAAATTTTTATTTTCATGCCCATATAAACAGTTTCGGTAGCAATTTAAATGTGCCACCATTAACTAGATGGTTATTAGCGCCAAACTAACAATAGTTCATAAATATTCATGAAAAGACTAAAATCAGAGATCGAGTGGAAGCAAGAGAATTGTTCATTAATTTTCAACTGATTGCTTAATAGCTTTAGGAACTTAACCAACCAATAAACTGTCTACCCCTAAAGGAGTCAGTTCATAAAATGCAGACATGAAAGAAAAGGCTCAAAGTAACTTTGGGAAAAGAAAAATTTAATTTCTATGAGCTGTAGCTCAGAGGTTTGCATGTCCGCCTATGACGCTGAACGCCTGGGTTCGAATCCTGGCGAGACCATCAGAAAACATTTTTTTTTCAGCGGTGGTTTTCCCCTCCTAATGCTGGCAACATTTATGACGTGCTACACCGTGTAAAACTTCTCTCCAAAGAGGTGTCGCACTGCGGTACGCCGTTCGGACTTGGCTATAAAAAGGAGGCCCCTTATCATTGAGCTTAAACTTGAATCGGACTGCACTCATTGATATGTGACAAGTTTGCTCCTGTTCCTTGGTGAAATGTTCATGGGCAAAAATTTACAAAATTTTGAAGTGTGAATACTGAATACTGCTAAGAAATGCATTTGCATTATCTAGGAAGTCTTCGAAGTTCGAGTCTCTTGGAATTTTAGACTAATGCAAACAAGTAAGAGCGTGCTAAGTTCGGCCGGGCCGAATCTTGAAATCCACCACCATGGATTCTGCTAAAATTGTGACGCTATATCTGGTTACAGACCGATTTAGACCGTACTTGACACTTATTGAGAGTCATAACAGAACACTATGTGCAAAATTTCAGCCAAATCGGACTAAAAATGCGGCTTATAAGGGCTCAAGAAGTCAAATCGGGAAATCGGTCTATATGGGAGCTATGTCAGGTTATAGACCGAAGATGGCACAGTTCTTTGAAGTCATAACAGAACGCCCACATACAAAATTTCAGCCAAATCGGACAAAAAATGCGGCTTGTAAGGACTCAGGAAGTCAAATCGGTAAATTGGTTTATATGGGAGCTATATCAGGTTAAATACCGATTTGGACCACAGTTGATTGGAAGTCAGAGCGGAACACCATGTGCACAATTTCAGCCAAATCGGAGAAAAATAACGGCTTCCAGAGGCTCAAGAAGTCAAATCGGGAGATCGCTTTATGTGGGAGGGAGCTTTAACAGGTTATAGACCGAATTGATAGGTATTTGGCACAGTTGTTGGAAGTCATAACAGAACACCACATACAAAATTTCAGCCAAATCGGACAAAAATTGCGGCTTCCAGGGACTCAAGAAGTCAAATCGGGAGATCGATTTATGTGTGAGCTATATCTAAATCTGAACAGATATGGCCAATTTTCAATCCCCAACGACCTATATCAATATTAAGTATCTGTGCAAAATTTCAATCTACGAGTTTTACGCGTTCGACCGCTATCGGGTAGATCGAATTAGAATGTCGAGACGATCCTGAATACATTGGTTCAAATTGGACTATATTTGGGTTTGACTGTTATATAGACCGATCTGCCGGTTTGGGGTCTTTAGCCCCTAAAAGCCGCAATTATTGTGCGATTTTGCTAAAATCTGTAATAGTGAGTTCCATTAGTGCTCCTGGTATCCAACTAAAATATGGTTCATATCGCACCATATTTGCATATAGCTGCCATGTATACCGATATACCTATGTAAGGTCTTAAGCCCATAAATGACGCATTATTAAGCCGATTTGGCTAAAATTTAGAACAGTGAGTTGTAGTAGAACCTCCAATTGCCAACCGAAAAAACGTCTATTTCGGTCCATATTACCATATATTTTCCACATAGACTGATATGCTCATTTAGGGTCTTACCTTTCATTTGAGCCACATATTGGCATGGTCGAAAATTTTTTTTCCCTTTAGGGCTGTTTTGGGGAAGGGGTGATGCCTTAAACACATGGTCCTACATTTGGATATCAAATTCGTATTCTACTCCCAAATACCTTTATTTAAGGCCCATATTGCGATGGTCACTAAAAATTTGCTGTTTGTGGGGTATTTTGGGAAAGGGGTAGACCCCCAGAAGATTGGTCCCGCAAATGGGTATCAATTCTTGCTCAACCCCCCAATTCCTTTTATTTAAGCCACACATTCGTTTTCTGATCTCAAATACCATTCACTTGAAGCCCTTATTGAAAAAGCCAGCAAATATGTTCGGTTTGGAGTATGAGCCCTAAAAACTATGAATATCGAGTTCCACTGTCTTGAAGATCCAAATTGTCTTGGTGAGCAAATTCGTCCTACTTGGGGGTTGTTAAGGTGGTGGACGTCCCCTAGACATTTGGTACCGATTGTTGATGTCAGATTCTCCATTTCAGCTTCATTTTATATAGTCGGCAAACATGACCGGTTTGGGGTGTGTTTTGAAGGATGGAGCGGCCACTCAGTGACTTGGTCTTTGAAAATATGTCTCAGATTCGTGTTCAACTCTAAAATACCTATTATTTGAGCCTCATATTGCAATGGTCAGCAAATACTTACTATTTGGGTGGTGTTGTAGACACTTTTCCCGAATATTGATATCAAATTCGTGTTTTACTCCCAAGGACCTTTAATTTGAGCCCCAAATTGGTATGGTCGTAAATTTGACCCCTTTGGGGGATGTTTTTTGGGAAAGGCAGCCCCCCAAACACTTGGTCTCATATTTGGATATCAGATTCTAATTCTACACTCAAATACCTTTTATTTAAGCCCCATATTCCCATGGTCAGTAAATAAGTCCTGTTTGGGGGTGTGTTTTGGGAAAGGGGTGGACTCTTCGAAACGTGGTCCCACATTGGGATATCAGATTCGTATTTTACTCGCTTATACCTTTCATTTGAGTCCCATATTGCCATGGTCGATAATTATGTCCGATTTAAGGGTGTTTTGGGGGTTGGGGTGGTCCCCCAAACACTTAGTCCTACAATTGGATATCAGACACATTTTCTTATCCTAAATACCTTTCATTTGAGTCCCATATTGTCGTGATTGGTGTATATATATATTTGGTAAGTTTTGGGATGGGGCGCCCGCCCTAGGTACCCCATCCAAAATTTGAAAACCAAATTTTTGTTTGTAGGTTTATATAAGAGAGCATACAAAATTTTAAATCGCACTAGCCATTTTCGAGATCTGGCGTTTCTGAAAATTTGGGTAAGGGGAGGGTCCGCTCCCCCTTCACATATCAAAAAATGTAGTACCCTATTTTCACCATGGGTGAAATGCACCTTCAGTGAAATTTTCATGAAAATTGGTTGAGCCGTTTCAGAGTCTATAAGGAACACACAAACAAACAAACCTACAAACAAACAAAAATAGATTTTTGTATATAAAATATGGGGCCCTAGATCATTATGGGCCCCATATACCCACGAACATCCTATGGTGGTGGGTATAATAAGGCCCATTTATTACCCTATATCACTGAATTTGGGAACTACTGTGAGCTGCGTTAGACTAGCGACTTCCACATAGAGTTAGTTTAGATCTCAGCATATTTCGATATAGGTGATACGGGTTTATAAATGCTTCATGTTCATATTTATCTCAGGTGGTGGGTATACAAAATTCGACCCAACCGAACTTAACATGCTCTCATTACATAGCTGCCATCATTTGCAAGCACCATCTAGCCAGCATTAATTTTCCCAGAAACCAAACATTTTTTTTCCCACATGAATTGAAAAGCTCAATAAATTATGATGGACGTGCAAAGTGCATAACGACCTTAAATATAAAACAAACAAACCATCAATTTTAATTTTAATAGTGTGTAAGCGCTTCCTAGGTTTTAAAGCAAATAAACAAATTCCATAAGTCTACAACATTATTTGCGAATAATTGATGATGATACCTGTAAACGTGTTAAAATATGCATGAAATCTCAGCTCTTCTGTTTTTATTTTTGGCACAAAACCAAACCGCCACCATTGTAAATAAAGACAAAACGATTGCCGAACGGACAGACAGCCAATGGAGCATGAGGGCAATTGATGTTTGAACACTATAGTGGTTGGAAGTGGAAGTCTCAACGCCGCCACCCAATTGTTGGATGAACGAATAAATTTACATAATGATTTCACATTTTGAATCGCAATCCAAGACACGTGTCCACTCATGATGATGACCACAAATGGTCAATCAAGAAACAGCAGTCATCAGACAAATCCATGCCATAATAAACGGGACAAAAGATTTATAATTTTATTGTATTGTAATAATAAATCGCACAAATATTTACAACACTGGCCAAATGGTTTTTGCATTTAATGTGGGTGAAGTAGGTGACGTTGCTGTGTCGCCACAGAGAAACTATTTCTGCAATTGTGGATTTTCGGATGTTTGCAAACTCTTACTAAAAACTGAATATAAGTAAAATTTTTTTTAATGAAATAAATTGTAGCCAGATTTGTGATAGTAATCAAAGTTTGAAAAAATTTTTCATAAAACAAGTTAAAAGACGTCAAGTTCAACCGGGCCGAACTTTGGATACCCACCACATCGGTTATATATGTAAACCACCTTTCGTCAAAATCCCTTGAAAAATACATACCTTATGCCCCATAGCAGCTATATCGAAACATGTTCCGATTTGGACCAAACACTAATAAGTATGTCATTGTTCAAATGTGTATAACAAAATATTGGTGTTTTAGGTAGCAATATCTAACAATAAACCGATCTGAACCATATCCGACGCAGATGTCGAAAAGCCTAACATATGTCACTGTGTCAAATTTCTGTGAAATCGGATTATAAATGTGCCTTTTATGGGGCCAATACTTTAAATCGAGATATCGGTCTATATGGCAGCTATATCCACATCTGGACCGATTTGGGCCTAGTTAATGAAAAATGTCGAAGAGTCTACCACAACTCACTGTCCCAAATTTCGGTGAAATCGGACAATAAATGCGCCTTTATGGCCCCAAAACCTTAAATCGAGAGATCGGTCTATATGGCAGCTATACCTAAATCTGGACCGATCTGAGCCAAATTGAAGAAGAATGTCGAGGGGCTTAATCTTACTCACTGTACCAAATTTCGGCAAAATCCGTCATTAAATGCACTTTTATGGGTCTAAGACCCTAAATCGGAGGATCGGTCTATATGGCAGCTACATCAAAATCTTGACCCATCTGAGACAAATTGAAGTAAGAAGTCGAAGGGCTTAATCTAACTCACTGTACCAAATTTCGGCAAAATCCGAAATTAAATGCGCCTTTTATGAGCCTAAGACCCTAAATCGGAGGATCGGTCTATATGGCAGCTATATCAAAATCTGGACCGATCTGAGACATATTGAAGTAAGAAGTCGAGGGGCTTAATCTAACTCACTGTACCAAATTTCGGCAAAATCCGAAATTAAATGCGCCTTTTATGGGCCTAAAACCCTAAATCGGAGGATCGGTATATATGGCAGCTATATCCAAATCTGTACCGATCTGGGCTAAATTAAAGAATGATGTCGATGGTCCTTACACAACTCACTGTCCCAAATTTCGGAGACATCGGACAATAAATGAAAAGGCGCATAAGCTGAAAACCTAAAAACGAGAGATCGGTATATATGGCTGCAATATCCAAATCTGGACCGATCTGTGCAATATCGCAGAAGTATGTCGAGGGGCTTAATTTAACTGACTTCCCAAATTTTGACGGCATCGGACAATAAGTGCACCTTTTATGGGCCTAAGACACTAATTCGGAGGATCGGTCTATATGGCAGCTATATCCAAATCTGGACGGATCCGAGCCAAATTAACGAAGGATGTCGAGGGGCCTAACACACATCACTGTCCCAAATTTCGGCGAAATTGGATAATAAATGTGGCTTTTATGGGCCTAAGACCCTAAATCGGTGGATCGGTCTATATGACAGCTATATCCAAATCTGGACCGATCTGGGCCGAATTGAAGAATGATGTTGAAGGGCCTAACACAACTCAGTGTCTTAATTTTCAGCAAAATCGGATAATAAATGTGGCTTTTATGGACTTAAGACCCTAAATCGGAGGATCGGTCTATATGGCAGCTATAACCAAATCTGGACCGATCCGTGCCAAATTAATGAAGGATGCCGAGGGGTCTAACACAACTCACTGTCCTAAATTTCAGCGAAATTGGATAATAAATGTGACTTTTATGGGCCTAAGACCCTAAATCGGCGGATCGGTCTATATGGGAGCTATATCAAGATATAGTCCGATATAGCCCAAATTCGAACTTAACCTGCTTATGGATAAAAAAAGAATCTGTGCAAAGTTTCAGCTCAATATCTCATTTTTTTAAGACTGCAGCGTGATTTCAACAGACAGACGGACGGACATGGCTATATACTTTATTGGGTCGGAAATGGACATTTCGATGTGTTGCAAACGGAACGACAACATGAATATACCCCCATCCTTCGGTCGATTTTGAAATTTCAAATGTTTATATTGACAAAATATGAACTCTTGAGAACATGCCTTATTTATTACACAAAATCGGTAACACTGTTCTCATGTATCTCCTTTCAGCCTTCTTACCCCCCTAGATCTATTGTAAAGAGGCGATTGACGATGACGATGAAGAAGAAGATAACAATACCCACAACACGTCAAAGGTGATGATGATATAGATGAAGAGGATGATTTTGATGCTGATTTTCTCTTAAGATGCACACTCAAGTGTAATGGTTAGTCTTCGACAGATGCTGCTTTTTCTACATCTTCAGCTTCGACTGATGCCCAACATATAATTCATGTTGCTTGAATCCATCCATTGTTATGGCTGTTGTTCGATATCGAAGTGGCTGCTGGACATTGTAATATTTTACATAAAAGCCTTTTGCTGCTGTAACTACGATAATGATTAATGATCTAAATTGGAGATTTCATCGTTAAAGGGGCCTTTGTACAATAGTTACAGACAAAGGGATGGAGGTGATGCATGCGTAGTACCACAACATAGACACAACGACATAGTACAACATTGGTCTTGGTATCGCAGTATCGATTTGAGCTCATTTCGTAAACTCCAATAAGAGAGGTCATTTAACTCCTCTTATCGAGATATGTATTTAATATGAAATTGATGAAATTAATCAAAATATTATAACATGCCCTCAATGTGAACAATAGAGTAGCTAAAATTATGAAATAAGTAGCATGAGTTATAATTGGTAGTAGTGTTCCTTAACAAAGGTGTATTGTCTTTGGAGTGACCTAATATTGATGCATTTCAATGTATTGCAGTATGTGATGCAGAGGAAAATTTTTACATTAATATTCCATTTAGAAGCTGGATGTATTGCCGTATGTGATGAGAAATGCAAACTGGTTAAGTTGTTAAAAAAAACAGAAAATTTATAATTTAAAATTCTCTATAGAAAATCAGTGTGTCAAAAATTTCTATACAAAAAGGAAAAAAAAATCTAAAAAAATAAATTTTGAAGAGATCTTGTATCAAATATATCAACTATATATCCAGCAAAATGTTTGCTTCCAAAGATGTAGAAAAATTTAGTTTTTTGCTATCTTTTAATTTTTTAAGAGCTATAGGAAAGTTAACAAAAGACAGTAAGGAAAGGCAAAAGATGGGCGGTGCCGACTTTATAATACCCTACATCTACCCTATAGGTACAAAGTGGGAGCTATGTCTAATTCTGAAACAAGACTCGACTAAGAATGTCAAGAATGTCCAGAAAATCAAGAATATATCGTGTCTCAGATCAATATTTCGGTGTATTAGAAACGGGATGACGAAATTAGTAGATCGCCATCCTATGGTGAAGGGTTTAAAAATAAATAAGGTTTTGGCAAAACTCCACCCTATGGCTATATGTGGGACTCAAGTGAAAGGTATTTAAGAGTAGAAAACGAATCTGGTATCCATGTCAATATGGGCAAAGGTGGCGCTGAGATGAATGGTATATGGGGGTAAAGAAATAATTTGATATCTATTTTCAGTGCAAAGTATCGGATGTCCACCCCTGTCCCAAAACACCACCCAATCCGTATATATACAATATATTTACCAATGAAGTGTTTGGGAGTAGAGAAGGATTTTGATATCCATATTTGGGGCGGAATGTCTGAGAAGCCATGCCACGAATATTTTTTTACAGTCTTATAGTAACCTAAAAACAAATGTTTGGTATCCATTGTTTAAAAGGGATAGTAGGCATCCCTACTGGCATGGGACTTAAATTCAATGTATTTGTGAATAAAATACAAATTTAAAATCCAATGATTATTGCGGTTTTTAAATGAAAGCTTTTTGGGAGTACAGCAAAAATTGATACTCAATTTTAGGGGACAATGTCTCTAGGAGGTCCTACCTACCCGAAAAACACCGCAAAACAGAACTTATTTACCCACCATGGCAATACTGGTATGGGTCCCATATAAAAAGCGTTGGAGAGTAGAGCACGAACCTCATATTATTTTAGGGGGCCCAGTATCTAGGTGGCCGTATCTGGTTGGCCAACACACGCCCAAAACATACCCAAACAGAACTTATTTACCGACCGATTTGGGAGTCTAGCACGATTTTGAGATTCGCATTAGGGACGTCCAGTGGGAGAAAATTAAAAAATAAAAAACTAGTAAAAAATAGGATATTTGAGAACGGTATCTCTATCTCTATCCTTTGAAATGGTTAAAGCTTAGGTGTTATCGAAATTATGTGCATAATTTCAAAGTCCTAGGTGGTCCGAGCGCCTCACTCACCCACACTCTCATCCAATATTTTAACATATAAAAATTAAAAATCGTATATCCCCGAAACCAGTAGAGATATTGTATGGCTTAAACGTATTTTTTGTAGGGATTTTTGAGTACTATCCAGCAAAAGAATTTTGAAATCGGACCACATATGAAGGTTCGGCAGTCCGAGGGAACCAAATGAAGGGGCCAGCCAAGAGGCGCCCCGACAACCTAGGGCCTTAAAATTTTGCACATGGTCTCGATAATACCTGAGTTTTAACTATTTTAATTTTCAAAGTGTTATCTCTATCCGTTATTTAATTGCATATTTTTTAACTTCCAACAAATCTGCCTAGTTTGGACTTAACGGGTTCAAAACCTGATATACCCCCCATATAAAATAATTTCCGACTTTGAGACGGTAGAGGTCGCAATTATTATCCAATTTGGATGAAATTTTGCATGGAGTGTTTTGTTTTCACTTCCAATAAATGTGCCAGGTATGGTCCAAATCGATTCGTATCCTGATATAGCTCCAATATAAACCGATTTCGGATCTTGATTTCTTGAGCCGCTAGAGAGCGTAATAATTATCCCTGAAATTTTGCATGAGTGATTTGTTATGACTTGCAACAACTTTGCCAAATATGGTTTAAATCGGTTCATAACCTGATGTAAATTTCATATAAACAGATCTTCCGATTTTATTTCTTGAGCGATTATAGGGAGCGATTCTTATCCGATCTGCCTGAAATTTTACATAATGACTTCCAATTTGGTCTCCAACATCCAAACCAAATATGGACCCAATCTGTTCATAGCTTGGTATAGCTCCCAAACCATAGCAATTCTTATTCATTACCCTTTGTTTGCCACTAAAGAGATATCGGCCAAATAACTTGACAAATGTGATCCATGGTAGAGGATATATAAGATTCGGCCCTGCCGAACATACCACGCTCCTACTTGTTCTTTATGCGGAATAGACATTTCTTCTCTCTCCTTTTTCTCCCAATGCCTTCCCTTTATCTGACGCGTTGCTACTGATTGCAGGATTGCTCTGTATGCCGCATTCTTGGCTTCGCTAGCACATCGTCACTTTTGGAAGTACCATGCGTTTCTTGGTGATTTTCTCGTGAGTCGTGATTTTATTCACTCACGTTTCACGCGTGACACGACAACTCGGTATTCTTTTCGAAATTTTTATATCCACCATGATTGCATAAGGGGGGTATATTCATTTAGTCATTCCGTTTGCAACACATCCAAATATCTATTTCCGACGCGACAAAGTATATATATTTCTGATCGTTTTACAATTCTAAGACGATATAAAGGATTTGATATAGCTGCCATATAGACCGATCTTCCAATTAGGGGTCTTAATCCCATAAAAATCGGATTTGTTGCCGGATTTCGCTGAAACTGTGACTTGTATAAGAGTTGTCGGGACCTGAATCAAATATGATCTAGACCAACCCCCATTTGAATGTTACTTTACATATGGTAGTGGAGTTGTTATAATAGAGGATGGTTAATTTATCCATGGTGGTGGATATCCAAAGTTTGTCACGGCCAAACTTAACACGTTCTTACTTTTTCTTCCTATGTTATTATTTGGAGACGCTTCATGCTTTACGCCCAACTTCATACTTCCAGTGCCATTTCGTACAATTTTGTACTATTCTTTAACAAAGTATGCGAAAAACCCTGTTGTGACTCGCACCTATGACCCATAACCAGCATTTGTACCAGATTTCATGATTTTAACTTTAGTTACTTTGGACTCTACGGTGATCAGTCAGTCTATCAATCACGCGAGATAAGCTCTTTTATATTTTGGCCTAATTTTGTTGTAATTGTTTTTTTTTTTTCTTTTGGTTTATCACTTCAATTTGAAATTCCAACGTAAATTCCGCTTAGCAACAGGAATTCTGCCTTATATTTGTTTTACAGTGGACACCGGATAAGTGCAACGCTAAAAATACATCTACTTGATTTCACTTATCTATAATTTACAGTTTAGCGTAGTTCGGATAAGTGAAATTAGTTATCTCGATATCTCTTTTTAGACAAACAGAGAATATTGAATAAGAACTGTTATGCTATTGGAGTTATATCAAGTTAAAGTCCGATTCAGACCATAAATGAATGCTGAACATTGTAGAAGTCATTGTGTAATATTTCAGTTCATTCGGATAAGAATTGCGCCTTGTAGGGGCTCAGGAAGCAAATCGGGAGATCGGTTTATATGGGAGCTGTATCCAGCAATAGATTGATTTAGACCACATTCGACACGTATTTTGAAGGTCAAGGAAGAAGCCGTTGTATAAAATTTCTGCCAAATCGGATGAGAATTGCGCTCTCTAGAGGCTCAAGAAGTCAAGATCCCAAATCGGTTTATATGTCAGCTATATCAGTTTATGTACCGATTTGCACCATACTTATCACAGTTATTGCAAGTCATAACAAAACACGTCATGCAAAATTTCAGCCAAATCGGATGAGAATTGCGTTCTCTAGAGGCTCAAGAAGTCAAGATCCCAGATAGGTTTATAAATATGTCAGCTATATCAGGTTATGTACCGATTTGAACTATACTTAGCACAGTTGATGGAAGTGATACCAAAACACTACGAGCGAAATTACAGCCAAATTGGATAAGACTTGAGCCTTCTAAAAGCTCAAGAAGTCAAGATCCATAATCGGTTTATGTAGCACCTATACCAGGTTATGGACCGATTTGGACCGTACATCGCACAAATGTTGAATGTGACACCAAAACACCACATGCAAAATTACAGCCAAATCGGATAAGAATTGCGTCTTCCAAAAGCTCAAGAAGTCTAGCTATATCAAAACATGAACCGATTTGACCCATTTACAATCCCAACCGACCTATTTCAAAAATTTCAAGCGTCTAGCTTTACTCCTTCAAAAGTTAGCGTACTTTCGGCAGACAGCCAAATCGGATAAGAATTTCGCCTGCTAAAAGCTCAAGAAGTCTAGACCCAAGATCGGTTTATATGGCAGCTACATCAGGTTATGTACCGATTTGAACCATACTTAGCACAGTTGTTGGAAGTGATATCAAAACCCTGCGAGCAAACTTTCAGTCAAATCGGACGAGAATTGCCCCATCTGGAGGCTCAAGAAGTCAAGACCCAAGATCAATTTATATGGCAGCTATATCAAAACATGAACCGATTTGACCCATATACAATCCCAACCGACCTACACTAATAAGAAGTATTTGCGCAAAATTTCAAGCGGCTAGCTTTACTCCTTCAGAACTTAGCGTGCTTTCGACAGACAGACGGACGGACGGACAGACGGGCCGACATGGCTAGTTCGACTTAAAATGTCACGATAATTGGTATAGCCCCATCCTATGGTGGAGGGTATTACAAAAGAACTGCTATGATGTTGCAGCTATATCAAGTTATGGTCCGCGTCGAATTGAGTTGAATGTGGGAGACCATAGTAGAAGTCATTGTCATCGGTTTGTATGGGAGTTGTATCAGGCTATAGACCGATTTCGACCATATTTGACACGTACTGATATAGCTGTCATGTAAACGGATCGTGCATCTTGATTTCTTGAGCCACTAGAGGGCGTAATATTTATCCACTTTGACTGAAATTTCGCATGGCGTTTTTTGTTATGACTTCTAACAACTGTGCCAAATATGGTTAAAATAGGTAGCTAACTCGATATAGCTGCCTTATAAACCGATCTGGAATCTAGACTTCTTGAGCGGCTAGAGGGCGCAATTCTCATCCGATTTGGCTGAAATTTTGCATGAGGTGTTTTATTATGACCTTCAACAACTGTACTCAGAATGGTTGAAATCGGTTCATAACCTGATATAGCTACCATATAAACCGATCAGGGGTCTTGACTTCTTGAGCCTCTACAGGGAGCAACTCCTATCCGATTTGGCTGAAATTTCGCATGAGGTGTTTTGTTATGACATTCAACAACTATGCTAAGAATAGTTCAAATCGTACCACAACCTGATATAGCTGCCAAATAAACCGATCTGGGCTCATGACTTCTTGAGCCTCTACAGGGAGCAATTCCTATCCGACTTGGCTGAAATTTTGCATGAAGTGTTTTGTTATGACTTTCACCAACTGTGCTAAGAATAGTTCAAATTGGGCCATAACCTGATATAGTTACCATATAAACCGATCTGGGGACTTGACTTCTTGCCCTCACTAGAGGGCGCAATTATTATCCGATTTGGCTGAAATTTTGTACATCGGCTTCTCTCATGACCTTTAATATACGTGTCGATTATAGCATGAATCGGTTCATAGCCTTATACAGCTCCCTAATAATCGATCTCCCAATTTTACTTCTTCAACCCCTAAAGTACGCTATTCTTACTAGATTTGGCGGAAATTTTACCCAATGACTCCTACTATGGTCTCCAATATTCAGTTCAATTATGGTCCGAAATGAACCATAACTTGATATTGTTACAATAACATAGCAATTCTTTTCTTTTATTCTTTGTTTGCCTAAAAAGAGATACCGTGGCAAGAGCTCGGCAAATGCGATCCATGGTGTAGGGTATATAAAATTCGGCCCGGACGAACTTAGCACGCTTTTACTTGTTAAAATTCCAAAAGTTTCATACAGAAATAACATTTTCACTTATGCGGTTTCAGTTTCATATAAAAACGGAATTTGGGGTGTATATATAAGTTCAGTTTTTTCACTTAAGCATATTACAGTTATGCGGTTTCGACTGTATACTAGCTTGCCAGAGTACTGTATTCCTATATGCGAATGCTTACCATAGTCCACACAGTTTACTATTTTGCACAGATTTTAAAGTGCTTTGAAATTATGTTTTGGTAGCCACAAGAGGAGGTTAAGTATAAACATTTTGCCCACCTATGATTAAAGATCTTCCAACTAGTTTTGAATTTTTTGCGGCATTTATGTTCAACGCCTTAATCTTCGCTCTGCTGGTGAAACCTTACTTGAAGGGAGTAAACGATATACGCTATTTTCTTGGTTTAATTATTGATGTTAACAAAATACCAAATTGAGCACCATATAACTTGGGCAAATTGAACTAAACGAATATTCAATTAACGTCTTTGTTTTGATAAAAAAAACATCTGTAATTGAAACATGAAACATCCTTGGCTTATTTTGTTATGTATTATGGCCCATATTTAGCTATCGCTGTTGAGTAGGTTTTTGGTGCTATAACTACAAAACGTAACGACGCGGCTATCATAGGTGTATTGCCTCTTATACAAATCAATGAGATAAAAATTGGCATTGAGATCAAGTGCCTTAACGGCATTATGGTGAAGATTCCTTCGTAGTT
This sequence comes from Stomoxys calcitrans, assembly GCF_963082655.1. Lineage (NCBI taxonomy): Eukaryota > Metazoa > Arthropoda > Insecta > Diptera > Muscidae > Stomoxys > Stomoxys calcitrans. The sequence goes on along the minus strand of NC_081555.1, from coordinate 103,474,447 downwards.
AGGTTTAAGTCTCTTGAAACAAAAAAAAAAAAAAAAGAAAAATAATAAAAATGCAGAAATACGCAACACTCGGTTTGTCTTTCTTTCTTTGTAGTTTAAACTAATTCCGACTACTATTTTTCGTGCATACATATATCGATAAATTTGGATACTAGGGTGGACGTTGACATAAATATTTGTGTTTGGATAGAAATGAGTTTAATAAGATGGCGCCGACTATATAGTACCGTACACCTACCCTAAAAGTTTTAATACGGCAAACGTGTTCAGGTGTGCAATAAAAAAATTATCGGGAAATTGTAGAAGTAAAAACTAGTCGATAAATCTATATGGGAGCTATATTTAAATCTCCACTGATTTCAATGCAAATCACCAGAAGTCATAGGAGGGAATCATTCCTGCCAAATTTCATGGCGTTTCTGTAGTTTGATTATAAATTAACACGGACAGACGGACTTAGCTAGATCGATTTAGAAAATGATTCTGAGTCCATCCGACTAAATGTGTCTCTCTCTCTCTCTTCTTTATTGGTGTTACAAACAAATGCACATCTATCTATCTTAATTCCATGTACCACAGTGGTGTAGAGTAAATTTGTGCGTGCAATAAATCGAAATATCCATTTCGAACCCTATTACATTTAGCCGAACCGGACCATCTCCGCTGCGCCTTTTTAACTCTCTAATATCTTTTTAGGGTGGGGACACTTCGCCCTGAATGGGGATATTGAATTCAAGCCATTGTAGCCTATGACGCTGAACCCGTTCGAATCCTGGCGAGAACATCAGATTTTATCCCATCTTAATGTTGGTGACATTTGCGAGGTACAATGCCATGCATGGTCATTTAAAAAATTTTCCCCAAAGAGGTGTCAAACTGCGGGACGCCGTTCGGACTTAGCTATAAAAAAAAGGTCCCTTATCCTTCAGTTTAAATTTGAATCAGAAAGCACTCATTGATGTGTGAGAATTTGCCCCTTCTCGGTCCTGTTGGTAATGTTCTTCCTTAGGGTAATGTTCTTATTAGGGGAGGCATGAGACTTAGACATTTCGACTCATATATGGATATCAAATTCGTGCTGCACTTCCAAATCCCTTTAATTTGAGCCCCATATTGCCATGGCCGGTAAATATGAACCGTTTGGAGAGTGTTTTGGGGCTGGGGCGGTCACCGGCACTTTGCACTGAATATAGATATCATTTCGTTCTTTATTCCCAACGGAAATTAAATTCAGTTCAGTTAGTGGGTGCTTTAGAGCTTACCCCAAAACACTTGGCTCCAAAATTGGATATCAAATTCGTTTTCTACTCACAAATACCTTTCATTTAAGTCCCCTATTGTCATAATGGATCAATGAACCTATTTGACTTATTTTTGGAAAGAAAAGCGCCACCTAGACTTGAACACAAGTTTTAATGTCATATTCGTGATCTACTCCTAAATACCTTTCATTTGAGTCCCACATAGACATGATCGGCTAATATACCCATTTATGGGTACTTGGCGGTGGGGCGACCTCCCATTACTTAGACCTAATTTGTTATGCCATATTTGTAATCTACTGTCGAATATTTTCATTTCAGGCCCATGTTGATATGAACGTCGAATATATCTGTTTAGAGGAGTTTTTGGGTTAGGGAGGCCCTCCGGGTACTTGGACCCAAATTTTAATACGATATTCGTTTTCTAGTCTCCAATACCTTTTAATTTGATAATCTTATTGTGCCTATCGGTCCACTTTTGGTTTTGGATGGCGTTGTTGGGGTAGGGGAAGGGACCGCCCCTATCCGATATCTAAAACTTATATAGCCTATGTTTCCTTCCAGACAAACTGACACAATCTGTGCAAATTTTAACAAAATTGGTTCAGCCGTTCTGTTCCTTTCCAAGTCGCATATAGTCACGATGGGTCATATGCCCTTTAAAGGCATTTTTGGGGGGTAGGGTGATCCCCTATACATCGATCTGATTTTGTATGCCAGATTCGTAATATACTCCCGAATACCTTTCATTTGAGGCCCATATTGACATGAACGCCCAATATGTCTGTTTGGGGCAATTGTTGGGTTTGGGCGGCCCGACGGGTACTTAGAGCCAAATTTTAATGCCAAAGAGTTCAGAAATTGGCGTTCGAATAAGAATGACTGCACTGAACTGCTGCGCAAATAGGCAAGAACTTCATGTGCCAGGGTAATTAGACAGGAAATACTTTTTCACAAACAACATCTATGTGCCAGAGTTATTGCTTCTCCAAAGAGGAGCAAGAGCTTTAAGTCATTTATGAAAAGAGGCCAATTCTCGTCAAAGATGACCAAATATTCACAGACTCCCGACGTTCGAGAACGTATCGAATGCAACATTTGAAGGCTTACGGAAATTCGCTGAAGAAATTTTTTCTGATGTTCTCGCCAAGATTTGAATCCAGGTATTTAGCGTCGTAGATGAACATGCTAACCTCTGCGCTACGGTGGCCTCCTTCAACTACGTTCAGTTTGTGGTGGTGGGTTCGCAAGATTCGGGTCGGCCGAACTTACCACGTATTTACATGTCAAACCCACTACCACAGGGGGGGGGGGGGGTTATGCTAATCTAGTCCCGTTTGTAACATCTCAAAATATTGACCTGAGACCTTTCAGAGTGTGAAGGCGATCAAGAGTATTAACACTGTAATACTCTTGATCGCCTTCACACTCTGAGTCGCCCGTCCGTTTGTTGAAATCACCATATCGTTCGACAAATGAAGATATCCGGTTGAAATTTTTCACAGATACTTTTTATCCATAGCGTTTGATAATGGAAGATATACGCTGCACAAATACTTTTTATCATCGATGTAGGTCGATGGGGTTTGCAATGGAAACACATCTGTTAAGGTTTAGATATAGCCTTTATAAAGACCGATCGCCAGTTTCAGCCCCTAGTGGCCTCAACTCTTATCCGATTTGGTTGACATTTGGCACAAAGACTTCTGCTATGACTTTTAACATCCAAATATGATCCCAATCGGCATACATGCTGATATAGCCCCCATATAAACAGATATGGCCCTCAATTTTCACCCGATTTCGGTGAAATTTGGCACAAAAACTAGTGCCATGAATTTCAGCGTCCGTGCAAAGAATGATAATCGGTATATACAGCGGTCAAAAAAAGTATTCATCATTCAATGTTTTTTTTAATAAGTCTACAAAAGACAATTGGAATAAAAACATATTAAACTAATGATGCAGTAGTGCTTGTGTGATATATATGTACACAATTTCATTGTTTTTAAAGAAAAAATAGTATTTATTGGAACAAAAAGGGCCATTTTACAGCTGAACACAAAAAATTAAACAAAAAAAGTATTCATCATTGCAAAAAAACAAAAAAATAAATAAAATAATTTAAAAAAATTAATACTTTGTTATTCGACCACCGCGTCTTATAACTTCTTTTAAACGGTTTGACATCGATTGGACTAATTTAGCGGTTATATTTTGGTCTATATTAGTCCATTCCTCCATTATCACCTGTTGCATTTGACTCTTGCTCGAAAAATTGCGCGTTCTCAATTTGCGTTCGAGATGTTCCCAAAGATGTTCAATTGGGTTCAAGTCGGGACTTTGAGGAGGAGTTTTAATGACTTTGGGGCAGTTATACAGCATCCACATCTTGGTATTTAAAGCAGAATGTTTGGGGCCATTATCTTGATAATATTGAAAGTTATTACCAAGCCCAAGTTTTGCAGCACTATCTTTTAAATTCCTCTTTAAAATGTCAATGTAATACTTATGATCCATTACTCCATTAATAATTTCAAGATTTCCCGCTTCTGAAGCCGCCATACACCCCCAAACCATTAAACCACCTCCACCATGTTTTACAGTAGCAACTGTGTTTCGTTCTTCAAGCTCTGTATTTGGTTTTCTGTACACTATGACCTTTCTATCGCACCCAAAAAGATTAAACTTGCTCTCGTCTGCAAAAATGACTGTTTTCCAAAATGATTCGGGCTGTTTTACATACATTTTTGCGAAGTTTAGCCTTTTCACTCGGTTTATTTTATTTATAAAGGGCTTCTTACGTGCAGTTCTTCCTCTGTAACTATGCCTTTTGAGTGTATTTCGAATTGTTTGTGTAGTAACTTCCTTCCCTAAATATTCCATAGTGTTTTTACGAAGAATGGTCGCATTTGTCTTCGGAGTTTTCTGAACTTGCCGCACTAGCCAACGCACATCTCCAACTGAAAGTGCTTTTGGTCGACCAGATCTTGGTTTATTGTCAACAGTTTTCGTTTCTGTCCACTTTCTGATGATGGATTGTATAGTAGATCGTGGTCTATTTAATATTTCACTGATAGTTTTTTGAGTTAAACCATTCCTGTGGTGTTTTGTTATCAAAACTTTTACCTCATCAGAAACCTCGTTTTGCTTACGACCCATTTTGACAAAAACTATATTTTCAATGAAATTAAATATTTGCTGTCAAGGGCAAAGCCTCCTTTACTAAATAAAACAGAAAAGGGGGATTCCCAAATAATATTTGAATTTGACTTTGATGATAGCACATCAATGATGAATACTTTTTTTGTTCTGTTTTTGGTGTTATTATATAAAATTGCATTTTTTGCGCTAATTAAATTTATTTTTTGAATTTATTTTAAAACATATTACGAAAAATAAACTATTGCATAAAACTGCATTATTTGTTTACTTTAAATTTTCTTCAATTACCCAAAATAAGTGAATTTATTATCAATTTTGCTAATGATGAATACTTTTTTTGACCGCTGTATACCGATTTGGCCCCATTAAATACCGATTGCCAGATATGACTTCCTGTGATCACACAGGCCGCACCCAATTCCCGAATCGATGAATATATATAAACCGATCCTGGATCTTAACTTCTTGAGCCTCTAGAGGGCGCGATTCTCATGCGATTTGGCTGAAATTTTGCACTAGTAATTTTTTTTTTACTTCCAACAACTGCACCATTTATGATCCAAATCGGTTCGTAACTTGATATAGCTCCAACTGATTTCGGATCATAACTTCTTGAACCGCTAGAGAGCGCAATTATTATCAGATCTGACTGAAATTTTGCATAAAGTGTTTTTGTTTGACCGTCAATAACTGTTCCGAAATTTCGCACAATGACTTCCACTTTGGTCTTCAACAGCCATTCCAGTAATAGCATAGGAATTCTTATCCATTATCTTTTGCTCGCCGAAAAAGAGAAACCATGCAAAGATCTTGACAAATGTGATCCAAGGTGGAGGGTATATAACATTCCGTCCGGCTCAAATTGGCACTCTTTTACTTGTTTTTCTTGTTAAATACACGTTTCCCCACTTTTCTTCTTTATCTGAAACGTTGCTACCAACTGCGTAGTTGTTATGTAGGCGCATTCTTGGCTTCAGTGCAGATTGCTTTGGTGAGCTGAAGTATAAGAATTATCAGTGTGTCGCATTGAGGATCACTTTTTTATTTTTGGTTTCAGTATCATATAGGCATTTTTTTGTCGCACCATTGGTTTTTTTGGGGGAGACTTCTCGTAACAAATACGGATATCGCTACGTTTTTCATGAAGTGGGCGATGTTAGCTGTAGGTCCAATGCGTTAAATCGAGAGTTTGGTCTATATGACAGTTTTATCCATATGTGATCGAGCGTAAAAAATAGCACTCAAGAAAAATTCATTTCTTTTGTCAAGTGACTCAAAGCAAACGTTATGCAAATGCTCCTCTGACCACCTCAATGTGCGGCGATGCAAGCAAATTGAAATTTTATTTGTGAAAAATTACCCATCATCTGCAGTAAATCTGTGGGCATGAGTTGGCAGTTCAAAACATTGATTTTAAAGTTTATTTCGATTACTACTTTTAGTGGTTAAGGTATGGGTTCACATTGGTTCTTCATCATCATCATCATCATCGTCATCTTCATGTGCTTTGCGTGCTTCACACTTGGTAAAAATTTTTGGAATTTGATTTCAAATGGGGGCTTTGTATTTTTTGGAGTTTTGTTTTGCTACCATTTTCGTGACAATGAGAGGTTTTTCAATGTCATCCCAATTAAAACCGCAAGAGAAGACACAACAGCAATGAAACACAGCATCTTCTTCTCCTCATGCATGCACAGTGAGCAGCAATATTTTTTTTTATTTTTTTTTTCTTTTGGGGAAGGGGAAAAGTGTATATAAAAGCAAACGGCTGCTTAAAAAACTATAACAATTCAATTTTGTCTTCTCTTGCAATAAGGTGGTCCAAACACGAAAACAGTTCCCAAAATGGTTGGTATTTATTATTCCCACATTACAGCAACATGCCCAAAACGAGGATTAATTTATTTTTTTGTTTTTCATTTATTTTTTTATAGAAATTCGCTTTGGTGGTGGCTTGTGCCCTATTGGGTTGCACTGTAGCTGATGTCTCCCATTTGGGAGGTTCCTATGACTATCCCAAACAGGATTCCGGCTACAATTACAACGAACCAGCCCAACAGGGGGGTTATCATTACGACGCACCTGCTCCTCCACAGCAGAGTTATTTGCCTCCTGCCCAACCTCAGCAATCATATTTGCCTCCCTCTCCACCACAACAGTCGTACTTGCCACCCTCTAGGCCTCAACAAAGTTACTTGCCTCCTTCACCTCCCAAGCAGACTTACTTGCCTCCCTCTAAGCCTCAGCAAACCTACCTGCCTCCCGTTCAACCCCAACAGACCTACTTGCCCCCTGCCCAGCCTCAGCAAACCTACTTGCCACCTGCTCAACCTCAACAGACCTACTTGCCCCCTGCCCAGCCTCAACAAACTTACCTGCCACCTGCTCAACCTCAACAGACCTACTTGCCCCCTGCCCAGCCTCAACAGACCTACTTGCCCCCTGTCCAGCCTCAACAGACCTACTTGCCCCCTGCCCAACCCCAACAGACCTACTTGCCCCCCTCTGAACCTCAGCAAAGCTATTTGCCTCCCTCCCAACCCCAAAACACCTACTTGCCCCCTTCCGACAACGCTGGTCAAGATGGTGGCTATCGTTATCGTTTTGTCAAGCGTTACCGCCTCAGATCTTTCTAAGAAGTACTGATATCATCCGGTGATATTTTTCTACATTCTCTCTAGATATGTGAATTTCGTTACTGTTTTCCGACAAAAATTGTTAATTCTTTTTAAGTTTTAATTATAATATTTGTAATAAATTCAATTTTATATGAATTGTTTTTGTGTTTTTGTGTGTTACAGAAGATCAAACCGTAGCTTGGGGCAAAACTTTGAAAAATGGATTAAATTCAAGAAGTAGCAGGTAAAAACATAATAAATACAATAAAATAAAATAAAATAAAATAAAATAAAATAAAATGAAATAAAATAAAATAAAATAAAATAAAATAAAATAAAATAAAATAAAATAAAATAAAATAAAATAAAATAAAATTAAATAAAATAAAATAAAATTAAATAATATAAAATAAAATAAAATAAAAAATAATACAAAATAAAATAAAATTAAATAAAATAAAATAAAGTAAAATAAAATAAAAATAAAGTAAAATAAAATAAAATAAAATGAAATAAAATAAAATAAAATAAAATAAAATAAAATAAAATAAAATAAAATAAAATGAAATAAAATAAAATAAAATAAAATAAAATAAAATTGAATAAAATAAAATAAAATAAAATAAAATAAAATAAAATAAAATAAAATAAAATAAAACAAAACAAAATAAAATGAAATAAAATAAAATAAAATAAAATAAAATAAAATAAAATAAAATAAAATAAAATAAAATAATATAAAATAAAATAAAATGATATTAAATAAGTAAAAGGGCGTTTGGTTCGGCCGGACCGAACTTTGGATACCCACCACCTTGGGTATATATTTAAACCACCTTTCGTCATAATCCGGTGAAAACGCATAATTTATAGCCCCTTAGCAATTATATCGAAATATGGACCGATTTGGACCAAATTCGACACGGACATTGTGTGGTCTAATAAGTACAAGTCATTGTTCAATTTTCAAGAACAAATATTGGTTTTTTGGTAGCCATATCTAAATATAGACCGATCTGAACCATATACGATACGAAAAGTCTAATAAAAGTCACTGTATCAAATTTCAGCGAAATCGGACATTAATGTGCCTTTTATGCGACCAAGACTTCAAATCGAGTGATCGGTCTATATAGCAGCTATATCTAAACCTGAACCGATCTGGGCCAAATTGAAAAACTATGTCGAAGGGCCTAACTTGAGTCAATGTTTGAAATTTCAGCAAAATCAAACAATAAATGCGCCTTCTATGGGCCCAAGACCTTAAATCGGGAGATCAGTCTATATGGCAGCTATAACCAAATCTCGACCGATCTGGGCCATATTAGAAAAAATGTCGAAGGGCCTTACATAACTAACTGTCCCAAATTGCAGCAAAATAATATAATAAATGTGGTTTTTATGGGCCCAAAACCTTAAATCGAGAGATCGGTCTATATGGCAGCATTATCCAAACCTGAACCGATCTGAGCCAAATTGAAAAATTATGCCGAAGGGCCTAACATAAGTCAATGTTTGAAATTTCAGCAAAATCAAACAATAAATGCGCCTTCTATGGGTTCAAGACCTTAAATCGGGAGATCAGTCTATATGGCAGCTATAACCAAATCTCGACCGATCTGGGCCATATTACAAAAAAAATGTAGAAGGGCCTAACCTAACTCACTGTCCCAAATTTCAGCGTCATCGGACAATAAATGCGCCTTTTTTGAGGCCCAAAACCTCAAATCAAGAGATCGGTCCATATGGCAGCTATATCCAAATCTGTAGCGATCTGTACCAAATTGAGGAAGGATGTCGACTGGCCTATCACAACTCACTGTCCCAAATTTCGGCGTTGTCGGACAAAAAATGCGGGTTTTTTTTTTTGGCCCCAAACCTTAAATCGAGAGATCGGTCTATATGACAGCTATGTCCAAATCTGGACCGATCTGGCCCAAATTGAAAAATGATGTCGAAAGGCCTTACATAACTAACTGTCCCAAATTGCAGCAAAATAATATAATAAATGTGGCTTTTATGGGCCCAAAACCTTAAATTGAGAGATCGGTTTATATGGCTGTCACATCCAAATCTGGACCGATCTGGGCCAAATTAAAGAATGATGTCGAAGGGCCTTACATAACTAACTGTCCCAAGTTTCGGCAAAATCGGGCAATAAATGCGGCTTTAAATCGAGAGATCGGTCTATATGACAGCTATATCCAAATCAGGGCCGATCTGGCCCAAATTGTAAAATGATTTCGAAGGGCCTTATACAATTAACTATCTCAAATTTTGGCAAAATCGGACAATAAATGCGGCTTAAAATCGAAAGATCGATATATATGGCAAATATATCCGAAGCCAGAACGACCTAGGTTAAATTGAAGATGGATGTTGACTGGATGTCGACAACTCACTGTCCCAAATTTCAGCAAAATCGGATAACAAATGTGGCGTTTTTGGGCCTAAGATCCTAAATCGGCGGATCGGTCTAAAGGGGGGCTATATCAAGATATAGTCCGATATAGCCGATAGCATCTTCAAACGTATGCTGCTTATGGACAAACAAAGAATCTGAGCAAATCTTCAGCTCAATATCTCTATTTTTATACCCTCCACCATAGGATGGGGGTATACTAATGTCGTCATTCTGTTTGTAACACCTCAAATTATGCGTCCAAAACCTATAAAGTATATATATACGTGATCGTCATGACAGTTTAAGTCGATCTAGTTATGTCCGTCCGTCGGTTTGTTGAAAGCACGTTAACATTCGAAGGTGTAAAGATAGCCGCTTGCAATTTTGCACAAATATTTGTTACTAGTGTAGGTCAGTTGGGATTGTAAATGGGCCAAATCGGTCCATGTTTTGATATAGCTGCCATATAAACCGATCTTGAGTCTTGACTTCTCAAGCCTCTAGAGGAAGCAATTCTCGCCCGATTTGACTAAAATTTTGCGCGTGGTGTTTTGGTATCACTTCCAACAACTTAGTTAAGTAAGGCTCAAATCGGTCCATGTTTTGATATAGCTGCGATATTAAACTATCTTGGTTCTTGACTCCTTCGCCTAAGTCAGTAATTGTTGCGGCACAACAAGCCGTTTACTGTGCTTGTTGCTGCACAAGTGCTAAGTATGGATGAAATCGGTTTATAACCTGATATAGCTGTCATATAAACCGATCTGGGGTCTTGACTTCTTGAGCCTCTAGAGGGCACAATTCCTATCCAATTTGGCTGCAATTTTGCACGAGGTGTTCTGTTATGACTTCCAACAACTGTGCTAAGTATGGTTCAAATTGGTCCATAACCTGATATAGCTTCCATATAAACCGATTTGGGATCTTGACTTCTTCAGCCTCTATAGGGCGCAGTTATTATCCAATTTGGATGAAATTTTGAACAACGGCTTCTAGCATGACCTTGAACATACATGCGTAATATGGTGGGCTAGATCGACTTAAAATGACATGACGATCAAGTATATATATATATACTTTATTGGGTCTTAGAGGAATATTTCGAGGTGTTACAAACAGAATGACGATATTAGTATACCCCCATCCATATGGTGGAGGGTATAAAAATTAATCCTATCTCCACTCCATAGCTACCTCACCCATATCTCAATTGGCATTCATTTTGCCAATATCCACCTGCAATCAAGCTCCATAATCGCCCTCAATTTTTTGTGTTTTGCCAAACTCTATACCAAACAATCGGTTTTATGACAGGTAATAGCTTCAATGAAATATCGAACCATTGCGGCAAGAAGAGCAGTAACATAAGAAATTCCAATAACTGCATCATTTATCTTTCCTCAGAGCATATTTTTTAGCACCAGGATATTTTGTTTTAGAAGAACAAAAAAACAACATAAAATGAACGAAAGGACATACTGATTGAGTATATTCGAATCCTGTTCCTTGGGGCACTATACAACTACAAGCAGGACACATATGATTAATTTGCATATAAATGGTCACTATTGTCCTCAATTTAGATTAAAGAATAGATACAAATGGTTACACATTGTTAAGGATTAGCCGAAAGACAGAAAAAAACATGGGTAAAGACACTAAGAAAAAAAGCTGATAAGTTGAATTTTTAAGGAATTAAAGGAATCTTCCATTTCATTTATTGAACTGGCGGACCCTTCCCCTTACCGCAAAAGTACTACCCAAAAATAAAAGTGGACCGATCGGGACAATATGGGATTCAAATGAAAGGTATCCAAGAGTAAAGTACGAATTTCATAATAAAAGTTGGATCAAAATACCTGGGGGCCGTCCCAGCTTAAAAACCCCTTAAAATAGGTTCATTTGACGATCATGACAATATGGGACTCAAATGAAAAGTATTCGGGAGTAGATTCCGAATATGGTCAGTTTGTTGATTTCAGAAGGGGGCGGACTCACCCCCGTTACCCCAAAAACACCACCCAAAATCAAAAGTGGACCGATAAGGACAATAGGGATATCAAAGGAAAAGTGTGCGGGAGTAGATAACAAATCTGGCATAAAAATTCATGTGGAAGTTTAGGGAGTCACTCCTCCCGCACAAAAACGCCCAAAATGGGTACATTAGCCAATCACGGATATATGGGACTCGGTTTGTTTGTTCTGTATAGACTGAAAAACGGCAGAACCGATTTTCTCGAAATTTTCCCATATTGAAAAACATAGGCTATATAATTTGTCGGTATCGGAAGGGGGACGGACCCTCCCCCTTATCCCAAAAACACAAAATCAAAATTGGACCGATCGGGACAATATAGGTATCAAATGAAAGGTATTGGAGAGTAGAATACGAATATGGTATTTTATTAATTTTGAGTCTAAGTACCCATCGGGGCGCCCCAACCCCAAAACTCCCCCAAACAGACATATTGGACGTTCATTTCAATATGGGGGGAGGTCCATCGGAAGGGGGAGGGTCCGATGGGGAGGGGGAGGGGCCAATGGGGAGGGGCCGATGGGGAGTGGTCGATGGGGAGTAGCCGATGGGGAGTGGTCGATGGGGAGTAGCCGATGGGGAGTGGCCGATGGGGAGGGGCCGATGGGGAGGGGCCGATGGGGAGGGGCCGATGGGGAGGGGCCGATGGGGAGTGTTCATCGGAAGGGGGATGGACCCTCCCCCTTATGCCAAAAACACAAAATCAAAAGTGGACCAATCGGGACAATATAGGTATCAGTTGAAAGTATTGGAGAGTAGAATACGAATATGGTATTTAATTAATTTTGAGTCTAAAGACCCATTGGGCCGCCCCAACCCCAAAACTCCCCCAAACAGACATATTGGACATTCATTTCAATATGGGGCTCAAATGAAAGGTATTCAGGAGTAGATTTCGAATCTACCATACAAAATCAGATCGAATACACCAATTATGACAATATGATACTTGGCTGAACCGATTTTCTTAAAATGTTCACAGATTGTGTAAATATGTCTGGAAGGAAACATAGGCTATATAATTTTTAGATATCGGGTGGAGGTGGACCCTCCCTCTTATCCCAAAAACGCCGCCCAAAACCAAAAGTGGAACGATGGGCACAATATGGTTATCAAATTAAAGGTATTGTAGACCAAAAAACGATTTTGGTATTAAAATTTGGGTCCACGTACCCAGCAGGCTCCTTTTCCCGCCAACCCCACATCTTCTCTATACAGATATATTCGAAGTTCATGTCAATATGGGACTCAAATGAAGAGTCTTCGGCATTAGATTACAAATATGGCATACAAAATTAGGTCCAAGTAATGGGAGGTTGCCCCACCCATAAATACCCCAAATGTCCATATTAGCTGACCATGGCTATATGGGACTCAAATAAAAGGCATTTGGGAGTAGACTACGAATATGACATTAAAATTTGCGTTCAAGTCTAGGTGGCGCTTTTCCTCCTAAAGATACGTCAAATGGGTTATTTGCCTCATTATGACAATATGGGACTCAAATGAAAGGTATTTGAGAGCAGAAAACGAATTTAACGAATTTTAGGGTACGACCTAAATCACCCACTAAATTGAACTTCATTTCCGTTGAGAATAAAGAACGAATTTGATATCTATTTTCAGTTCAAAGTGCCGTTCGCCGCCCCAGGCCCAAAGCACCCTCCAAACGGTTCATAAATTACCGGCCATGGCAATATAGGGCTCAAATTAAAGGGATTTGGAAGTGCAGTACGAATTTGATATTCATATTTGAGTCGAAATGTCTGAGGTGCCATCCCTCTCCTAATGAGAACATTACCCTTTGGAAGAACATTGCCACCAGGATCGGAAAAGGGGAAAATTCTCACACATCAATGAGTGCTTTCCGATTAAATTTTTTTGGCTCAATGATAAGGGACCTGTTTTCATAGCCGAGTCCGAACGGCATACCGCAGTTCGACACACCTTTGGGGAATATTTTTTAAATGACCATGCATGGCATTTTAACTCGCAAATGCAGCCAACATTAAGAGGATATAAACACCGCTTCGTCCAATCTTCTCGCCAGGATTCAAACGCGTTCAGTGTCATAGGCTACGAATTCGATATCCGCATTCAGGGCGAAGAGTACCCACCCTAAAAAGATATTATAGGGTAAAAGAAGGCGCAGCGGAGCGGGCCCGGTTCGGCTAGTTGTTTATGTAATAAACTTCTTTTCACAGTGTATTGTGTTCAATATCACAAAGAATTGAGGCTTGAAGTATGTCTTTGATTTAGTACCAAACATTTTCAATCAATCTTGTTTTCTGATACATAATGCAGTATAGTTTTCTTTAGTGTTTTCATAAATGTGTGCACAATAGCCTGTTTCATGCCTTATGCACTTCCTAGATAATAAATACATGTTATGGTAAGGGCAGGAAACTATGAAAGGATTTGCCAGCACAACAATTTTCAGTATTCCAAAATGTGAATGAAGAAAATATAATAGAAGACAATTGAATACTTTTTGGTGTTTTTCGTTTTATGACCATCCTAACAATAGAAGTCTGTCCCACCGTTCTTCTTTTTTTTAAAGGTACATAGTTAAAGAAGGTGGAGTTTGTAATATAGTACTGTGTGGGTTGCTAAGTATTGGAGATGGACTAATGCGAGCCCATGATGATTTATAGTATGTGTGTAATTATCCTTAGCCTATACATTAATCACATTGTAGTGTATGCCGTAGGCACAAAGTCTACATGTCTTTAGTGTCGTAATTTCATAATTTACGGAATGTAGGGAAGACAAATAGCTGAATGCATTGATTTTCGCAAAACATCGTAGTGGGAAATAAATCACAGGCTAGAGAAATAATTTTGGGGCAATAGTAGGTACATAGATGGGACCAGTAATGCCAACAATTTTCCAGCAAAGAGGGTAGCAAAAATTTTAGAAAAAGTAAAAAATGAGTACAATTTTGCTCTAAGTTCGGCCGGATCGAATCTTATATACCCCCTACCATGGATGACATTTGTCAAGTTCTTTGTCCGCTATCTCTTTATAGGCAAACAAAGGATAATGGATAAAATTGCTATGGTATTTGAGCTATATCAGGTTATGAACCGATTCGGACTATACTTAGTTTGGATGCTGGAAACTATAGTAGAAGTCATTTTTGAATTGCGCTCTCTAGACGCTCAAGAAATTAAATCGGGAGATCGGTTTATATGGGAGCCATATCAGGTTATGGGCCGATTCACACCATATTAGCCACGTATGTTAGAAATCATAGAAACAATCACTGTGCAAAATTTCAGACAATCGTATAAAAATTGCTCTCTCTACTGGCTCAAGTAGCACAGAGGCCCCGTAGCGCAGAGGTTAGCATGTCCGCCTATGACGCTGAACGCCTAGGTTCGAATCCTGGCGAGACCATCAGTTTTCCCCTCCTAATGCTGGCAACATTTGTGAGGTACAATGCCATGTAAAACTTCTCTCCAAAGAGGTGTCGCACTGCAGTACGCCATTCAGACTCGGCTATAAAAACGAGGCCCCTTATCATTGAGTTTAAAACGTGAATCGGACTGCACTCATTGATATGTGAGAAGTTTGCCCCTGTTCCTTAGTGGAATGTTCATGGGTAAAATTTGCAATTTGCATTACTTGTCTCAATACAAGAAGTGGTGGAGTGGTTAAGATGTAATGTCATAACGACGATTGGCATATATATCTTCTCAGACAGCCATTAAATCCCTGAATAATATATTTCTGAATATAAAAACAGCCCTCGACTTGGCAGATCTATCAACGGGAAGGCGGAGCAGTTCCAAATTCACTTGTTCTGGAAGTCGGGCCACAGAGATATGCCAGCGAATCGTAGAGGAGACGAGCTTGTGGAACTACCTTACACATTCTAGGGAAACTGGAATCTGTTGGTATGCCTCTAGCCACGTGTAAACTAAGTTTTTAGGACCAGGCCCGAAGGGCAACGATAGATGGTCACTAAGGGTGGGTTGTGGTCATTTCAAAATTATGTGGCTTAATCTAGACTTGAAGAGGACTAGTGCTTCACTGTCGCTGGCAAGAACGGACGTCTCAGTTATTTTGTCCGCCATGACTCGTCACTGTCTAATCAGAAAACATGCTGACAGACTGAAGGTTGCCAGTAACGACTTTTTGCCGATGCTGTAAGGACGTCGGAAGGAAGAGATTATAGAACATCTGCTGTGTGTGTCCCGCACTGGCAGTCAGAAGGAGTTCGACTTTAGTTTCTCATTTCTTTGAGAACCAGTCTGATTTAGCGGATGTGAACATTCGCAAGCTGTTTGTATTTCTAAAGCGATCTGGATGGTTCAACAGTGGGAACTAGAAGGCATCTTCCTTCTGTGATATCACAATGGACGAAAACGTCTAAGTGAGTCTGATGGTAGACTGCCATTTAATCCTAACCCAAACTGGGCCTCGTTGCCGTTACCGGTTGGCAGTACCTATTCACAGCCGTATTTAATCTCTCCTTGCTAAGTCTAGAGAAATGCAAAGAATTATGGACCAATCTTGACCAATCTTTTTCTAAAGCAAGCTAAAAGTAACAGCTGATAACTGACAGAAGAAAGAATGCAATTACAGTCACAAGCTGTGAAAAAATTTGTCAACGCCGACTATATGAAAAATCCGCAATTACTTTTTGGGCAACCCAATATTTATAGAGGATTGGTAATAAGTAAAACAAAATCCCCAGATTCAATCATAAATTATGCATCTTATATACAAAAATCAATTTGTGTTTGTTTGTTTGTTATAGACTCAGAAACGGCTGAACCGATTTTCTTGAAATTTTCGCATAATGATCCCGAGGTGAAAATAAGGTACTACATTTTTTGATACCTGAAGGGGGTCTGACCTCCCCCTTACCCTAATTTTCAGAAACGCCAAATCTCGAAGATGGGTGGTGCGATTTAAGCGAAATTTTGTGTGCTCTCTTATAGTAACCAAAAAACATAAAATTGGTGTCCAAATTTTCGAATGGGGTACCTAGGGGGGGGGGGGGGGCGCCCCACCCCAAAACCTATCAAATATATATATACACCAATCACGACAATATGGGACTCAAATGAAAGGTATTTGAGATTAGAAAATATATCTGATATCCAATTGTCGGACCAAGTGTTTGGGGGTCCACCCCAAACCCCAAAACAATCCTAAATCGGACATATTTACCGACCATGGCAATATGGGACTCAAATGAAAGGTATTTGCGAATAAAATACGAATCTGATATCTATATTTGGGACAAAGAGTTTGGGGGTCCACCCCATCCCCAAAAGACCGCCAAACAGGACTTCTTTACTGACCAGGGCAATTAGGGCTTAAATAAAAGGTATTTGAATGTAGAACACGAATCTGATATCCAGATGTTGGGCCATCCCCGAAAACATACCCCAAAGAAGACAAATTTACGACCACTGCAATATGGGACTCAAATGAAAAGTCATTGGAAGTAAAGCACGAATGTGATATCAATGTTCGGGAAAATTGTCGATGGGGCCACCCCACCCCCATAACACCACCCTAATAGGAAGTATTTGCTGACCATAGCAATATGAGGCTCAAATAAGAGGTATTTTAAGAGTAGAACACGAATCTGATATATATTTTCAAAGCCAAATCACTGAGTGGACGCCCCATTCCCCAAACCGGTAATGCTTGCCGACTATGGAAAAATGGAGCTCAAATGATGGGTATTTTGGAATAAGACCATGAATCTGACATCAACATTCGGGACCATGAATCTGACATCAACCAACGGGACGTCCCACCACTATAACAACCCCCAAGTAGGACGTATTTGCTCACCAAGATCATTTGGTCTTCAAGACAGTGGAGCTCGATGTTCATAGTTTTTAGGGCCCATGCCCCAAACCGGACATATTTGCTGGCTTTTTCAATAAGGGGTTTAGGTGAATGGTATTTGTTATCCAATTTTGAGGCCAATGGCAATATGGGGTTCAAATATATGAGAATAGAACACGTTGCTGATATATTTTCAGGGCTTAGTGATTGGGGTACCACCCACCCCCCAAAACACCCCTAAATCGGGCTTATTTACCAACTATGTCAATGTGAGGCTTAAATGAAAGGTATTGGGGGGGCAGAGAAAAAATTGATACCCACATTCGGGATAATTTTTTGGAGGGTCTACCCCTTTCCCAAAATACCCCACAAACAGCTATTTTTTACTGACCATTGCAATATGGGGCTCAAATAAAGGTATTTGGGAGTATAATACGAATTTGATATCCAAATGTAGGACCATGTATTTTAGGCATCACCCCTCCTTCCCCAAAACACCCCCCAAAGGGTAGAACATTTTCGACCATGCCAATATGTGGCTCAAATGAAAGGTATTTGAGATTATAAAACGAATTCGAAAACCAATTTGGGACCATGAGTTTGGGGGACGTCTCATCCTGTAAACTCCCCCTCAAAACCAATGGCAATATGGGGTTTAAATAAATGGTTTTTGAGAGAAGAGCACGATGCTGATATTTTTTCAGGGCCAAGTTTCTGGGGGACCGTCTCACCCCCGAAAACACCCCTTAAATCAGACATCATAAAAATATTGGACTGAAATAAAGTATTTTAGGAATGGAGTACACCTTACATCCAAACTTTAATTCGTAGACCAATAAAGATCATATAGGATTCAGATGAAAACACTTATCTTGGTAAACTTTTTGTTAAGCGATTGACTATTTTCGAAGCATGGTATTTCACTACAAGCTCTTTATATGTCGAAAATAAATATTCCAAGGAAAATTTTGTTCCATATAAAGTAAAAGAAGGCGCAGCGGAGCGGGCCCGATCCAGCTAGTTATAGATAAAATCAATTTATTGAAAAATTTTATATGTTCTTTTATATTTTTTGTTTGTTTTTATGTATCGAATCCATTTGGTTTTTTTTTGTTATTTTTAAACATTGTATTTTATGACTTGCCAACGGCAGCCAAACTATGTTCTTCGCATATAAAACCGAGACGATTGTCACATGCATAATCATTCCATCTAAAATAAGCCCATATTCCACGTGCATGCACGCAATGTTCTTTGTATTCGTCATTGTCAGGTTGACCCTCTGCCCAGTTAGAGAAATCCATTTTTCTCCCAGAAGGTGACCAATAGAAGTCTCTTTCTCTGCTTGTTACGTTGAATTCATCATTCCCGCCTAGCCAAAAGAAAGCTCCGTAGTCAACTGTAGTGAAAGAAGGTAATAATTATCCAAGTTTAATTGTTGTATGAAACCTCTGGCAGATAATGTGAATGCACCAATCATAAATTTCATTGCTGAGTTTGAAACTAAAAACATCGGCAGGGGGTATGGGACTGGGTCAACTTGTCACTGTGCCCAAAAATGTGCAAAAAAAACTAACACTGGCATCGTTTGGGCGATATGACAAACATATCTCCTAAATTAAGAACCTGGGTTCATAAAAGTCGAATTTCCATGAAATTTTGAATAGTGATTTGATGATAGACTTGCAGCAATGGAATTTCGATTTATACTTTGCAGTTATATCAGGTTATGGAACGATTTGGACTTTCACTAAACTTTGGAATATTCTCTAGTCTAAAAACCCTCTAAACGAAATTATTATTCGAATTCAAATGGGAAATGCATCGATTATTGATTCGGCTAAAAATTTATACAAAATAAATTTAATTGAAGGGCATAATTTTGTTCTACATAGCAAACAAAAACAAGTAAAAAGGCATTAATTTCGGCCGGGCCGAACTTTGGATACCCAACACCTCGGTTATGCACGAAAACCCCATTTCGTCACAATCCGGTGAAAATTGCACCCAAATTCGATACGAATATTAGGTGGTCTAATAAGTATAAGTCACTGTTCAATACTTTAATTCAAATTTCAACAAAATCTGTTAATAAATAAAGATTTTATGGGCTTCAGACCCTTAATCGGCACATCGGCATCTCAAAATCGGACGGAAATATCTATGAGAGCTATACCTTAATCTGAACCGATTTCGAGCAAACTCCTCAGATACTGTGGCAGTCGTCGAGGAAAGCATTTTGTCAAGATGGGTCAATAAATGCACTTGCTGTGACTCTGGAAGTTAAAATCGAGCGATATATATGTATGAGAGCTATATCTAAATCTGAACAGATTTCCATAAAATCCACCAATAATGTCGAGAGTCAAAAGGAAATCATTCCTGCCAAATTTCGAGAGAATCGGTTTACAAATGACTATTTTATTGAATTATTACTGAAAATCGGACGAACATATACATGGGAGGTATATCCAGATCTGAATCGATTTTTTCCAATTTCATCTGAACATCTGAACCGATTTTTTCCAATTTCAATAGGATTCGTTTCTAGGCCAAAAAACATGCCTGTACCAAATTTGAAGACGATCGTATGAAAACTGCGACCTGTACTTTGTACACAAATTAACATGGACAGACGAACAGACAGACGGACGGACAGACATCGAACCAAACAGACAGATAAATCGAACCCGAAAGTGATTCTGAGTCGATCGGTATGCTTATCGATGGGTCTGTCTCTCTTCCTTTTGGGTGTAACACACTAGTTCACTAAGTTATAATACCCTGTACCGCAGTAGTGGTGTAGGGTATATTAAAGCTTTTATTCGCTTCAGACCCTTTATCAGGATATCGGTCTGTATGGCAGCTATATCTAAATATAGTCCGATTCGAACCATATTTGGGACGTATGTAGGAAGAACTAAGACTATCCACTGTTTTAAATTTCAGCGAAATCGGGTAATAAATAGAGCTATTATGGGTTTCAGACACTTTATCGGCAGATCGGTCTATATGGCAGCTATATCTAAATATATTCCGATCTGAGTCACATTTGGGTCCTATGTTAGGAGGCGTAAAACAATTTTTAAAATTTCAGCACAATCGGTTACAAAATAAAGCTTTTATAGGCTTTAGACGCTTTATCAGGAGGTCGTTCTATATGGCAGCTATACCTAAATATAGTCCGATTTGATCCATATTTGAGTCAGATATCAGGAGGCTTAAGATAACACTCTGTTTCAAATTTCAGCGTAATCAGGTAATAAATAAAGCTTTTATGGGCTTCAGACCCTTAATCTAAATATAGTCCGATCTGAGCCAGGGACAGATGATCACATTGAATGTCGTTATTCGACGTCTTTTTTAATAAGACAAGTGGAATAAATTTCTCACTTGGTTCATTTGACAGTCTGTACTTTATGTCACACATTTCTGAGGATCGGCATGTGTCGCTCGAGCAGACCAAACCATTAGACGTGCGGCATGGTCCGTAGTCGTTCATTCCGAAGCCCTTGAAATCTCATCAGCTAACGCGATTTGTTCGCTTCCTTACGCGATTCGTTCGCTTCCAAACGCGGTTCGTTCGCTTCCTTACGCGACTCGTTCACTTCCTAACGCGATCCGTTCGCTTCCCAACGCGACTCGTTCGCTTTCTTGAGCGATTCGTTCGCTTCCTAACGCGATCCGTTCGCTTCCTAACGCGTTTCGTTCGTTTCCCAACGCAATCCTCACTTGGTCATTTGACGGTCTTTACATAATGTCACACTTTTCTGAGGATGAGCACGAGTCGCTCGAGCAGACGAAACCATTAAACGTGCGGCATGGTCCGCAGTTTTTCACTCCGAAGCCCTTGAGATCTCATCAGCTAACGTGATTCGTTCGCTTCCTTACGCGATTTGTTCGCTTCTTAACGCGATTCGTTCGCTTCCTTGAGCGATTCGTTCGCTTCCTTACGCGATTCGTTTGCTTCCTAACGCGACTCGTTTGCTTCCTTATGCGATTCGTTCGCTTCCTAACGAGACTCGTTCGCTTCCTAACGCGATCCGTTCGCTTCCTAACGCGATTCGTTCGCTTCCTTACGCGATCCGTTCGCTTCCTTACGCAATTCGTTCGCTTCCTAACGCGACTCGTTTGCTTCCTTACGCGATCCGTTCGCTTTCTAACGCCCAAGCTATATCCGAGCTCCAAATCAGCCAACGGCTGGAAATCTACCAAATACCAGCCGAAACATCCCAAGAACCATCCATCCGAATACCGAAGAAATCTACCGAATATCAGACCAAACATCCCAAGATCCATTCGTCCGAATACCGGAGAAACCTACCGTCCGTATACCTAGACGACCCGACCCAGTAGCTAAACTACAGAAATTTACACCAACTGGCCAAAGCGCCGCATTTACTGACACCAATCAACGCACTGCAACTAAGAGCTTAGTACACCATGGTGAATTATAAGAACCGAAGTATTGCAAAGTGCAAATTTTGGCCATGAACATTCCACTAAGGAACAGGGGCAAACTTCTCGCATATCAATGAGTGCAGTCCGATTCAAGTTTAGGCTCAATGATAAGGGACCTTCTGTTTATAGCCGAGTCCGAACGGCGTGCCGCAGTGCGACACCTCTTTGGAGAGATGTTTTACATGGCATAGTTCCTCAAAAAATGTTACCAGCATTAGGAAGAGAAAACCACCGCTGTACATTTTATCTGATGGTCTCTCCAGGATTCGAACTAGGCGTTCAGCGTCATAGGCGGACTTGCTAACCTCTGCGCTACGGTGACCTCCATCTGGTATTCGTAACTGAAGTATATTATAAATAAAAACTAGATTGCGTATCCCAAAGGGAATATTTAAGCGTGTTATTATATAAGGTTTGTGGATCCTTAAGGTTAAACCCTGGACGACTGTTGGTCTACCTCAGCCAAAGACAAAACCACTTTAAACGTATGTTGAAGGTCATGGGAGAAGCCATTGTTGAAAATTTCTGCCAAATCTGATAAGAATTTCGCCCTTTAGCGGCCCAAGAAGTCAAGATCCGAGATCGGGGCTAAAATCCTTAGCAACATTTGTGTTGCATCGAACTCGAATCGCTACACGTTGGTATTGGTTTGATGTTCTTTATGTTGGCTCTTACCTGTATTTGGCCTTATCACTTCATTTACAATGATGTCGTTGATTTCCTTCGAATCTATTTGCACCAACTGCAGGTTACGCCGTCCACATTCGTGTAACGCTTGGAACCAGTTATACTGAAATTTTAAACAAAATGGATTTGTGTTACTTGAAATCTATGATTAAATATGCCACTTGTACCGCTTGATCCTCTTCCACCAAATATGCCTTTTCGGTAGTGTTGCACCATTTAGGCACAGCCACTGCCAAGCCACATAGTAGGGAGCCTAATAAAATAGTATGAAACAACATGTCTCTGACTTTTGAAACTATAATTTAAACTGATCGAATGCTAGTTTAGACTTCTTAAATACATTTCAATTATTATTTGAGTAAATGATTTTTTTTTTTTTTTGAAAAATCACTACAATTTGAAAAGGGTAGTTGTGGTATAATTATTGAGAATATAAGTGTGCTTGACTCTTTTGAGTGCTATTTCGAAATATTAATTGTAAACTATTCTATTACTAGTGTACTCGAAAATCGTAAAACTTGTCTAGAAAGAGATACTTGAACCACTGCAGTGGTGTCTTTGTTCGTTATCTTTGAATTGCATTACGACATATTTACTTTTTATACCCACTATCAAAGAACGGGGGTATGTTCCACTTGTCAATCCATTGCCACTCATCGAAATATCGTCCACTCAATTACAACACAATTTTCCGATTGTATTGTAGTTTAGGTTAGGTAAGGTTGAAAAGAGGGTGAGGATATATTGGGTTGCCCAAAAAGTAATTGCGGATTTTTTAAAAGAAAGTAAATGCATTTTTAGTAATACTTAGAATGAACTTTAATCAAATATACTTTTTTTTTCTAAAGCAAGCTAAAAGTAACAGCTGACAGAAGAAAGAATGCAATTACAGAGTCACAAGCTGTGAAAAAATTTGTCAACGCCGACTATATGAAAAATCCGCAATTACTTTTTGGGCAACCCAATACATTCATCCCATGACCCAATGGATATACACCTAAGTCAGTAATCGGCTTGCTGTGAGATTTAAATACCAGGAAATAAAAGCGGGTTAAGTTCGGCTGCGCCGAATCTTTGGATCCCACCACCATGGATTTATGTACAATAAATGTAGGGCATAATTTTATTTTCTATACCAAACTTCTGTCAAACCAGCAAACATTAAAGCTTCTAGGAACCGAATATGGATGATCGAGAGACCGGTTTATATGGGAATATATCAGGTTATAGACTATGTTGAACCGTAGATGGCACAGTTGCTGGAAGTCATAACGGAACATCGTATGACAAATTTCAGCCAAATCAGCAAAAAATTGGATCAAAATTATCCTTTGAATATTTATTTTTGACATTTAAAGAGCTTTCGGTGAAATACCATGCTACGAAAATAGTATCTGTATATAGCTTGAGAAACAGTATGACGATTTTGCTCGAATGGTTTATGGTTATTTAACTTTGGATGTAAAAGACTTATTTTGGCTTAAAGACTTTATTGAAGCCCGATATTCACATATGGATTTTGTTAGTGGGAAGTGCCTCAGGTTGGCCGTTGGTGGATCAAGTGGATGGTGTGGACCCCCAGAAACGTAGTCCTGTAAGTGCATATGAATTTCGTGTCCTACTCCCAAATACCCTTCATTTGAGCTCCACATTGCCAAGATCGGTAAATATGTATGTCGAATTAAGGGATGTTTTCTGGGTTGAGGTGGTCCCCCAGACACTTAGCCCTGAAAAATTATAAGCATCCTTCTCTACCCTCAAAAACCATTTTTTAAACCCCATATTGCCATTGGTCTTAGGGGAGTTTATGGGATGAGGTGTCACCCAAACACTTGGTCGCAAAATTGTTTATTAAATTCGTTTTCAAATCTCAAGTACCTTTCATTTGAGCCACATATTACCATGGTCGGTAGATTTTTACTATTTGTGGGGGGGACGTTTTGGGGGAAAGGGCGGTGCCCCAAATACATGGTGCCACTTTTGGATATCAGATTCGTATTATACTCCCAAACACCTTTATTTGAGCCCCATATTGCGATGGTCAGTAAATAATTGCTGATTGTGGGGTGTTTTTGGGGAAAGGGTAGACACCCAAAAAGTTGGTTCCAAAAGTGGAAATCAATTTCGTGCTCTACTCCCCAATACGTTTCATTTGAACCCCACATTGAAATGGTCAGAAAACATGTCCGATTTAGGGGTGTTTCGCCCAAACACTTAACTCTGAAAATATATCAGCTTCTTGCTCTACTCTCAAATATCATTTACTTGAACCCCATATTACCATGGGCCTCGAAATTGGATATCAAATACGTTGCTAATCTCAAATACCTTTTATTTTGGGTATGAGCCCTAAAAACTACAATGGCGAGCTCCACTCTCTTTAAGACCCAAATTGTCATTGTGAGCAAATACGTCCTATTTACGGGTGGGAAGTCGGTTAGACAGTTGGTCCCGAATGTTGAAATTACATTCGTTGTTTACTCCCAATTACCTTTCATTTGAGCCCCATATTTCCATAGTCGACAAACATGACCGTTTTGGGGGCTGTTTTGAGCGGCCACTCAGTGACTTGGCCCTGAAAATATATATCAGATTCTTGTTTTTCTCTAAAATACCTCATATTTGAGCCCCATATTGCAATTGTCAGCAAATACGTCCTGTTTGGGTGGTTTTATGGGGGTGGGGTGGTACATAAACACTTTTTTCTCGAAAATTCATATCAGATTCGTGTTTTACTCCCAAAGACTTTTCATTTGAGCCCTATATTGCTATGATCGTAAATTTGTCCCCATTGGGGGGTCTTCTGGGGATGGCGTGAACCCCCATAAACTTTGTCCCACATTTGGATATCAAATTCGTAATCTACTGGCAAATACCATTCATTTGAGTCCCATATTGCCATTGTCGGTAAATATGTCCGATTTAGGGGTGTTTTGGGGGTTGGGGTGGTCCCCCAAATACTTGGTCTGCCAATTTGATATCAGATACGTTTTCTACTCTGAAATACTTTCATTTGAATCCCATATTGTCGTGATTGGTCAATATATATATTTGGTAGCTTTTGGGGGGTGGGCGGCGCCCCTAGGTACCCCATTCGAAATTTGGATACCAAATTTTTTGTTTTTAGGTTACTTTGAGAGAGCACACAAAATTTCGCTTAAATCGCACCACCCATCTCTGTGATCTGGCGTTTTTGAAAATTAGGGTTAGGGGGAGGGTCCGCCCCCTTCAGACATCAAAAACCGTAGTACCCCATTTTCACCACGGGATCATTATGCACCATTTGTGAAAATTTCAAGAAAATCAGTTCAGTCGATTTTGAGTCTATACGGAACGGACAAACAAACAAACAAACACAAACTGATTTTTACATTATGGGAGCTATTAAGGTTACAATCGGACCAAAATTGCAGCTTGTAAGGTCTCAAGTCAAATCGGTATATCGGTTTATATGGGAGCTACAATATATCAAGTTATCGACCGATTTGAACCGTACCCGTCAAAGTTGTTGAAAGTCATAACAGAACACTACATGCAAAATTTCAGTCAAATCGGACAATATTCAGCTCATAGGGGCTCAAGAAGTCAAATCGGAATGTCGGTTTATATGGGAGCTATATCAGGTTATAGACCGATTTGAACCGTACCCGTCAAAGTTGTTGAAAGTCATAGCAGAACACTACATGCAAAATTTTAGCCAAATCGGACAAAATTCAGCTCATAGGGGCTCAAGAAGTCAAATCGGGATATCGGCTTATATGGGAGTATATAACAGGTTATAGACCGATTTGGACCGTACCAGGCAAAGTTGTTGAAAGTCATAACGGAACACTATATGCAAAATTTCAGCCACATCGGACAAAAATTCCGGCTTGAATTGCTCAAGAATTCCAGTCGATAGATCGGTTTATATGGGAGCTATATCAGATAATAGACTCATTTAAACCATACTTGGCACAGTTGTTGGAAATCTTTAATTTTGCGGTTTCTGGGGCTCAAAAAGTCAAATCTAAAGATTGGTTTATATGGGAGATATATCTAATTCTGAACCGATATGGCCCATTTGCAATCCCCAATGACCTACATCAATTTTAAGTATCTGTACAAAATTTCAAGCGGCTAGCTTTACGCGTTCGACCGCTATCGTGATTTCGACAGACGGACGGACATGGCTGGACCGAATCAGAATGCCGAGACGATCCAGAATATATATACTTAATGGAGTCTTAGATATATGTACTATATGGAGTCGAGGTGTTACAAACGGAATGACGAGATTAGTATACCCCCATCCTATGGTGGTGAGTATAAAATGTAAACCCGAAAAAAATCGAAATCAGCAATTCTGTGCTACTAACAAAATTCCCAATTCTTAGTTAATTTCTATTTCGAGACGAGCTTTAACTTTCTTCGAAGTTGTGTGCAAAAGTGTTTTCTCATTTAGATTATTGTTATACCCTCCTCCATGGGAAGGGGGTATACTAATTTCGCCTGTCTGTTTGTAACTCTTCAAAATATTCGTCTAAGGCCCCATAAAGTATATATATTCTTGTTCGTCATGTCATTTTAAGTCGATCTAGCCATGTCTGTCCGTCCGTCCGTCTGTCTGTCGAAAGCACGCAAACTTTCGAAGGGGTAAAGCTAGCCGCCTGAAATTTTGCAGGAATACTTCTTCTTTGTGTAGGTCGCTTGGGATTGTAAACGAGCTATATCGGTTCATGTGTTAATATGGCTGTCTTATTAACCGATCTGGGGTCTTGACTTCTTCAGCCTCTAGAGGTCGTAATTCTTATCTAAATTGGCTGAAATCCAACAACTGTGCTAAGTATGGTTCAAAATGGTACATAATCTGATACAGGTGTCATTTAACCACCCTTGAATCTTGACTTCCTGAGTCACTAGAGAGAGCTACTTTCGAAATTTCGAAAGTTTTCCAGCATTACGCAGTTCGAAATTCGAAGAAGATACAATAAAAATATATTCTTAAAAATTCCCACTTTCTTTTCATTTTTCCATTTTTTTAGCAAAGGCAAAAGGCAAAGGTTGCAAAAAAAAATTTGGAGTTGAGCCTTCAGTATGGAACATTGTGGCAAAAAAATCAGTTATGCGCAACTACTGTGTTTGTTCTTCAAATAACATGCACAAAACTTCTAGCAACCTTCTTAGATATTGCGGTAGTCGTCGGGGAAAGCGCTGTACAAAATTTTGGCAAGTTTGGTCAATAAATGCCTTATAAACTGATCTTGTATCTTGACTTCTTAAGCCACCTGAGGGCAGACGTGTACGACGTTTTTTTTTTTTATGGCTTCCAGCAATAGTGCTCAGTATGGTACAAATCAGTTCATAACCTGATATATTGGGTTGCCCAAAAAGTAATTGCGGATTTTTTAAAAGAAGTAAATGCATTTTCAATAAATCTTAGAATGAACTTTAATCAAATATACTTTTTTTACACTTTTTTTCTAAAGCAAGCTAAAAGTAACAGCTGATAACTGACAGAAGAAAGAATGCAATTACAGCGTCACAAGCTGTGAAAAAATTTGCCAACGCCGACTATATGAAAAATCCGCAATTACTTTTTGGGCAACCCAATAGCTGCCATATAATCCGATCGGGGATCTTGACTTCTTGAGCCTCTTATGACTTATCCGATTTCTCTAAAATTTAGCATGATGTATTTTATTTTGACTTCCAACAACTGTGCTAAGTATGGTTTAAATCGGTACAAAACCTTATATAGCTGCCATATAAACTGACCTTGAACCTATTCTTCCTGAGCCACTAGAAAACGCAATTATTAACCGATTTGGCTGAAAATATATACAACGACTTCTCTCATGACCTTCAACATACGTGTCGATTATGGTCTGAATCGTTCTATGGCCTGCTACATCTCCCATATAAACCGATCTCCCTATTTCACTTCTTGAGCTCCTAAAGGGCGCAATTTTTAATCGTACTGGCTAAAATTTTACACAACGACTTCTACTATGGTCTCCAGCATTCAGTACAATTATGGTAAGAATCGGATGATAACTTGATATTATAGCTCCAATGGCATAGCAACTTTCTCCCTCTATCGAGAAAGTTGACAAAAGCGATCTTTGGTGGAGGGTATATACGATTCGGCCCGGCCGAACTTAGCATGCTCTTACTTGTTATATCTTTTATCTGATATGGCCCTTAGGGCTGTAGGAGCTATTACAATTTAGGTCCTATCTCAAGCAAAGCTTACCAGGTTCTATTCAATGTTTTGAATAGGTACTCAAAATTAGTGTCTGACCAGATTTCAACATAGGTGGTGTAGGGTATTATATAGTCGTCCCCGCCCGACTTGTGCCTTTACTTACTGGTTATTTTTATACCCACCACCGAAGGATGAGGGTACATTCATTTTGTCATTCCGTTTGCAACACATCGAAATATCCACTTTCGATGCTATAAAGTATATATATTCTTGATCAGCGTAAAAAACTAAGACGATCTATCCATGTCCGTCCGTCTGTCTGTTGGAATTACGTAACAGTCCTTAAAAATAGAGATATTGTGCTGAAATTTTGCACATATTCTTTTTTTGTCCATAATCAGGTTAAGTTCGAAGATGAGCTATATAGGACTATGTCTTGATATAGCCCCCATATAAACCGATCCGCCGATTTAGGGTCTTAGGTCCATAAAAGCCACATTTATTGTTCGATATCGCCGAAATTTGGGACAGTGAGTTGTGTTAGGACCTTCGACATCCTTCTTCAATTTGGTCTAGATCGGTCCAGTTTTGAATATAGATGCCATATAGACCGATCTCTCGATTTTAGACTTTGGACAAAATTTATTGTCCGATTTCGCCAAAATTTGGGACAGTGAGTTTTGTTAGGCTCTTTGACATTTTTCTGCAACTTGGCCCAAAACGATCCAGATTTGGATAAAGCTGTCATATAGACCGATATCTCGATTCTAAATTCTTGACCACATAAAAGGCGCATTTACAATCGGGTTTCACTGAAATTTGTCACAGTGACTTATGTTAGGCTTTTCGACATCCGTGTCGTATATGGTTTAGATTGGTTTATTTTTAGATGTAGCTACTAACAAGACCAATAGTTTGTTATACACAATTGAACAATGACTTGTATTTATTTGTATTTGGTCCAAATCGGAACATATTTCGATATAGCTGCTATGGGGCATAAGGTATGCATTTTTAACCGGATTTTGACGAAAGGTGGTTTACACATATACCCGAGGTGGTGGGTATCTAAAGTTCGGCCCGGCCGAACTTAACGTCTATTTACTTGTTATTTGTCCATTCATTTTACAATAATGGGCTATTACAAATTACTGCATTTGAACAAACTCTTAAAAGTGGATTATACAATACACATGGTATGGTATACAATTAGGTTTAGATTTCTCAGAAATATGTCTCAATTTGTATCGAAGAAAAGTTTTTTGTTTTATGTCCAGTTGGTACAACTGTCCCACAACAAAGTTAGTCTAGTTGCACAATGTGAGTTTTTTTTTTGGCAAATAGATGTTATAGAGCCATAATACCCTGCAGTAGGTTTATGTGATACAAAATAAAGATAGAAATGGCTACTTAGCAGCAATTTTGGTATGAGAGGCAATATGTTTGCTGTCATTTAAGGTAATATTTGTCATAGACTCACCGCCTATGTTTAAACAAAAAAAATTTTTTTTTAACACTACGTTTATCTATAACCCATTTATAGGACATTTTCTGTTCGTTTCGAAGTCTTATGTTTGCATTTATGACCAAAACTCATTGCATTGTTTTGCCAAGACAACATATGCAATTACTTTTAAACTTTCTAAACAATAAATGTCTTCCGAGTATTATTTACGCTATGATAAACCACCAGAACTTTGGAAGATTATGCAGCCATGCACTGCAGTGGCTTTTCTATATAATAAACATCATATAATGGTAAAAAGCAGTTTATATATATTTTTATGTTATCAGATGATAACGAATTCTTTTGCAGAAAATTTCATAAAAATTTTGCCTGAAGAGAAAATTTAATGAACATATTTTCTTTAGAGAAAATTTTAGACATTTTGTTTTTAGAGAAAATTTCATAGAAGTTTTGTCTTTAGAAAAAATTCATAGGAAATTTGTCTTAAAGAAAATTTCATACAAATTAAGTCTTTAGTGAAAATTTCATAGCAATTTGGTCCTTGGAAAAAATTGTACAGAAATTTTGTCTTTAAAGAAAATTTCATAGAAATTTTAAAGAAAATTTCATGGAATTTTTATTTTTAGAGAAAATTTCATAGAAATTTTGTCCATAGAGAATATTTCATAGAAATTTTGTCCATAGAAAATATTTCATGGAAATTTTGTCCATAGAGAATATTTCATAGAAATTTTGTCCGTAGAGAAAATTTCACAAAAGTTTTGTCCATAGAGAATATTTCAAAGAAGTTTTGTTTTTAAGGAAAATTTCTTACAAATAATGTCTTTAGAGAAAATATCATAGAAATTTTGTCCTTAGAGACAATTATAAATTTTGTCAATAAACAAAATTTCATCGAAAACTTGCCTTTAGAGAAGATTTCAAGAAATTTTGTTTTTAGAGAAAGTTTCATAGAAATTTTGTTTTTAGAGAAAAATTTATAGAAGTTTTATCCTTAGAGCCGCCAGAGGGCAGACGTGTACGACTTTTTTTTATGGCTTCCAGCAATAGTGCTCAGTATGGTTCAAATCAGTTCATAACCTGATATAGCTGTCATATAATCCGATCGGGGATCTTGACTTCTTGAGCCTCTTATGACTTATCCGATTTCTCTAAAATTTAGCATGACGTATTTTATTTTGACTTCCAACAACTGTGCTAAGTATGGTTTAAATCGGTACATAACCTTATATAGCTGCCATATAAACCGACACTAGAGAACGCAATTATTATCCAATTTGGCTGAAATTTTGTACAACGACTTCTTTCATGACCTTCAACATACGTGTCGATTATGGTCTGAATCGGTCTATGGCCTGCTACATCTCCCATATAAACCGACCGAAAATTTCACAGAAGTTTTGATTTTAAGGAAAGTTTCTTACAAATTATGTCTTTAGAGAAAATATCATAGAAATTTTGTCCTTAAAGAAAATTATAAATTTTGTCAATAAACAAAATTTCATAGAAATTTTGCCTCAGAGAAGATTTCAAGAAATTTTGTTTTTAGAGAAAAAATCATAGAAGTTTTATCCTTAGAGAACATTCATTGAAATTTTGTCTGTAGTGAAAATCTAGGCATGTCCGTCCGCCTGTCTGTCCATGCAAAACACGCTAACTTTCGAAGGAATAAAGCTAGACACTAGAAGTTTTGCACAGATACTTCGTATTAGTGTAGGTCGGTAGGGATTGTAAATGGGCCATTTCGGTCCATGTTTTATTCAATTTTTCTGAAATTTTGAATAAGGTTTACTGTTATGATTTCGGATCTTCAGGGCGCAATTCTTATCCGATTTGGCTAAAATTTTATATGAGGTTCTTGGTTATGACTTTCAAAAACTGTGCTAAGTTAAGTCGAAACACGTTCATAACCTGATATAGTTGCCATATAAACAGATCTGGGATTTTGATATCTTGAGCCTCTATTCCGATATCTTGAGCCTCAGCATCTGTTTCCAGGTTAGGGGCGGCTGGAGGCGAGCGTGGGATCTTGGATAAAGTGGCTCGCCACAACGAGGGATACGTGTGCAATCCCACAAAACCCATGCGGTTGGGGCGTTGGACCAGTAAATCGCCCCGGAAAACTATGAGAACTACTATGAAAAAAAGGAATAATAAAAACGGACCCCCCCCCACGTTGACGACCTACGCAAACGAAAAAGGACCATGCGGATCTGCACCTGGAATGTCCGCACTCTTTGTAGAGAAGGGGCAGTATACGCGCTGGCGGATGTATTAGAGGAGTACAAGGCAGATATTACCGCCTTACAGGAAGTGCGATAGACTGGGAATGGTGTCACTACAACACCAAACGGTGACAAACTATACTATAGCAGCCATAACACGAGGCATGAATTTGGTTGTGGATTTGTGGTTAGTCGGAGACTAAAACACCTTGTCTCCAGCTTTACTCCGGTGGGTGAGAGGCTAGCCACAATCCGCATAAAAGCTAAAATCTTCAACATCAACCTTATTTGTGCCCATGCCCCGCCGGAAGACAAAGACGAGCAGACCAACGATATTTTCTACGAGCGCCTAGAGAGAGAATATGACCGCTGCCCCGCCCCTGATATTAAAATTGTTCTGGGAGATTTTAATGTGAAGATAGGGAAGGAAGACATTTTTGGTCCAACAGTCGGAAAGTCTAGCCTCCACGAGATAACGTCCAGTAATGGGATGAGGCTGATAAATTTCGCCGCGTCAAAAAACATGGCAGTTAGTAGCACCAGATTTCAACATAAAAATATTCACAAAGCCACATGGTTGTCACCCGATCAAAACACGAGAAACCAAATTGATCGCGTTGTGATAGATGGAAGGCATTCATCCAGCGTGTTAGATGTACGATCGATCCGTGGAGCGAATATAGATTCGGATCATTACCTTGTTGCAGCAAAGGTTTGCACCCGTTTGAACATGGCGAGGAAAGTACGATCTGATACTGACACGGAAGCTGGACATTGAAAAGCTGCAAACACAACAAATGGCGAGTGGAGTATGCCACTCGACTGACCCAAATGCTTGATGAACGCACTCCTTGTTCCGATGATATAATGGCGCAGTGGCAAACTATCGCCCACTCCATGGAAAATGCTGCGAAATCCGTACTTGGGTACCGGAAGCCTCCTTCAAGAAACCCATGGTACAACCAAGAATGTCGAGATGCTACTGAAGCCAAGAATGTGGCATATAGAGCAACCCTGAAATCAGTAACAAAGCGCCTGATGAAGGAGAGGAATCGGGAGAAAAGGACAGAGGAGAAACGTATATTTTGCAGAAAGAAAAAGGAAATGAAAAGACGTGAGTGTGAGCGAATTGAGATGTACAGGAGTCAGAATGAAGTCCGGACATTCGACCAAAGAATTAAACATCAAACCGATGGCTTTGGTGCAGGCACATCCTCCTGCAGAGACAAAGAAGGAAATCTGGCAACTGACACATATAACGTGCTGAGGATATGGAAAGAACATTTTACCTAATTGCTAGTGTCCGATGTTGGCGGCGAAGAGGATACCGCAGAACCAATCCCTGATGATGGTATAGAATATTTACCTCCTACTCAGAGTGAGGTCCAAGTAGCAGTGACCCAACTAAAGAACAACAAGGCAGTAGGAGACGACGGGTTACCCGCTGAACTATTTAAGACCGAAGGCGACACTCTGATAAGGTGTATGCTTCAGCTTATCTACGCATTCTGGCTAGAAGAACGCATACCCGATGATTGGAACCTCAGCATACTATGTCCCGTACACAAGAAAGGAGACGAGACGGAATGTGCCAACTACAGAGGAATAAGTCTCCTCCCCATCGCATACAAGATACTCTCGAGCGTATTGTGTGAAAGATTAAAACCTAAAGTCAATGAGATAATTGGACCCTATCAAAGCGGCTTTGGATCAGGTAAATCCACCATGGACCAGATATTCACACTGCGCCAAATCCTGGAAAAGACCCGAGAAGGACAAATCAACTCCTACCATCTCTTTGTTGACCACAAAGCCGCATTCGATACTCCTTTACGTTCAAAGGTATTTCAAGCCATGTCTGAGTTTGGTATCCCTGCAAAATGAATAAGACTCTGTAGGATGACACTTGCTGATACGCGTTCCTCAGTAAGAATAGGAAAGAATCTCTCCGAACCATTTAATACCAAACGAGGTTTCAGACCAGGAGACAGCCAATCGTGTGATCTCTTTAATATCCTGTTGGAGAAGATTATACGAGATGCAGATGTGAATAGATATGGCACACTAATCACAAGAGAACACATGCTACTCGCCTATGCCGACGATATCGATATCATAGGTAGGTCACCGGAAGTAGTAACTGCAGCCTTTGAAAGAATCGAAGGAGAGTCAGTGAAAATGGGTCTGGCCGTAAATGGAGATAAGACGAAATGGATGGTTTCAGCTTCCAAAAAGCCTTGCACAACCGAGCAGATAAAGAAAATGGAGAAAGTTGGGAACCACAAATTTGAGATAGTCAGTAACTTGATCTACCTCGGCACCGCCGTAACCGAAACGAATGACACCAGTTTTGAGATTAAGCGAAGAATAATACTGGCAAATAGATGCTACTTTGGACTAAGTAAGCAGTGTAGAAATAAGTCCACCTCTCGGAGACTACACTTTACAAGACACTGATACTACCCGTGCTGTTATATGGTTCTGAAGCATGGGTACTTGTGAAAGCAGATGAGGCAGTGCTTGGAGTATTTGAGAGAAAGATTCTTCGTAAAATATATGAACTAAATTGCGTTAATGGAGAATATAGGCGACGTATTGCATGGTTACACGCATCAAAATACATCGGCTGCGTTGGCTAGGTCATGTTGTCGAATGGATGAAGAAGCTCCAACAAAGAAGTCTTTTGAAGGCAAACACGGTTTTACACGCAAACCGGGAAGATCAAAAGCCTGATGGAAAGATCAAGTTGTGGGAGACACCTCGAAACTTGGTGTCAGAGCTTTTAGAATGAGCGCAGAAGATCGAGGCGCTTGGATCGCTATTCTTCGTTCGGCTAGTGGAACACATATTCTGTCATAGCCAATTAAAGAAAGAAAGAAAGAGCCTCTGGAGAGCGCATTTCTTATACAATTGGGCTCAAATTTTGTATGAGATGTTTTGTTATGACTTTCAACAACTGTGCTAAGTATGGCCCAATTCGATTCATAACCTGATATAGATGCAATATAAACCGATCTCGGATCTTGGCTTCTTCAGCTTCTAGATGTCGCCTTGTTTGCTCCCATATAAACCCATCTGCTGATTTTACTTCTTGAGACCATATAGGATGCAATTCTTATCATTATCCATTGTTGACAAATGGGACAATGGTTGAGGGTATATAAGATTCGGCCCGGCCGCACTTAGTACGCTTTAAATGTTATTTCTGAGCTTATGGCAAATTGCAGTGGCATCTGAGAAGGATGTGTAAAAGCTGTCAAATGCAACACCAAGTATTTTGTGAACTTAATGGTCGGAATCGTTGCTTTATCGACTATCATTTTCAGCTCCTTACCCACCCCATGTGTATATGTAGTGAACAATGTGGCTGAGGATTTGATGACAAAAATCTTCAGATCTTCAGAACGGCAAGTTCGTTGAGGTATACGTTTAACCTATCACAAATGTCAACAATGGATAGGGGCCCAGATGCCACGATCCTACAATCGTCCTCATATGTTAAAATCTCTATGTCGTCTAAAAGGGATGGAATGAAGGATAGGTAGAGGTAGGATAAATCTTGGATTTAGATTTCATAAAAATTTAAGATTTCTGTTAAATTCACGATTTCTGTTAAATCAACGATTTCTGTTAAATTCAAGATTTCTGTAAAATCTAAGATTTTTGTTAAATCCAAGATTTTTGTTAAATCCACGATTTCTGGTAAATCCAAAATTTCTGTTAATTCCAAGATTTTTGTTAAATCCAAGATTTCTGTTAAATCCAAGATTTTTGTTAAATCCAAGATTTCTGTTAAATCCAAGATTTCTGTTAAATCCAAGATTTCTGTTAAATCCAAGATTTAATCAATCAATCTACGGTGTTTCGAATTCGTATTCCTAAATTCCACAAACGACTGGCGACCATACAGGTAATTTGCGATTTCATCCCTTTCTAGAATGAAATAGAATGAAAACAGTTGTTGTGCTATGCAGAAATGAGCTATGCGAAATCCAAGCTAATGATCGGCGAATGGAAATTCTCCAAAAAGACTCGGGAGGGATAGTCAGGCGATTTTTGCCAGACAGTAGGCCACTAATATTGGGCCTGTAAACTTGGCTATCAACTGGGTCACGACTACAAACGGGAGGTAGTATCGGACTTGACTGTTATCCCCATGCATTTCATAACTAGCGCTAGGCGCAGGTGCGACTAGTCTGTACTGCACGGAATGGAACACCATTTCACTCTTTATACGACCTTTATGTATCCTTGTATTCGTGATAACTATGCAGGATGCATGTGTTGGTCAGCTTCGACTCTTAAATCTTCTTCCGACTCGTAGAATCGTCTACCTTTTAGTTTCTTTTAGTTGCTAGGGAAAGAAAACACCCGGAGACAGTGAGAGATTTAACAACATTAATAAGCAAAGTTATTTCCTAGGTAACTCATAACTATTAAATTTGATTTAATTTTATGCAACAGTACAGGGCATTTATTCTGCATGTCTTGCATAGCCGTCAACACTTCACAATATTTGCCCCATATATCCTTTAAGCTGCATCTTATGTGGCATTCAATTCATAATCTTCCCTAGTAGTGACCACCCTGGCAAATCCCTTGAATCCATCCATAAGCGTTCCTGAAAGACAATGACATAATTCCCATGTTATCTGCACTCATTTACAGTGAATCATGGCCATTCTCAAACAAGACGTTCCAGTGCTTGTTTAAGACTTCATCCCCCACACCCTCTCCCCCTTCTCCTCCTAACACTTTTGAAATTGTAGTTGAATGTCCATAGTAAAATTATGCAAAAATATGCAAAATAATTTAAGGATGCAGATAAGCAGCATCGAGAGGATGTGCTTGCAGTATTAAGAATAAGGAGAACAAAAACTTTAGCATCTGAGCAAGGATAGTAAAATGTTCATAAAATTGCTACTGTTGCATCTAAACACTTTAATAGCACCAGGGACTAAAAAGAATTGGCATGAGTGCACTTGAGATGATTAACTTTATTGTTATGTTGCAATTTATGCAATGCAAACAATAATTTAAAGGCAGACGCAAGGCTGCTTCATTAAATCTATTTAATTTACATAGATTTTGAGGAAGAACGTTTAAAATTTAGAAATGTTAGTCCATTGGAGAAGGAAGTCGCCTTTAAGTGCCAATCATTGAATCAGCCAGATCGCTTTAAGAAGCCAAACAACTTGCGAATGTGAACAAATTCTCCAATTCAGGCAAGACAGTGAGCAAAAAAAAAACTGTCCTACAGGGAAGGGTGTCGGGAAGGGGTGCCTCAAAGGTTATTTGTTGTCATATCAGTGTGTTTACGTAGAACCTGTTTTCATGTGATTGCTATAGATTTTTGAAATGTGGGACATATTTCAATCGCACTGTAATTGAGGAGATATTGTACAGCAAGCAGCAGTTGTTGGTTTGTTGTGGTGTACTTAGATTCCATAGAAAATCTCCGTTGTATTCTAAGCTTAAATACCAGAAACAGGCAAGGCAAGAACTGTGAAACGGCAGACGGGAGGCTCAGTGAACTCGTTGGCGCTGATGATGGGTCCCTAACCAGGCACCCGAAACCTCCGCCATTGGTGTGTTGTCTGTGTCCATGCCGCCTGTATGTCGGAGATTTCTTTTCTATTATCAATAAAAACCTTTCATTGTAGTGATATTCATTCTCACAATCAACAGCCCGTATCCTTCACTTTTGGGAGATTAGTGAAGAATTTATGAAAAACATTTGTCTTCTCGTTTTTTGCCCGTTAGGGAGAAGACCATTAAATATTACAATTTTTGTTTGTTTCTCTTTCGAGACGAGCTCAATGATCGGAGATTTTTTTTGCAAATGGAAAAGGAAAGCCAGAGATCGCAACACATAACATCCACTATGCGGCGCGTTTCGTAAATTGGTTTAGATTTACTCATCAGCCATAATAGGCGTGCAAGCTTCAAGGGCTGTACATTGGTATGTAACACTTAACACTGTACATTGGTATGTAACACGCAGGAAACGCTTCTATGATATAAATACCACATTAACCACGCTCGACAACCCTTTCTGTGTAATGGTACATTTTTTTTCTACTCAAATTACACTACTCCCATTGTATGCACTGCATATATTGGAAGTTGAATTGATGGCTTCGAACGGTAGACAACGGCAACGGCGGCTATTGCTGTTGCTCATTGCGTCCAGGTTCGTAGTCCGGCCTTTCCTTTTTCCATTTGCAAAGAAAAATATCCGATCATTGAGCTCGTCTCGAAAGAGAACCCAAGTACAAGCGCGCCAAGTTCGGCCGGGCCGAATCTTATATACCCTCCACCATGGATCGCATTTGTCGAGTTCTTTTCCCGGCATCTCTTCTTAGGCAAAAAAGGATATAAGAAAAGATTTGCTCTGCTATTAGAGCGATATCAATATATGATCCGGTTTGGACCACAATTAAATTATCTCCAACATGGAGACCTGTGTAAAATGTCAGCCAATTCGAATAAGAATTGCGCCCTTTGGGGGCTCAAGAAGTAAAATAGAGAGATCGATTTATATGGGAGCTGTATCGGGCTGTAGACCGATTCACACGTTTGTTGATGGTCATGAGAGAATCTGTCGTACAAAATTTCAGGCAAATCGGATAATAATTGCGACCTCTAAAGGCTAAGAAGTCAAGATTCCAGATCGGTTTATATGACAGCTATATCAGATAATGAACCGATTAGAACCATACATGTCACAGTTATTGGATATCATAACAGAGTACTACGCCCTCTAGAGGCTCAAGAAAACAAGACCCAAGATCGGTTTATATGGCAGCTATATCAGGTTATGGACCGATTTGAATTATGCAAAATTTCATTCCAATCGGATAAGAATTGCGCACTCTAGAGACTCAAGAAGTCAAGACCCAAGATCGGTTTATATGGCAGCTATATCAAAATATGGACCGATATGGCCCATTTACAATACCAACCGACCTACACTAAAAAGAAGTATTTGTGCAAAATTTCAAGCGGCTAGCTTTACTCCTTCGGAAGTTAGCGTGCTTTCGACAGACAGACGGACGGACGGACAGACGGACGGACATGGCTAGATCGACATAGAATGTCGCGACGATCAAGAATATATATACTTAATGGGGTCTCAGACGAATATTTCGAGTAGTTACAAACAGAATGACGAAATTAGTATACCCCCCATCCTATGGTGGAGGGTATAAAAACAAAACATTTATATTCAATTAAAAAATGATTGAATCAATTTATTTTTTAATTGGAAACGATTTAACTTGTAGTTAAATTATTAATTGACCATTTTTATGTGATTTTTTTCTCTGTACACTTTCTTCAGAAGTCGTGACTGCAGTTTCTCAGCATGTGTTCCGATCGTCCTAACGATTCTGTTCTATCCAACGACAGCAAAGCGGTACACTTTTTTATACACACCCCTATAGGATGGGGTGCCATTCTGTTTGTAACACCTTGAAATATTGATTTAGGACCCCATAAAGTATATGTATTCTTGATCGTCTCAACATTTTGAGTCGATCTAGCCATGCCTATCCGTCCGTCTTTCGAAATCACGATAGCAGTCGAATGCGTAAAGCTGGTCTCTGGAAGCCGCAATTTTTGTCCGATTTGGCTAAAATAGGTCTTTAACCTGATATAGATTCAATATAAACCGAACTCCTGATTTGAATTCTTGAGCCCCTGGATACTGCAATTTTTGTCCGATTTAGCTGAAATTTTGCGTTCTGTTGTGACTCTCAACAAATGTGCCAAGTACGGTCTTAATCGGTCAAGAACCTGATTAAGCTCCCATAAAAACAGATCTCTTGATTGGCTTCTTGAGCCCTTACAAGCCGCAATTTTTATCCGATTTGGCTGATATTTTTGTTGTAGTATTCTGTTATGACTTTCAACAACTTTGCCGAGTACGGTACAAATCTTACAGCATAGTAATTTTTGATAAAATTATTGTGCCACTATTCCTGATAGAGCCGATTGGAACTACGATATCCCAGGTAACAGGAGTTACATAGACTTCTATACGAATGGTCCCAAACTAATCGACCAGGTGGGCTTTGGGCTAAAGATCTAGAACCGGTCATAGCGAAAAGGTTACCCGACCACTGCAGTGTGTATCAAGCGGAGATCCTTGAAATTAAGGAAGTGGTGGAATGGCTAAGATATAATGTCATTACGACGATTGGCATAAATATCCACTCAGTCAGCCAGGCATCCATTAAATCCCTGGAGAACGTATTTCTGAACACAAAAACCACCCTCGACCATCGCAGATCTCTCAACGAGATGGCCGAATAGTTTAAAATTCACCTGTTCTGGGTGCCGGGCCACAGAGATATCCCAGGGAATTGTAAAGCGGACGAGCTTACGAGATTAGGAACTACCCTCCACAATCCAGGGATACTGGAATCTGTGGGTATGGCTCTAGCGACATGGAAGCTAAGTTTTCCGAACCAGGCCCGAAGGACAACGAATGATAGATAGTCACGAAGAGGGGGCTGTGAGCATTCCATAACTATGTGACCTAATCTAGACTAGAAGAGGTCTACTGCTTTGCTGTCATTGGCTAGAACAGACGTCTCAGTCATTGTGTCCATCATGACAGGTCATTGTCTAATCGGAAAACATGCTGATCGACTTTTGCAAAAGCTGTATGAACATCGAGGAAGAAGAGACTATAGAACACCTTCTGTGTGTGTGTCCCGCACTAGCAGTTAAAAGAAGTTCCACTTTAGGTTCTCATTTCTTTGAGAACTTGTCTCATTTAGCGGGTGTGAACATTCGCAAGTTACTGGGCTTTTTAAAGCGATCTGGATGGTTCAACGGGTAGGAACTAGAAGGCAACTTTCTTCTTCTGTTCTCTGGTATCACAATGGGCGAAAACGTCTAAGTGGGTCTGATGGCAGACTGTCACTTAAATCTAACCTAACCTAACCTAACCTATGGTCCATTGGTCTTTTACCAGATATATTGGGTTGCCCAAAAAGTAATTGCGGATTTTTCATATAGTCGGCGTTGACAAATTGCATTCTTTCTTCTGTCAGTTATCAGCTGTTACTTTTAGCTTGCTTTAGAAAAAAATTGTATAAAAAAGGATATTTGATTAAAGTTCATTCCAAGTTTTATTAAAAATGCATTTACTTTCTTTTAAAAAATCCGTAATTACTTTTTGGGCAACTCAATAGCTTCCCTAGTTTAGCAGAATCCATGGTGGTGGGTTTCCCAAAATTAGGTCCAACTGAACTTAGCATGTTTTTACTTGTTAAGTCTAGAGTCATATAATCAACCATTTGGCTAAAAGATCTACAAAAGTCAAGAGCGGCTTTTACGCCCTCTAGAGGTCCAAGAAGTAAATTCGGGAGATTGGCTTATGTAGGAGCTATATAAGGTTATATACCGATTTAGGTCATATTCGGTACGTTTGTTAAAGGTCATAGATACACTGACTGTGCAAATTTCAGGCAAAACTAGATAAGGATTACTAACGCCCTCTAGAGGCTCAAGAAGTAAAATCGGGAGATGGGTTTATATGGGAGCTATATCAGGTTTTTGGTCGGTTTGAACCATACATGGCACGTAAGTTGAAGGTCATTGGGAAACACATTGTGCAACATTTTAGCAAAATTGGATAAGAATTGCGCCCCAAAGTTGCTCAGAAAGTAAAATCTCGGTACCGGTTTATATGGGCGCTTTGTCTAGATATGGAAGCCACCATAGCGCAGAGGTTAGCATGGGGTTCGAATCCTGGCGAGACCATCAGAAATAAATGTTCAGCCGTGGTTTTCCCCTCCTAATGCTAGAGCAACATTCGTGAGGTAATATGCCATGTAAAATTTCTCTCCAAAGTGGTGCCGCACGCCGTTCGGACAAAAGGAGGCCCCTTATCATTGAGCTTAAACTTGAATCTGACTGCACTCACTGATAT
The DNA here is from genome assembly GCF_963082655.1 of Stomoxys calcitrans. Classification (NCBI taxonomy): domain Eukaryota; kingdom Metazoa; phylum Arthropoda; class Insecta; order Diptera; family Muscidae; genus Stomoxys; species Stomoxys calcitrans. The sequence goes on along the minus strand of NC_081555.1, from coordinate 103,432,178 downwards.
ATGAGAAGTTTGCCCCTGTTCCTTAGTGGAATGTTCATGGGCACAATTTGCATTTTGCTTCTAGATATGGACCGATATGGCCCATTTACAATCCCAATAGACCTACACTAATTGGAAGTATTGTGCAAAATTGCCAGCGCCTAGCATTACTCCTTCGATAGTTAGCGTGCTTTTCAAAGGCAGACAAACATACGACTTAAAATGTCAAGACGATCAAGAATATATAAACTTTAGACCAATATTTCGAGGAGTTACAAACGGAATAGCGAAGTTAGTATACCCCCATCCTATGGTGGAGGGTATAACTAGCATTACTTCGCCCCCACAAATAATTTAAATCTAAATCAGTGGCGGACACACAATTATACATAGAATTATTTATTTTGTTGTGTGCGTACACAATACGAGGGCTGCTTTTTATATTTCGGGATTAGAGAACACAAAAACAAATATTAATCATCGAAAATCGCTTTATTGTTTTTTCAAAGAATTCTCCTTTTAGGATCTATACACTTTTTCATGCGTTTCAACCAATTGTCGAAGAACTTTTACCACTCTGATTGAGGTATGCATTTTGAACGCATCAACCGCTTTTTCAGGTGTCGAAAAACGTTGACCTCATATTTTATTTTTTACATACGGGAATAAAAATAAGTCATTGGGTGCCAAGTCAGGACTATACGGCGGATGACTCATCAAATCGAGGTTTTGAGTGCTCAAAAATGCAGTTGTTTCGTTTTTTTGGAGCATTTTAACCGACACGAGCTCAGGAAGTAAAATCTCGGAAAAGGTTCAGCGGTTGACAAATCGTATGGGATCCAAGGCGAACACATTTTTTTGACGGCAAATGTTCAAGCAATATTGAATGATTTTGGACGACCTTCACCAAATTCGTCTTGGAGTGAACTACGACCTCTGTTGAATTCACCATACCTTCGATAAACACTGGTACTTGATGGAGCTTCATCGCCAAAAATTCAATTAAGTTCTCGAGTTAATCCACGTCGAAAGTTGTAAAAATAATCGCACGAAAATGTATACGATGTAATTCCATGAATCTTTTAAGTTACTGTAAACAAAATAAATAACGCTCCTATGTCAAAACGTTCTGATAACGTATAACATCAAAAATCTCAATCTTTACGATAGAACTGTTAACTGTTGCATAAACCGATCTCCCTATTAGACTTCTTGAGCCTCTAGAGGTCGTCCATAGCACGAATCCCATCACGCTCGTCTGCGAGTACCACTGCTTGCGCCGGGAACTTGGGCCGCACTTGGGGTGTACGACCGGCTGGTATAAAGCGAGCGGCTGCTGCGTTAATGATGTCTCGGAATTCCCTCTCGGCCCCAAGCACATCAGAGGGGGCGATTGGTATACTTTCTGAAGCCAGTCCAATCGGCCTTCTTATAATTGATAAACGTCCGGCGCTCAGAGGTTATGAATTCGGGTGGTCGGTCGATGGTGAGAATTATGGGGAGGTGGTCTGACCCCAAAGTGATGACGGCTTGCCAGTATACGTCACTCAGGAGATCAAGGGATGCAATGGAGATGTCTGGCGAGCTCCTGCACCTCCTCGTAATCCTAGTGGGGGCATCCTCATACACCGTGCAAAACGTGAAGCTTTCAATTTGCTCTGCCAAAGCTATGCCACGCTGGTCGTTACCTAAGGGAGAATGCCATGACGTGTGATGCGCATTAAAGTCCCCTAGAACCAGACAATAATGGCCAGATAGCAACCCACATATGTCGGGGTTGTAAATCTGGCCATTGATCGGAAAACAGCTACCAACCGGCGGTATGTACACGTTGTATAGCTCTATCTCGGCAGTACCAGACCCGATTGCAACCCCCATGCATTCCATGTAGGGGTCACTAGCGTCATGCGCAGGCCACATAGGTCTATACTGCACGGAATGGTGTATTACGAAGGCCAATCTCCCACCTGTCACATAGTCCGACGATGAGGACGCAGAGGGCGACGACGACGACGACGCTTGTGACCCACTGCTGGCTATGTTCGCACAGCACCTTACGACATAGATAGTATGACTATACTCCCGTAGTGAAGTGAGGCCAGAGCGAGATCGGAAATGTACCCACTCCATGCACCGGTTACACCTCACCGACACCGACCGATGATGAAGGCGGTTCTGGCAAACCGAACAGAACTAGAGTCCGGGGTTCTTTTCAATCCCGGCACGGACCAGAAGCGTGCGGAGAAGGCACTCCTGGATATGCCTCTCCAATGACGAAAAAAAGACGAACACGTACACTGAGGCGGCAGCCCTTGCCGATGAGGATTCCATCGGGTCAATCCGGTGCGTACAACCGGTTGCCATAGGATTGTAAAAATAATTGCACGAAAATGTTTACGATGTAATTCCATTTTTTGGCCGAGATAAATCTTTTAAGTTACTGTAAACAACACAAATAGCGCTCGTATATCAAAACGTTCTGAGTACGTATAACCTCAAAAATGTCGAGCTTTACGATAAAGCTGTCAGTTGGCAGGTTGAAACACAATGGTTGTCCAATCCCGAAATATAATAGGCAACCCTGGTAATGTGTACTAATGTGTGTGTTTTTGTCCATCACTTATCTAAATATTCAACTCTTTCCACTCGGTTGACTTTGTTGCGCTGCTCACTTGCGATGGCGATAGGAAAACTTTCGTTCGCAAATTCAATTTGAATAGAAATTGAGCAATTTGCCATGGGTGAAGACCCCATCAGATCCGCCATTAAGAGTAAAGACACATTTTCACAGGCCAAAGCGCTACTACAACGTGCCTTTGTATGAAATCATCATCCACCATATATTTCAAATTTCGATTAATTCACGTTACAAAGAATTTCACACAAAGACTGTGTGTACTGGCGAAGAATGTTGTGGTCATTGATGTGGTAGAAGAAGAGATGTCAAAGTTACATTTGGCGTGGAAATTAACATTGTTACGCATGAATTTGGCCATGTGTCATATCGCATGTGCTTATCGGTAATACAAAATATGGCGACATTATGATTGAAAGTGTTATAGGCAATGGAATAGAAATGCATTTCAGCTTTACATTAAATCAAAGAGCATAATATACAGGGTTTATGATACTCACACACATATATATATATAAAGGGTGATTTTTTAAGAGTTATAGGAAAGTGCTTCAAAAATAAAAACACATAAAATTCAGAAAAATGCGTAACATCTTTATTTGAATCGATAATACGGTCCATATACTTCAATGTTTGATGATTATTTTATGCAACTGTTGACCGTCACTGCGCCTCGAATGGTCCATCCGCTTAATCAAATTTTGGCATACTCTTTCCAACATTTCGGCATGCATCTCACGAATAAATGCTTCAATCTTATCTTCCTATACGTTAATTGATGAGGGCTTGTCTGTATAGACATGAGCATTAACATAGCCTCTTCAAAAAATAGTCTAAATGCGTTAAATCGAGCGATCTAGGTGGCCAATTCCCCGGTTCTGAATGTGAAATAAAATGGTCACCAAACTCGCCTCTCACTAAGTCCATTGTTACGCGTGCTGTGTGGCATGTGGCGCCGTCTTGTTTAACCGACATGTCGTGCAAGTCAAGCTCTTGCATTTTAGGCAAAAAAGTTGTTACGATTTGCATCATCTTTGAAGAAGTACTGTCCAATGATGCCACCAGCCCATAAACCGCACCAAAGTGTGATTTTTATACCCACCACCGAAGGATGGGGGTATATTCATTTTGTCATTCCGTTTGCAACACATCGAAATATCCATTTCCGACCCTATAAAGTATATATATTCTTGATCAGCGTAAAAATCTAAGACGATCAAGCCATGTCCGTCCGTCTGTCCGTCTGTCTGTTGAAATCACGCTACAGTCTTTAAAAATTGAGATATTGAGCTGAAATTTTGCACAGATTCTTTTTTTGTCCATAAGCAGGTTAAGTTCGAAGATGGGCTATATCGGACTATATCTTGATATAGCCCCCATATAGACCGATCCTCCGATTTAGGGTCTTAGGCCCATAAAAGCCACATTTTTTATCCGATTTTGTTGAAATTCGGGGCAGTGAATTGTGTAAGGCCCATCGACATCCTTCGTTAATTTGGCTCAGATCGGTCCAAATTTGGATATAGCTGCCATATAGATCGATCCTCCGATTTATGGTGTAAGGCCCATAATAGCCACATTCATTATCCGATTTTGCTGAAATTTGGGACAGTGAGATGTGTTAGGCCCTTTGACATATTTCTTCAATTTGGTCCAGATCGGTTCAAATTTGGATATAGCTGCCATATAGACCGATTTCTTGATTTATGGTTTTGGGCCCATAAAATGTTCATTTATTGCCCGATGTTCCCGAAATTTGGAACAGTGAGTTAAATTAAGCCCCTTGACATACTTCTGCAATATCGCACAGATCGGTCCAGATTTGGATATAGCTGCCATATAGACCGATATCTAGGTTTTAGGTGTTGGGGCCATAAAAGACGCATTTATTGTCCGATGTCGCTGAAATTTGGGACAGTGAGTTTGGTTCGGCTCTTCGACGTCCTTCTTCAATTTTGCCCAGATCAGTCCAGATTTGAATATAGCTGTCATATAGACCCATCTCTGGATTTAAGGTTTAGGGCCCATAAAAGAGGCATTTATTGTCCGATTTCGCCGAAATTTGGGACAGTGCTTAGTGTTAGGCTCTTCGACATGTTTATGCAACTTGGCCCAAATCAGTCCAGATTTGGATATAGCTGCCATGTAGACCGATATCTCGATTTAAAGTCTTAGCCCCATAAAAGGCGCATTTATAATCCGATTTCACTGAAATTTGACACAGTGACTTATGTTCGGCTTTTCCACATCCGTGTCGTATAAAGTTCAGATCGGTATGAGGTATATGAATATAAGGTATGAAATTTTCACCGAATTGTGATGAAAGGTGGTTTACATATATACCCGAGGTGGTGGGTATCCAAAGTTCGGCCCGGCCGAACTTAACGCCTTTTTACTTGTTTCTAGATGTATTGGTAGCTCTTGCAATGCTTCTGGCTGATCTTCACTCCAAAATCGACAATTCTACTTATTTACGTACCCATTAAACCAAAAACGACCTTCGTCCATAGAATGGAAGAAGCGCGCGATGAAATTTCTTAACAGAGCACGCGTTTTGGAAACAAAATTCAATAATTTGCAAGCGTTGTTCATTTGTAAGACGATTTATGGTTAAATAATAGACCAAACTGAGGATGCTTGAAAGTGAAACAAAATACGAAACGTGTGTGAGCTGCTTTATCCGGTGTTACCAAAAAGGTAATAGCTTAAAAATCACCCTTTAAATATAAAAATCACCCTTTATATATAAATTGGTTCACAACCTGCTCGCCTCTTCTTGAGCCTCTGGATAGCGCAATTAACATTCGATTTGGCTAAAATTTTTGCATGAAATGCTTGGGTTTGACCATGAACAAATGTGCTAAGTATAGTTTAAATCGGTTCATAGCCTGATATTCATCCCATATAAACCGATTTTGGATCTCGATTTCTTGAGCCGCCAGAGGGCGCAATTATTATTGGATTTGGCAGAAATTTTGCATAAAGTGGTTTGTTTTGACTTCCAACAACTGAGTCGAGTATGGTCTTAATCAGATCAAAACCTGATTTAGGTTCCATATAAACCGATTTCTAGATTTTTTTCTTGAGCCACTATAGGGCGCATAAAGTAGCAGTGTCCGCCGATCTGTCTGTCGAAAGCACGCTAACTTTCGAAGGAGTAAAGCTGGCCGCTTGAAATTTTGCACAACTACTTTTTATTAGTGTAGGTCGGTTGGAATTGTAAATGGGCCAAATAGGTCCATGTTTTGATGTAGCTGCCATATAAACCGAACTTGGGTCTTGACTTCTTGAGCCTCTAGAGGGTGCAATTCTAGTCCGATTTGACTGAAATTTTCCACAAAGTGTTTTGGTATTACTAACAACAACTGTGCTAAGTATGGTTCAAATCAGTTCATAACCTGATATAGCTGCCATAAAAACCGATCTGGCATCTTGACTCCTTGATTTGGCAGAAAATTTGTACAACGGATTCTCTCATGACTTTCAACATACGTGCCTAATATAGTCTGAATCGATCATTAGCTTGATACAGCTCTCATATAAACCTATCTCCCGATTTTGCTTTTTGAGCCCCTACAAGACGCACTTCTTATCCGAATGGTCTGAAATATTACACAATGACTTCCGCAATGTTCAGCATTCATTTATGGTCCGAATTGGACTATAATTTGATATAGCTCCAATAGCATAACAGTTCTTATTCAATATTCTTTGCTTACCTAAAAAGAGATACCGCACATAGAACTCGACAAATGCGATCAATGGTGGAGGGTATATAAGATTCAGCCCAGCCTAATTTAGCACGCGATTCCTTTTTTTTTTTGCAAATAGTGGAAGATTCAATATAGTAGGCTAGGTGTAGGATATTAATCTGCGCCATGCCACTATAGACATACGCCTAGCCAGAAATCGACTTGTTGTAAGCTTTTCAAAACTAATAAGTAATCCTGAAAAAGAAAATCGATCCGATCAATGAGCTCGTCTCGAAAGAGAAACAAAAAAAATTATTGTAAAATTTAATAATCTTCGCCCCTACAGGCAAAAAACTTAAAAAATGAAAAAATTCGGCAGAGCCCGGCCGAGATTGAACCTGGGCACACGGAGCAACAGCGAGAGCTGTTGCCGTTGTCTAGCGTTCAAAGCCATCAATACAACTTCCAACTGATGCACAGCATCATGTGTACTACGAAAGAAGTGTAATTGCCACAGACGAAAATTCTGTCATTACACAAAAGCACATGCATTGGAAAATGTACAGCTAATAGACAGCGTTGTCGAGCGTGGTTAATGTGGTAATTGTATCATAGATGCGTTTTCGAATTGAATACGATTCAAATACAACATACCAACGCACGGCCCTTGAAGCCATCACACCTAATATGGTTGAAAAGTCTTCTAACCAAAGACGAAACGCGTCCCATAGTGATTGGTATGTGTTGCTATCTTTGGCTTTCCTTTTCCATTTGCAATCTTCGATCATTGAGTTCGTCTCGAAAGAGAAGCAAACGAGATTTTTAAGTTAATAATTCCGTGCTAATTACAAATTCTCTTTATTGTTTAGCATACTACTCCCCTAAGTTGGTTCAAGTTTGGTACCGTGTCCTAACGTAAGTGCCGGTGTCACGAAAGCCGGGCAAAGACATAGGAAATGCTCCAACGTTTCATCATCCTCCCCACATGTCCTACACATGCTATCACTTGCCGCACCGATTTTGCATAAGTGAGCTCGTAGGCCTATGTGTCCCGTTATAAAACATAAAGCAATACTGACCTCTTTCTATCTTTTTCAGTAATAGCCTCGTCCTCTCACGATCCGGATCACCTCATAGAGGCTACGCTGTATTACCGCCTTTTTCGCTGTTCCACAGTGTTACATGCGCGTTTGTCGCCCATCGACTGCGTCGACCCGAAAGGCTTCATGTTAACCAAGTTTTTCGACGGGAGTTCTCTGGCCTTCACTGCCAAATTGTCTCCCTTTCATTCGCCCTTACTCCGTTGTGGGCCGGCAACCAAACGATGCGGATTATGCCGTCCTCAGAAAAGGCTTTAATTTTCTATTTACACTGCAGGACTGTTCGTGACCTTATCCTACAGGTTGTTATTGCCCTTATAGCCATTTTACTGTCCGTACCACAGTTAGTACCACACCACCTCACGCATTCCGTGATCGCCCGGATCTCTGCCTGCAGGACCGTATTATGGTCAAGCAGTCTAAAACAGATCTCAATCCCTGGGTACTCAATGTATACCTCTAGGCCCACTCGGTCCCCTAGCTTGGATCCATTCGTGTAACATGAACTTCCAGACGGCAATACTAGGATTCCGTCAGTCCAAGACTGTGCCGCTGGTAGCAGTGCCTCCCAGTCGACCTCAAGTGTCGTCTCAGGTATCCGATCGGAAACCTTTTGCCTTCCTTCCAGGTTTCCTTTCGTCTCCTCTATTATATCGCGATGGTATGAGCTGCTCCCATCCTCAATCCATTCTCCCATCACCTTAAGTCTCATAGCAGCAGTGTCTGTCTCACATTTTTATCTGTATGTCGATGGGTCGGATATCTAGAATAGTCTTCAGTACCCTAGTGGGAGTGTTCCTCATCACTCCGCCTATGCCAAGACAACATGTTATCTGAACCTTTTGTATGGTCCTAACATTGCACCATTTCGCCATCGCAGTCCACCAAACTGCTGTGGCGTAGTTAAGAATTGGTCTAATCACACTCCTGTAGAGGCAGAGGACTATCCCCAGTGGACTATCTACATTATGCCCAACATCTGTGAGCCTTCTCAGTACGCTCCTGAATGTGACATTTCCAATTCAGTTTCCTATCCAAGATCACTCCTAGGTATTTGACCTTGTCAGATATCGAAATCGTTTTATTGAGGAAACGTGCTGCGTCGAATTGGCTCACCTTCGCCTTCCTCGTGATCAGGCATATTTCTATCTTCTCTGGGTTAACATTGAGACCTCTGGGTCTAGCCCAGTCATATGCCATATGCAAGACCTGTTCGGCCCTTCTGCTTTGCTGGTTCGGATTCCTACCCCTAAGAAGTATTATAACATCGTCTGCATAGTAGACGGGTTCAAATCCTTCCTTAGTCAGCATCCGTAATAGGTTTTATGGTATTCACCCAAAGGAGTGGCGATAAAATGCCCCCCTGTGGCGTGCCCTGTGCCACTTTCTCTTTTATATTTATGTCATAGAACCCGCATTGAATCCACCTGTTCCCTAGCATATGGTTTATCCAGTCTCTAAAGACCGGGTCCACCCGATACTGGTCTAAGGATTGGATCAGTGTGTAAGCCCGCACATTGTTAAAAGTCCCCACGATGTTAATGCATACCGCCAGTGTGTGTTATGGCATCGAAGGATTTGGGGTCTTGACTTCTTGAGCCTCTAGAGGGCGCAATTCTTATCCGATTGGAATGAAATTTTGCACGACGTCTTTCGCTATGACTTCCAACAAATGTGTCAAATTAGGTTCAAATCGGTCAATAATCGGATATAGCGGCCATATAAACCGATCTTGAATCTTAACTTCTTGAGCCACTAGAGGGCGCAATTCTTATCCGATTTGGCTGCAATTTTGCACGGCGTGTTTTGGTACGATATCCAACAACTCTGCCATGTACGGTTCATCGGACCGGACGGTTCATCGGACCGGACGGTTCATCGGACCGGGCGGTTCATCGGACCGGACGGTTCAATCGGACAATAACCTGATATAGCTGTCATATAAACCGATATGGGGACTTGATTTCTTGAGCTTCTAGAGGGCGCAATTCCTGTCCAATTTGGCTGAAATTTTACACGACGTATTTTATTATGACTTTCAACAACTGTGCCAAATTAGGTTCAAATCGGTCAATAACCTGATATAGCTGCCATATAAACCCATCTTGAATCTTAACTTTTTGAGCCACTAGAGGGCGCAATTCCTATTTTGCACGACATATTTTATTATGACTTTCAACAACTGTGCCAAATAAGGTTCAAATCGGTTCATAATCTGATATAGCTGCCATATAAACCGATCTGGGAGCTTAACTTCGTTTATTATCCGATTTGGCTGAAGTTTTGTACGACGGATCGTCTCATCACCATCAACATACGTGTTTATTATGGTCTATCGGTCTTTAGCCTGATACAGCTCCCATATAAATCGATCTCTCTATTTAACTTCTTGAGCCCCCAAAGGGCGCAATTCTTATTCGACTTGGCTGACATTTTACACAGGTCTCCAACATCCAATTTAATTGTGGTCCGAACCGGACCATATGCTGATATCGCTCTAATAACAGAGCAAATCTTTTCTTTTATCCTTTTTTTGCCTAAGAAGAGATGCCGGGAAAAGAACTCGATTAATGCAAACCATGGTGGAGGGTTCGGGCCTGCCGAACTTAGCACGCTTTTACTTGTTTTTTGTATAAATTTTTAGCACATCCATGGTAGCGGGTTTCCGAGATTCGGCTCGGCCGAATATAGCAATCTTTCACTTATTTCAAATGACATAGTTCCTCACAAATGTTGCCAGCATTAGAAGGGGATAATTACCGAAGAAAATTTTTTGGATTCGAACCCAGCTGTTCAGCGTCGTTGGCGGACAAGCTAAACTCTGCGCTACGGTGGCCACCTGACATGGCGAGATCGACTTGTAATGACGATCAATAATATATATTTCATGATGACTTTGACGATTATTTCCAGGTGTTACAAACGGAATGACGAAAAGGGATTTTAGTGCACCTGGCCAGATGGTTTCCTATTAGACTACTCATCTTATTTAACTTTTCGATATCAATAAATTCCCAAATATTTGTCTATAGCTAAAATGAAGTACTGGTAAAATCGTTTTTTATCAAACTGTTGTTTGTTTACCAACCAAGAAGAAGAACTTTACATTTTTATATGTGTGCAGTGAATAAATAAAGTCAAATGCTGGAAATAAATGACCCACAACATACGAGTAACAACTTCTGCACAATATTTTCTAATATCCGTCCCCATTGTCTGTCGTGTGCTACGGAAATGTTGCATGACATTTTTGGCCATGTTTTAATGTACCCCCAACATGCAGTTCCGAATTTCTAATGGCAATGGAGTTGCGACTCACACAACGTCAGAATGGTATGAGACATGTTGGCCATCTTTTTTAGGCTATGCTGGACGAGTCCTTTTTGGGCTCCTATCTAAACTTGAATGCCATATTTTATTGTTTAGCAAAGTATTAAAATACGTGTTGCAGATTGTTTTGCATTGTTTTGGCAGTTTATATGTATGAGCTTTGTGTTGCTGCATTTGATAGTTACGTGAGGCTTGTAGCCATCTATCTCTCCACATATCCTTGTGTGCCATTTCTATGCATTTGTTTGATGTACGATGTGTATATACAGCGAACAGGTAGGTATATAATAAATAGTCTACTGGATATGTTCGGTTCCTACATAGGGCAACGCTGGGGGGCGATTAATAATTTACAGATAATCAAAGCGAAACCTATGCAATTTGTACCCAAAATTGAAATAAAATTCAGGCGTATAGGAGCAGAAGTAATGAATTCAGAGGATGTGGGCGCTATTTGCACAATATCCAGAGATGAATAATTCTCAACGCACTTGAGATAGTCCTGGACCCAAAAACACCTCAGCTACAAACAAAATGTACTTACTAACCTACTTTAACTGGCCGAAGGTAAAATAACGTTCCCGATCTCCAGCGCTCATTCTAAAATCTCTGACACCAAGCCACGAGCTGTATGAGCTGTACAACGACAACGACGGCTGTTGAAACCATCCATTTCGTCTTATCTCCATTTACTGCCATATCCATTTTCACTTAATCTCTTTCGATTCTTTCAAAGGCTGCAGCTACTACTTCCGGTAACTGACCTATGATGTCGATGTCGTCGGTATAGGCGAGTAGCATGTGTTCTCTTGTGATTAGTGTGCCATATCTATTCATATCAGCATCTCTTATAATCTTCTCCAGCAGGATATTAAAGAGATCACACGATAGGCTGTCTCCTTGTCTGAAACCTCGTTTGGTATCAAATGGTTTGGAGAGATTCTTTCCTATTCTTACTTTCCTATTCTTTCGGAGGAATTTTGCAGGGATACCAAACTCAGGCATGCCTTGAAATACCTTTGAACGTAAAGGAGTATCGAAGGCGACTATGTAGTCAACAAAAAGATGGTAGGTGTTAATTTGTCCTTCTCGGGTTTTTTCCAGGATTTGCCGCAGTGCGAATATCTGGTCCAGGTTGGATTTACCAGGTCTTAAGCCGCATTGATAGGATCCAATTATATCATTGATTTTAATCTTTCACACAGTACGCTCGAGAGTATCTTGTATGCGATGGGGAGGAAACTTATTTCTCTGTAGTTGGCACATTCCGTCTTGCCTCCTTTCTTGTGTACGGGACATAGTATGCTGAGGTTCCAATCATCGGGTATGCGTTCGTCTAGCCAGTATGCGCAGATAAGCTGATGCATACGCCTTATCAGCGTGTCGCCTCCGGTCTTAAATAGTTCATCGGGTAACCCGTCGGCTCCTGCTGCCTTGTTCTTCTTTAGTCGGGTCACTGCTACTAGGAGGTAAAAATTCTATATCATCATAAGGGATTGGTTCTGCGGTATCCTCTTCGCCGCCAACGTCGGACACTAGCAGCTGAGTAAAATGTTCTTTCCATATCCTCAGCATGATATCTGTGTCAGTTACCGGATTTCCCTCTTTGTCTCTGCAGGAGGATGTGCCTGCAACAAAGCCATCGGTTTGATGTTTAATTCTTTGGTAGAATATCTGGACTTCATTCTGACTCCTGTATATCTTAATTCGCTCACACTCATGTCTTCCCATTTACTTTTTCTTTCTGCGGAATAGACGTTACTCCGCTCTCCTTTTCTCCCGATACCTCTCCTTCATCTGGCGCGTTGCTACTGATTGCAGGGTTGCTTTATATGCCGCATTCTTGGCTTTAGTAGCATCTCGACACTCTTGGTCGTACCATGGGTTTCTTGGGGGAGGCTTCCGGTACCCAAGTACGGATTTTGCGGCATTTTCCATGGAGTGGTCAATAGTTTGCCACTGCGCCATTATATCATCGGAACAAGGAGTGCTTTCATCAAGCAGTTGTGGGTCAGTCGAGTGGAGTATGCCGCTACCATCTGTTATGTTAGCAGCTTTTCAATGTCCAGCTTCCGTGTCAGTGTCAGATCGTACTTTCCTCACCATGTTCAAACGGGTGCGAACCTTTCCTGCAAACAAGGTAATGATCCGAATCTATATTCGCTCCACGGATCGAACGTACATCTAACACGTACATGAATGCCTTCCATCTATGACAACGTGATCAATTTGGTTCCTCATGTTTTGATCGGGTGACAGCCATGTGGCTTTGTAAATAATTTTATGTTAAAATTTGGTGCTACTAACTACCAAGTTTTTTGACGCGGCGAAATCTATCAGCCGCAATCCCTTACTGGACGTTTTCTCGTGGAGGCTAAACTTTCCGACACATGCAATTTTTGCCCATGAACATTTCACTAGGGAACAGGCGCAAACTTTTCACATATCATTGAGTGCAGTCCGATTCAAGTTTAAGCTCAATGATAAGGGGCCTCCTTTTTATAGCCGAGTCCGAACGGCGTGCCGTAGAGCGACACCTCTTTGGAGAGAAGTTTCACCTGGCATAGCACCTGATAAATGGTGTCAGCATGCCAGAGGGGAAAACCACCACTGAAAATTTTTTCTGATGATTCAAGTTTAACCTCAATGATAAGGGGCCTCCTTTTTATTGCCGAGTCCGAACGGCGTGCCGTTGAGCGACACATCTTTGAAGAGAAGTTTTACCTGGCATAGCACCTGACAAATGTTGTCAGCATGCCAGAGGGATTCACCAGGCTTTGAACCCAGACGTTCAGCGCCATAGGCGGATATGCAAACCTCTGCGCTACGGTGGCCTCCTCCTTTCCGACTGTTGGACCAAAAATATCCCTATCTTCGCATTAAAAGATAGGGATGCCATAATTTGAATATCATGAGCGGGGCAGCGGTCATATTCTTTTTCTAGGCGCTCGTAGAAAATATCCTGGGTCTGCTCGTCCTTGTACTCCGTCGGGGTTTGGGCACAAATAAGGCTGATGTTGAAGGATTTGGCATTTATGCGGTTTGTGACTAGGCTCTAATCCACCGGAGTAAAGCTGGAGACAAGGTGTTTCAGTTTTCGACTAACCACAAAACCACAGCCAAATTCATGCCTCGTGTTATGACCTACTATAGCAGGTTGGGTTAGGTTCAGTCGAAAAGAGGGTTAAGATATTAATCATGCCATGCCACTATGGACATACACCTAAGCCAGTAATCGGCTTATTGTGCGCTCTAAGAACTATAAAGTAACCACTAAAAAGAAAATTTTAAGTTAGGAATTCCGCACCGATTTTACATAAGTGAGCTCGTAGTCCTATGTGTCCCCTTATGATACCAATAGCTATTCTGATATCATTCTTGCTTCCTTTCAGAAATAGCCTCGTCTTCTTTCGATCTGGATCCCCTCATAGAATTTCCGCCGTCCTACCGACCGTTTCTCTGTTCCACAATGTTGCATGCGCATTCATCGCCCACTCCCTTAACTCGGACTTTGTCGCCCCGAAAGGCTTGGGGTTAACCAAATTTTATTGACGGCAGTCCTCTGACCTTCACCGACAAATCGTCTGCCCTTTCATTTCCCCTTACTCCGTTATGGCCCGGCTCCCAAACGATGCGGATTTTCCCATCCGCAGAGAAGGCGTTAATCTCCTTCTTATACTGCAAGACTGTTCGTGACCTTACCATCCTGGTTGTTATTGCCCTTATGGCAATTTTACTGTCGGTAAAGATGTTCACACTCGATGTCCTCGCGTTAGCACCACCCTCATAGAATTTCCGCCGTCCTACCGACCGTTTCTCTGTTCCACAATGTTGCATGCGCATTCATCGCCCACTCCCTTAACTCGGACTTTGTCGCCCCGAAAGGCTTGGGGTTAACCAAATTTTATTGACGGCAGTCCTCTGACCTTCACCGACAAATCGTCTGCCCTTTCATTTCCCCTTACTCCGTTATGGCCCGGCTCCCAAACGATGCGGATTTTCCCATCCGCAGAGAAGGCGTTAATCTCCTTCTTATACTGCAAGACTGTTCGTGACCTTACCGTCCTGGTTGTTATTGCCCTTATGGCAATTTTACTGTCGGTAAAGATGTTCACACTCGATGTCCTCGCGTTAGCACCACACCACTTCACGCATTTCGTGATCGCCCGGATCTCCGCCTGCAGGACCGTATTATGGTCAGGCAGTCTAAAACAGATCTCAGTTCCTGGGTTCTCAACGCAGGTATAGTATATATATAGTATATATAGTTTGTCGCTATAGTATATATAGTTTGAAGCTGTTTGGTGTTGTAGTGACGCCATTCCCAGTACATCTCATTTCCTGTAAGGCAGTAATATCTGCCTTGTACTTCTCTAATACATGAGCCAGAGCGTATACTGTACCTTCTCTATAAAGTTACTGGCCCAGATCCGAAACTCGCCTCCAGCCGCCCCTAACCTGGGAACAGACGCTGATGTTGGCCATTGGTTATTTGAAGGCGCCAATAACTCGCCTTGTCACCTCGAGTTTCATTGACACTCAGTATTTAATTAAGAGCCAGTGTCACCGGACTCCTGACTGAGACTCTCCTCTCGAAAATCGCTGTCTGCCAGCGGCCGCATCTGCAGCTACTCCGCATAAAAACAGAGCCTTCCACCATCCGCAACCTGTGGACGCGCCCGGTAGCTTTCAGCTAAGCTTCCCGTGGTAACGATGGACACCACACAAGTCGGAGCTCAAGACTCTTCTCTCGAAAATCGCTGACTGACCCGCCCGCGGCCGTATTTGCAGCTACTTCGCATTAAAAACGGAGTTTTCCACCATCCGCAACATGTGGACGCTTCTGATAGCTTTCAGCTAAGCTTCTAGTGGTAACAATGGACACCACAGAAGTCGGAGCTCAAAATTCCAGCCCGTGCTCATAGTTATCACGTGCCGGGACGGGACAATTTTGTTCTAAGCTTGCGATTTTATTAGCAATATATTTTGTTTTGCAGTCATAATCCAAAGCTCCCTTTTCTGCGTCTTTAAAATTTTTATAGAAAAAAAATTTTTTTCCCAAAATTTTTAAACTTCCCCTCGAGTCAAAGCGCATGCATAGAATGCTTCACTCCTCCAAACAAAACAAAAAATTGATAAACGATTGTAACCTCATTTAATGTTTGACTTTTCCATTTTCACTCCATTCCATTCAAATCGTAAACAACCAAAAAATAAATTTACCGTAGTACGTTTTTCTCTCAGCGATTTTTTTTTTTGCACTATTTTCAATATAAACGTGTGATCTTTCAATCTGATTGTATTTTTGTTTGTTTCCTAAGCCAGGTAGAGACCATTGTTTATTGTTTCAGTTGACACTTTTGCGCATTCACGAGTGATACCCAGTTTTTTATGGCACAGACTAAAAGAAATCTAAATTGCAGTTCTTCATTATATGTGACTCCACCTTGAAAGGCTGTGTGGAAAACGGAAAATAAAACTGTTGCATTTTATGTTGCTTTTTCTTAAAAATGACAAACTACTATTCAGTAACTGGATGGTGGGCTTTTTATGCTTAATGTGACAGAAGGGGTGATTTATTTAATGCAGCTACACGAAAAAGTTTAAAAGTTTATAAAAACAATGCCAAGAATAACTAATCTTAGTGAAGTGGCACTTATTCTAAGAAAATCAAATGTTTTTGGACAAATATTTCTTTAAGGAATATAAAGGAGAATTCTAACGACTGCAAAAGTGGCCCTTTCGCCGCTTGGAGAAAGAAAATAAGCCCAAGAAAAACTTTGGATTATTGGGGAGATTCGCAGTGTTACCAAAAAGGCAAATGCAAAGTTTGCCCATGAACATTCCACTAAGGAACAGGGGCTCATTTCTCACATATCAATGAGTGCAGTCCGATTCAAGTTTAAGCTCAATGATAAGGGCCTCCTTTTTATAGCCGAGTCCGAACAGCGTGCTGCAGTGCGACACCTCTTTGGAGCGAAGTTTTACATGGCATAGTACCTAACAAATGTTGCCAGCATTAGAGGGGGAAAACCACTGCTGAAAATTTTTTCTGATGGTCTCGCCAGTATTCGAACCCAGGCGTTCAGCGTCATAGGCGGACATACTTACCTCTGCGCTACGGTGGCCTTCGTTAGCAAAAAGGCAATAGACTCAGTATCCACAGGACCCGATGGGGCACATGAAGACACCGTAATCTAGGAAAAATGAGATAGATCGAACGCTCATCATTACTTCAAGGAAGCCTTGAGGAGTTTTCAATCAATTTCAGTATACCGATCGACTCAAAATCACTTTCTGATTCGATTTGGTTATGCCCGTCTGTCTATCGGTCTGTTTGTCTTTCCGTCTGTCTGTCCGTCTTTCTGTCTGTCCGTCTTCCTATCTGTCCGTCTATCAATGTTAATTTGTGTACTAACTACAGGCCGCAAGTTTCATCCGATCGTCTTCAAAATTTGGCACATAAATTTTCTCGGCTTAGAAACGGAGCCTATTGAAATTGAAAATCGGTTCAGATTTGGATATAGCTCATATATATGTTCTTCCGATGTGGACTAATATTGCAATAATGTGGTCATTTGTTAACCGATTCTATCGAAATTTTCTCTTGACTCTCGGCATTAGTCAAGAGAATAGAAATCGGTTAAGATTAAGATATAGCTGCCATATATGCATATCGCCCGATTTTCACTTCCAGAGCCATTACGAGCACATGTTTGAACAATCTTTCCAAAATTTTGTTGGACGCTTTCCTTGACGACTACCACAATATCTGTAAATTTTGGTCGTCATTCGTCCGATTTTGAGAAATATAGCAATAAAGTGCTCCCTTGTTAACCGATTCTCTCGCATAAAGGATTTTCTCTTGACTCTCGGCATTACTGGTGAATTTCATAGAAATCGGTTCAGATTTAGATATAGCTGCCATATATGTATTTCACCTGATTTTCACTTGGCTCTTGCAAGCGCATTTATTGACTGCAACGCTTTCCTTGCGGACTCCACAATAACGAAGAATTTTGGTCGAAATCGGTTCCGTTTTAGATAGAGCTCCCATTTATATGTTTGTTTGATTGTGGGTAATAATGTTGTCATTTGTAGGCCTTTAGTGTCTTGAGACACCAAAGGCCTACAGACCTACAACCCTTACGTCCTTTCTGCTCAAAACTATGGAAGGTATTATGGACACCATGATAAAGAGTAGGCGATCCAGCGAACTGCTGCAATACAAACAGCACGCCAATGTCCAGGGAAGGTCGGTGGAGACTGCCCTGCACGAGGTTGTGCATAAAATAGAAGAATCCTTCGATGCCAAAACGTACACCCTGGCGGTATGCATTGCCATCGACGGGGCTTAAACAATGTGTGGACCGACACCCTGATACAATCCTTAGACCAGTATCGGGTGGACCCGGTCCTTAGAGACTGGATAAACCGTATATTAAGGAACAGGTGGATAAATAGCGGGTCATATGACATAAATGTAAAAGAGAAAGTGCCACAGGGCACGCCACAGGGGGGAATTTCATCGCCACTCCTATGGGAGACCACTATAAATGACCTATTACGGATGCTGACTTGGAGGCCTATGTAGCGCAGAGGTTAGTATGTCCGCCTATGACGCTGAACGCTTGGGTTCGAATCCTGGTGAAACCATCAGAAAAAATTTTTAGCGGTGGTTTTCCCCTCCTAATGCTGGCAACATTTGTGAGGTAATGTGCCATGTAAAACTTCTCTCCAAAGAGGTGTCGCACTGCAGCACGCCGTTCGGACTCGGCCATAAAAAAGAGGCCCCTTATCATTGAGCTTAAACTTGAATCGGACTGCATTCATTGATAGGTGAGAAGTTTGCCCCTGTTCCTTAGTGGAATGTTGCATTTTTTAGCAAAATTTGTAAGAGAAGACTGAAATATGCCTGTTCACGAGAAAGGCGAAGGTGGGCCAATTTAACGCACCACATTTCCTCAATAAAACGATTTCGATATCTGACAAGGTCAAATACTTAGGAGTGATCTTGGACATGAAACTGAATTGGAAGTGTCACATTCAGGAGCGTACTGAAAAGGCTTACAGATGATGGGTACTATGTAGACGGGTTATAGGCTCGAAATGGGGCCTGAATCTGAGGATAGTCCACTTGCTCTACAAAAGCGTGATTAGACCAATTCTCAACAACGCCACAGCAGTTTGGTGTACTGCTATGGAGAGAAAGTGCAACCTAAGGACCATACAACAGGTTCAAGGAACATGTTGTTTTGGCATAGGCGGAGCGATGAAGACCACGCCCACTAGGGCACTGGAGACAAATCTAGATATCAGACCCATTGACATACAGATTAAGTGTGAGGCAGCCACTGCAGCTATGAGACTTAAGGCGATGGGAGAATGGATTGAAGATGGGAGCAGCTCATACCATCGCGGTATAATCGAGGCGACAATAGGAAACCTGGAAGGGAGGGAAGAGGTTTCCGATCGGATGCCTGAGATGAACCTTGAAGTCGAGTACGGGGCACTGCTGCCATCGGCACAGTCTTGGATTGACGGAACCCTAATATTGCCATCTGGAAGATCATGTTATACGGTTGGATCAAAGCTAGAGGACGGAGTGGGCCTGGTGTAACCCAGTCCCTGGAAACCCAGGGACTGAGATCTGTTTTAGACTGCCTGACTATAATACGGTCCTGCTGGCGGAGATCCGGGCGATCACGGAATGCGTGAAGTGGAATGCTGCAAAGGCGAGGACGTCGAGTGTAAACATCTTTGCAAATGCAAATGCCTATTTTGCCCATAAACATTCTACTAAGGAACAGGGGCAAACCTCTCACATATCAATGAGTGCAGTCCGATTCAAGTTTAAGCTCAATGATAAGGGTCCTCCTTTTTATAGTCGAGTCCGAACAGCTTGCCGCAGTGCTACACCTCTATGGAGAGAAGTTTTATATGCCATAGTACCTCACAAATGTTGCCAGCATTAGAAGGGGAAAACCACCGCTGATGGTACCGCCAGATTTTGAACACAGGCGTTCAGCGTCATAGGCGGACATGCCAACCTCTGCGCCAAGATGTGAACATCTTCACCGACAGCGCAATTGCCATAAGGGCAATAACAACCAGGACGGTAAGGTGACGAACAGTCTTGCAGCTTTGCGCCCCTTCTGAGGATGGCAAAATCCGGTTCGTTTAGGTGACGGGGCACAACGGAGTAGGAGGCAATGAAAGGGCAAACGATTCGGCGGTGAAGGACTGCCTTCAATAAACTTGGTTAATCCGAAGCCTTTCGGGTCGACGCAGTCCGAGTTAAGGGAGTGGGCGACGAATGCGCATGCAACATTGTCGAACAGCGGTAGGTAGGACGGTGAAAATCCCATGGGGGGATCCAGATCGTGAGAAGACGATGCTATTACTGTAAGGAAGTAAGAAGGTGGTCAGTATAGCTATTGGTAGGACATATAGGACAAGGTGAAGTCGGTGGGGCAAGTGATAGCATGTGTAGGGCATGCGGGGAAGATGTTGAGACTTTGGCGCATTTCCTTTGTCATTTCCCGGCTTTCGCGTCTAACAGATACCGGTACTTAGGTGGAGACACAATACCAGACATGAACCAACTTAGGGGAGTGATATCGAAAACAATTAAGGATTTTGTAAGTAGAACGGAATTCCTAAATAAAAGTTTTCTGTTTTGAGGTTACTTTATAGTACTTAGAGCGCACAACAAGCCGCTTATTGGCTTAGGTGTATGTCCATAGTTGCATGGGGCGGATTAATATTTGCACCCTCCTTTTAAACCTAACCTAACATAAGCTAGTCGATTTAACCATGTCCGTCCGTCTGTCCGTCCGTCTATCCGTCCGTCTGTCCGTCCGTCTGTGTGACGAAAGCACCTTAACTTTTGATGGAGTAAAGCTAGGTGTTTGAAATTTTGCCTAAATATTTTTTATTAGTGGAAATCAGTTTGGATTGTAAATGGGCCAAATCGGTCTATATTTTGGTATAGCTGCTATATAAACCGATATCGGATATTGACTTCTTGAGCGTCTTAAGATTGCAATTATTATTGGATTTGGCTGCAATTTTTCACCATTTGTTTAATTTTTACTTCCAACTACTCTGCTAAGTATGGTCCAAATCGGTTCATAACCTGATATAGCTCCCATATAAACCTATTTCAGATCTTGACTTCGTAAGCCGCTAGAGGGCGCAATTATTATCGGATTTGGCTTAAATTTCCCATGAAGTGTTTGGTTCTGACTTCCAACAACTCCCCAAAGTATGGTTCAAATCGGTTCATATCCTGATATAGCTCCCATATAATCCGATCTAGGATCTTGATGGCTCAATTATTAACCGATTTGGCTTTAATTTTGCATAAAGTGTTATCGCCTGAATTGGTCCATAACCTGATATAGCTCCCATATAAACAGATCTCACAATTTTATTTCTTGTGCCACTACAGGGTTCTTCCTCGATCTGGATGAAATTTTGCACAATGAATTCCACTTTGGTCTCCAACAGCCAGACCAATTATTGTCCCAATCGGTTCATTACTTGGTATAGCTGAAATAGCATATCAATTCTTATCCATAATCGGCCATATTGGCCAAAGGACTTGTCAAATGCGATCCATGGTGAAGGGTTTAAAAGATTCGGCCCGAAAGAACATGTAAAGACATACATGTTATTAGTTGCTTTTTTAAGGACTAAAATAATATCTATTCAGTTGATCAGAAATAATTGAAACAAATACAAAAACAAGATTAATGAAATTTTTCAAGCATTGTGCCATGGGAAATCTATCCAATACATACACACATTGTTTAAAAAATTGAAAAAAGCACACACGCAATGGCAAAATATTGAAAGAAATATCAAAATGGTTATAAAAAATTTGAAACCGTTCAAAAAAACGTTAAACTAATAAAACGAGAATAAAACACCAAAAAAAAACAAACAAATGACAAAACATGAAACCCGAAGCTAATCACCCAGCAAACCAATCGTTACGAAATCTGTGCAAACTTCGGATTACTCTTCAGACTTCGGATCCCAAATGGTAACGAAATCTTTACGAAAGTTATATAGAGTGGTTGACACTATTCGGAACGAAACTTCGAAGTTTCGGAGAGCAAACGGAACGAATTCGTTACGGTTTCAGAACGAAATCTGAAAAAAAAACCTTGGGAAATTCGAAAAGGGAAATTTCTTGCCGAAACTTTGTAAAGAATTCTGAACGATTTCTGAAGTAATTTCGTATTGAAATCGGACGTACCTCCCGAAACTTCGTAAAAAAAATTCTAAACGATTTCTGAAGTAATTCCGTATAGAAATTGGATGTTCCTTCAGAAATTTCGTAAAAAATTCCGAAAGTAATTTTGTATAGAAATCGGAAGTTCCTTCCGAAACCCTTTTAAGAATTCTGAGCGATTTGGGAAATAATTTCGTATAGAAATCGGAAGTTCTTTCCGAAACCTCATAAAGAATTCTGAACAATTTCGGATGTATTTTCGCATTGAAATCGGATGTACTTTCGTAAAGAATTTCGAAAGATCTCGGAAGTAATTTCGTATTGAAATTAGATGTTCCTTCCGAAATTTCGTAAAGAATTCCGAAAGAACTCGAAAGTAATTTTGGTATAGAAATCGGAAGTTCCTTCCGAAACCCTTTTAAGAATTCTAAGCGATTTGGGAAATAATTTCGTATAGAAATCGAAAGTTCTTTCCGAAACCTCATAAAGAATTCTGAACAATTTCGGATGTATTTTCGTATTAAAATCGGATGTACCTTCCAAAACTTCGTAAGGAATTGAGTTTTATACCCTCTACCATAGGATGGGGGTACAATCATTTAGTCATTCCGTTTGCAACACATCGAAATATCAATTTACGATCCAACGAAGTATGTATATATATTTCGGATCATCGTAATATTCTAAGACGATTTAACGATGTCCGTGCGTCTGTCCGTCAGTCCGTCCGTCTGTTGTCACTGTCATCACTCTACAAACTTCAAAAATTTGAGATATTGATCTGAAATTTGGCACAGCTACGTCTTTTAGATTCACGCTGGTTAAATACTTGAACGGGCCATATTTGGATATAGCTGCAGTATAAACCGATGTGTCGATAAAGGGTCTAATGCCCATAAATGCTTTATTTTCATCCGATTTCGCTGAAATTTGAAACAGTGAGTAGATTTAGGCGCCCCGACATCTGACCCAAATATGGCCTTTATCGGCCTATAGTTATATATAGCTGTCATATAAAGGGTGATTTTTTTGAGGTTAGGATTTTCATGCATTAGTATTTGACAGATCACGTGGGATTTCAGACATGGTGTCAAAGAGAAAGATGCTCAGTATGCTTTGACATTTCATCATGAATAGACTTACTAACGAGCAACGCTTGCAAATCATTGAATTTTATTACCAAAATCAGTGTTCGGTTCTGACTTACTAACGAGCAACGCTTGCAAATCATTGAATTTTATTACCAAAATCAGTGTTCGGTTCGAAATGTGTTCATTCACCGTAACGTTGCGTCCAACAGCATCTTTGAAAAAATACGGTCCAATGATTCCACCAGCGTACAAACCACACCAAACAGTGCATTTTTCGGGATGCATGGGCAGTTCTTGAACGGCTTCTGGTTGCTCTTCACTCCAAATGCGGCAATTTTGCTTATTTACGTAGCCATTCAACCAGAAATGAGCCTCATCGCTGAACAAAATTTGTCAAAATTTGAACACATTTCGAACCGAACACTGATTTTGGTAATAAAATTCAATGATTTGCAAGCGTTGCTCGTTAGTAAGTCTATTCATGATGAAATGTCAAAGCATACTGAGCATCTTTCTCTTTGACACCATGTCTGAAATCCCACGTGATCTGTCAAATACTAATGCATGAAAATCCTAACCTCAAAAAAATCACCCTTTATATCGATCTGCAGATAAAGGGTCTGAAGCCCATAAAAGCTTTATTTTTCACCGATTTCGCTGAAATTTGAAATAATGGGTTATTTTAATCCCACCGATATCTGACCTTAATATGGTTCAGATCGGACTATATTTAGATATAGCTGTCATATAGACCGATCTCCCAATTTAGGGTCTGAAGCCCATAAAAGCTTTATTTTTTAACAGATTTAGTTGAAATTTGAAACAGTAAGAAGTTTTACGCCTCCTAAGATAGGACCCAAATATGGTTCAGATCGGACTACATTTAGATATAGCTGCCATATAGACCGATCTGCCGATAAAGGGTCTGAAGCCCATAACAACGGTATTTATTACCAGATTTCGCAGAAATTTGAAACAGTGGGTAGTTTTAGGTCTCCCGACATCCGTGCCAAATACGGGTCGGTAAGACCCTAAATCTGCCGATTTAGGGTCTTAGGCCCATAAAAGGCGCATTTATTATCCGATTTTGCCGAAATTTGGGACAGTGATTTGTGTTAGGCCCTTCGACATTTTTCATCAATTTGACCCAGGTAGGTCCAGATTTGGATATAGCTGCTGTATAGACCGATCTCTCGACTTAAGGACATGGGCCCATAAAAGGCGCATTTTTTTGTTCGATTTTGTCAAAATTTCGGACAGTGAGTTGTGTTAGGCCTTTCGACATTCTTCTTCAATTTGGCTCAGATCGGTCCAGATTTGGATATAGGTGCCATATAGACCGATCTCTCGATTTAAGGCTTTGGGCCCAAAAAGGCGCATTTATTGTCCGATTTCACCAAAATTTTTCTGCAATTTGGCCCAAATCAATCCAAATTTGGATATAGTTGCCATATTGACTGATATCTCGATTTAAAGTATTGGCCCCGTAAAAAGCGCATTTATAACACAATTTAACTGAAATTTGACACAGTGACTCATATGATTCGTATATGGTTCAGATCGGTTTATTATCGGTACTTAAGAGATCAATATTTTGTTATACACAATTGAACAATGACTTGTACTTATAAGTATTTGGTCCAAATGGGAACATGTTTCGGTATAGCTGCTATGGGACGTAAGGTATGAATTTTTCACCGGATATATACCCGAGGCGGGGGGTATCCAAAGTTCGGCCCGGCCGAACTTAACGCCTTTTTACTTGTTTTCATTGAATATTTACTAACTTGTACGTAAAAATTGTCAAGTCTTTCAGGAAAAGGCATAAAATTGACTCCAAAGATCCAACAGCTGCGATGATGATATCGGACCACAGCATGTCGACCGCCCTTCCTATAGGTCTGAGTGCCTTGGTACCTGTAGTCGAGAGTAATGGTTCAATCTGCGGCGTTACTACAGAAGAAGGCTGACTATCTGGCGCCCCATCTGGCCACTATTTTCAGAGCGTGCCAAGGACTTTCATATACTCCGAAAGTCTAGTTGGAGGCACGCCACAGGGAGCATTTTATCGCCACTCCTATGGACGACCACTGTAAATGATAGACTGGGGAGGGATTTGAACCAGTCTACTACGAAGACAATGTTATAATACTTCTAAGGGGTAAAGATCAGAACCAGCTAAGTGAATGACCATAGATTTGGACCGCTCTTGGCACACTTGTTGAAAGTCATAACAGAACACTACATTCAAAATTTCAGCCAAATTGGGTAAAAATTGCGGCTTCCATTGGCTTTATATGGGAGCTATATCTAAACCTGAACCGATATTGCCCATTTGCAATTTTCAACGACCTACATTGATATTAAGTATCTGTGAAAAATTTCAAGCAGCTTCCTTTACGCTATCGTGATGTCGACAGACGGACGGACGGACATGACTAGATCGACTCAGAACGTCGCGAGGATCAAGAATATATATACTTTATGGGGTCTTAGACGAATATTTCGAGGTGTTACAAACGGAATAACTAGATTAGTATTCCCCCATCCTATGGAGGTGGGTATTAGGAAATCCCATACGAAAAACCGGTCAGAAATCGTTCAGAACTGTCGGAACAAAAATTCACTCAGAATGTCGAACAGATTTCGGTAAGATCTTGTCGGAAGACTTCAGAATTTGTTCAGATTTGTCTAACATCAGACATTTGGTTTGCTGGGCAGACACATACGCATACACACACACACACGCACATTATCTCTCTGAACGAATAAACATACAAATGAACGTCCTCCACACCATGGACAACCACAAAATGACAATTGAAACTGGAATAACAATGAAAATCCTGGCGCAAGGACAACAAAACAAAAAAAAAACGCTTTTGATGGTTGCGGCATAGCTGGTGTCAGTTGAGATGGTGATGCTGAAGCATAAAAGCCAAGCACACGCACATAAATACATGCCAACCTATACATATATACATGCTCAAATACTCTCAATGGAGTGTTAAGAATAATATAAGCCATAACAAACATCCGTTTCCGGCTAAATGTTGTGGGTGGTTAAGGAGGGGTTGCCCTACGGAGTAGCAGAGCACAACGAAACAAGCGAACCTTTTTTATGAGTCCATACGGTATGGACGATGCCAACAGAAACAAAAACAAACGACAGAATAACAACAATGAAACAGCCACAAGACAAAACATGTTCGAACATGATGGTCAGCAGCAATTGGGCAGATGTGTTTTTTTTTTGTAATTTCATTTTGTTGGTTTCGCCTTTTGTATTTTTGTTATATTAAATTTCATTAGTGACTATTATTGACTTGTTGAATACGAAATTCAACGCCACTGAAAGGAGGTAGGTTTTGAAGGTGTGGTACTTACGATAATGGAGGCCAAATCAAATTTGAACCGGTTACTTTGGAATTTTCAATGATTGTGTAGGTTGATCTGGAAAGAAACATAGATTATATATAAATGTTTTTTGATATCGAGAGGGGGACGGACCCTCCCCTTTACCTAAAAGTACTACCCAAAAAAAAAGTGGACCTTTCGGGACAATATGGGATTCAAATGAAAGGTATTCAGGAGTAGGGCATGAATTTCATATAAAAAATTGGGCCAAGTATCGGGGGGGGGGGGGGGGGGGGGCGCCTCAGCCCCAAAACCCTCTTAAAAAAGAGGGGGGCGGACCTCCCCTTTACCCAAAAATAAAAGTGGACCGTTCGGGCCAATTTGGGATTCAAATGAAAGGTATTCAGGAGTAGGGTACGAATTTCATATTAAAAATTGGGCCATGTAACTGGGGGGCCGCCTCAGCCCCAAACCCCCTTAAAAAAGGTTTATTTGACGATCACGACAATATGGGACTGAAATGAAAGGTATTCGGGAGTAGATTAAGAATATGGTGAGGAAGGAGGAATAGGCTTTATAATTTATTGATATAGGAAGGGGGCGGACCCTCCCCCGTTACCACAAAAACACCGCACAAAAGTCAAAAGTGATAATAAGGACGATAAGGACAATATGGGCATCAAATAAAAAATATGCGGGAGTAGGTATCGAATCTTTCATACAAATTCTATCCACTCCACCCCCCAAAAACGCCTAATATAGGCACATTAGCCAATAACGGCTCGGTTTATTTGCTTGTTCCGTATAGACTCAAAAACAGCAGAGACGATTTTCTCAAAATTTTCGCTTATTGTGTAGGTTGGTCTGGAAGAAAATATAGGCTATTTAATTTTTCGATATCAGGAGGGGGCGGGCACTCTCACTTACCCCAAAAACGGGAACCAAAACCGAAAAGAAAGATATAAAATGAAAGGTATTGAAGATTGGAATAGGAATGTGGTATTAAAATCGGGCCGTCCCAATCCCAAAGCTTTCCAAACAGACATATTGGACGTTCATGTCTATATGGGGCTAAATTGAAAGGTACTTGAGAGTATATAGGGGAGAAAATGGGCCACCCCACCCATAAAAACGATCCAAATGGGCAAAAGACCCGTACCCGGCTGAACCGATTATCTTAACATTTTCAAAGATTGTGTATGTTTGTCTGGAAGGAAACATAGTCTATATATTTTTTAGATATCGGGTGGAGGCGGACCCTCCCCCTACCCTAAAAACGCCACCAAAAACCAAAAGTGGACCGATGGGCACAATATGGTTATCAAATGAGAGGTATTGGAAACTAGAAAATGAATATTGTACTAAAATTTGGGTCCAAGTACCCAGCATTCATGTCAATAGGAGACTCAAATGAAAAGTATTCGGCAGTAGTTAATAAATATGGCATAAAAAATTAGATTGAAGTGATGGGAGATCGTCCCACCCCCAAATACCCCCAAATCGGTATATTAGCCGGACATGGGTAAAAGTAGAGCACGAAGCTTATATTTAAGGGCAAAGTGTCTGGGTGACCCCTAACTACCCCACAAACCGGAAATGTTTACCAATAAGGAAAGACATTTGGGAGTAGAGTAAAACTTTTCCCAGGAACCGAGCAGGGGCAAACTTCTCACGCCATTCTTATCAGATTTGGCTGCAATTTTACAAGTAGTGTTTTGGTATGTCTTTCAATAGCTGCGCTACGTATGGTTTATAATCTTATATAGCTGCCATATAAACCGATCTCCTGATTAGACTTCTTGAGCTCCTATAGGGCGCAATTCTTCCCCGATTAGGCTGAAATTTTGCAATGACTCTTTTGGTGTGATTTGCAACAACTGTGCTAAGTATGGTCTAAATCAGTCCATAACCTGATATAGCCGCCATAAAAATTGGATTTCCGATTTGACATCCTGAGTCTCTAGATGCCGCAATTCTTATTCAATGTGGTTGAAAATTTGCATATGTCGTTTTGGTACGACTTCCAAATACTGTGCCAAGAATGGTATAAATCAGCCCATAACCTGAAATAGCTTCCACAAAAACCGATCTCTCGATTAGACTTCTTGAACCTTAAGAGAGTGAAATTCTTATCCAATTTGGTTGAAATGTTTCACATATCGTTTTGGTATGACGATCAACAACTGTACTAAGTATGGTCTAAATCAGTCCGTAACCTGATAAAGCCGCCATATAAACCGATCTCCCGATTTGACTTCTTGAGCCTCTAGAAGGCACAATTCTTATCCAATGTGACTAAAATTTTCCATATATTGTCTGGTATGACTTCCAACGACTATGCCAAGAGTGGTCTAAATCGGTTTATAATCTAATATAGCTGCCATATAAACAGATCTCCCAATTTGGCGGTCGCAATTTTTATTCGACATGTTTGAAATTTTGGAGGTAACTTCTAACGGTCATGACAAGTACGGTCAATATTGGTCAAAATTTTGATATAGCTCTTATATATTGTTCTTGAAAAAGTCATTTAAAGAACTTGACAAATGCGATCCATAGTGGATGGTATGTAAGATTAGGCTCGGCCGAACTTAGCACGATTTTACTTGTTATCGATACTAAAGGGTGATTTTGTAGATATTATCCTTTTGGCAACATTTGATTAAACAGCTCACGCTAGTTTCGAGTTTTATTTTACTGTCAAACATCTTCAGTTTGGTCTATAATTTAATCATGAATCGTCTTACAAATGTACAACGCTCGCAAATAATTTAATTTTGTTAGCAAAATGCGTGCTCTTTAAACAAAGGTCATCGCGCGCTTCACCCATTGAGCGATGAAGCTAATTTGTGGCTCAATGGGTACGTTAATAAGCAGAATTGTCGATTTTTAAGCGAAGATCAGCCAGAAGCATTACAAGAGCTACCAATGGATCTAAAAAAAGTCACAGTTTGGTGCGGTTTATGGGCTGGTGGCATCATTCGTCCGTACTTCTTCAAAGAGATGTGAATGTTAACGTAACCGTGAATTACGATGATATCCAACTTTTTTCGCCCAAAATGCAAGTTCTTGAGTTGCATGACAGGTGGTTTCAACAAGACGGTGCAAAATACCACACAGTGTACAACACACTGCTACAACAACAGCAACTTGCCACACAGAACGCTTAGCGACGGACTTATTGAGAGGCGAATTCGGTGAGCATTTTATTTCGCGTTCGGGACCAGTCAAATGGCCGAATAGATCGTGCGATTTAACGCCTTTAGACTATTTTTTGTGGGGCTATGTTAAAGCTCATGTCTATACAGGCAAGCCCGCTGCAATTGACGCATTGGAAGATAACATTGAAGCATGTATTCGTGAGATACCAGCCGAAATGTTGGATGGACCATTTGAGGCATAGTTACGGTCAACATTTGCATGAAATAATCTTCAAACATTCAATTATATGGACCGTACTATGGGTTCAAATAAAGATTTCATGCGTTTTTGTGAATTTTATGTGGGTTTGTTTTTTTGAAAAACTTTCCTATAGCTCTTAAAAAATCGCACTTTATAATGAATTTTCCACTATTTGCCAAACTAAACAATATACAAAACTGGTTAAAGTGTGCTAAGTTCGAATTGCAATGTTTTTGGAACTATATCAAGTTATAGTCCGATTAGGACTATAGTTATATTGAATGTTGTGCCCTTTAGGGGATCAAGAAGTAAAATAGGGAAGTGGGTTTATATAGGAGCTATATCAGCCTATAGACCGTTTCAGACCATATTTGATTCGTATGTTGAAGGTCATGGGAGAAGCCGTTGTACTAAATTTCAGCCAAATTAGATAATAATTGTGCCCTCTAGAGGCTCAAGAACTCAAGATCCCAGATCGGTTCATATGATAGCTATATCAGGTTATGAACCGATTTAAACTAAATTTGGCACAGTTATTGGAAGTCATAACAAAACACATCATGCAACATTTCAGCCAAATCGGATTAGAATTCCGCCATTTAGTGACTCAAGAAGTCAAGATTCAAGATCGGTTTATACGTAAATAATGTAAATTTACATAGCCATAATTTTAGAGCGCACAACAAGCCGATTACTCGCTTAGGTATATGTAATATCTGCACCCTCTTTTCAATCTACATAGCCAGAAAGACAGACAGACAGATGGACAGACAGACGGACGGACAGACCGCCGAAAAAAACTAACAAATGGAAGGATATAGTTGACAAACTTAACCCACTATCGAAGAATGGTTAAAAAAATGACCAAGAATAGAACTGTCTTAGAAAAATTCTAGCTCGACTTTCGATCTAATAAAATTTCGATTGGCGTAAAGTGAATAAATGATACAAGCAGAATACAAGTAAGGGCGTCCAAAGTTCGGCCGGGCCGAATCTTACGTGCCCTCCACCATGCATCGCATTTGACGAGTTCTTTGCGCGGTATCTCTTTTTAGGCAAACAAAGAATATTGAATAAGAACTGTTATGCTATTGGAGCTATATCAAATTATAGTCCGATTCGTACCATAAATGAATGCTGAACATTGTAAAAGTCATTGTGAAATATTTCAGTTCATTCGGATAAGAATTGCGCCTTGTAGGAGCTCAAGAAGCAAAATCGGGAGATAGGTTTATATGGGATCTGTATCTAGTTATTATTGATCGATTCAGACCATACTAAGCACGTATGTTGAAGGTCATGAGAGAAGCCGTGGTACAAAAGTTCTGCCAAATCGGATGATAATTGCGCCCTCTAGAGGCTCAAAAAGTCAAGATCCCAGATCAATTTATATGGCAGCTATATCAGGTTAAGTACCGATTTGCGCCATACTAAGCACAGTTATTGGAAGTCGTAACAAAACACCTCATGCAAAATTTCAGCCGAATGGGATGAGAATTGCGCCCTCTAGAGGCTCAAGAAGTCAAGATCCAAAATCGGTTAATATGGCAGCTATATCTTGTTATAGACCTATTTGAACCATACTTACATAGTTATTGGAAGGCACAGCAAAACACCTCATGAAAAATTTCAGCAAAATCCGATTAGAATTGCGCCCTCTAGTGGCTCAAGAAGTCAAGATCCAAAATCGGCTAATATGGCAGATATTTCTGGTTAGAGATCGATTTTGACCATACTTAGCGTAGTAATTGGAAGACACAGCAAAACACCTCAAGCAAAATTTCAGCAAAATCCGATTAGAATTGCGCCCTCTAGTGGCTCAAGAAGTCAAGATCCAAAATCGGTTAATATGGCAGCTATAGCTGGTTAGAGACCGATTTTAAGCATATTTAGCGTAGTTATTGGAAGTCATAACAAAACATTTCATGCAAAATTTATATGACAGCTATATCAAAACATGGGCCGATATGGCCCATTTACAATCCCAACCGACCTACACTGATAAGAAGTGTTTTTGTGCTTTAGTGCTTCACTCCTTCGAAAGTTAGCATGCTTTCGACAGATGGACGAACATGGCTAGATCGACTTTTGATTGTGGTGTTACAAACGGAATGACGAAATTAGTATAACCCCATCCCATGGTGAAGGATATAAAAAAAAAATTAGTGTTCGGAGTAGACTCCGGAGTCGGAGTCGAGGAATCTTACCGAAGTTGGAGTCGAGTCAAAATTGCTCAACTCCGCAGCCCTGCTATATACCCAATGTGGTGTAGGATATCAAAAGGGCGTTCTTGTCCGGTTTTAGCCCATGTTTATTTCCTTCAAATGACACAGTACCAAAGCTGGCAAAATATCGATGGCACTATTAATATTTTATTTTTTGTTTGAATATCGATTTTTCGCTTGTTCTCGCCAAAATTTAAACCCAGGCGTACATAGCCCCTGCGCTTCGGTGGTCATTCGTGTCCTTCGGTGGTGTGTATAAAAAATTTTTTAACCAAATTTCCTTTCCCTTACTCGATACGACTGTCTGTCCATTACTTCCCATGTTGTATTCATTGGAGCCGGAACCACAAACTGCACAAAAGCACGGTTGTAAAGCCATTGATTTCAATTTTTAATTGTAGCTGGAATGTTTTTCATTTGTATATTTTGCTTCAACGGGAGACTTTGTCATTTTGTAGACGACATTTTAGCCACAATACCGGCAACTTTGTCACTAGAGAGCTTTTGTGCTCGTTTAGCAGTTATTGCATTTTTTTCTTTGAGTGACACATTTTTTTAATAATGAAAAAATGTTTATTGTCGTTGACTTTGTTGTTGTATGTACCTGCAAGTTAAATCACTGTACAAATTCTATGGAAAATCTATGCATTGCAAATTGGTGCTAATAAAATGCCAACCATCAATTAGTTGTTTTTGGCACTTTTAGTAAGGATTTTTAGAATATTAGAACATTTTTTTTGGATAATTTTCAAAACAATTCACACTTCAATTCCGGTTTCAGGCTGACCCATGTTTTATTATAAGTACAAGTTTTTTTTTAATAACATTATCCAAAAATTATCGACCATAGCCTTTTGATCCGCCATAACTGCCACCAGCAGACAAACTTGCTCTGGAACCATATGAGCCTCCGTAACTGCCGCTGCCACCGCCAGAACCAACATTTAAACCATAAGAGCCAGAATGTCCGCCACCAGCAACGCCTGAATGACTAGAAGCTGCAGAACTGGCTTCAGCACCTGCGCCAGCACCGCCTCCTGAAAGTCCTGCACCAGAACTGCCCTCAGCTGCAGAAGATGCCGATGCTTCGGATAATGCAGAACCATGACCTGCAGCATTTCCATGATTTGCACCAGAACCACCAGAGGCCGTAACTAGCCCTGAAGAGCCACCTTTGCCGGTTCCATAACCTGAACCAGCACCAGCACCATGTCCAGCGCCATAACCCGAGCCAGAGCCATGTCCTTTACCCTGACCACGACCGCCGCCGCCGCCTCCTGAACCGTGTCCCTTTGCACCGCCATTGCCTTTACCAGATCCTTGACCTTTGCCAGATCCTGCCCCATGACCACTTCCGCCGGCTCCATGGCCTTTTCCTCCGCCATGTCCCGAACCTGAACCATGGCCTTTTCCACCACCATGACCGGATGCTGCACCACCTGCTTTACCACCTTCAACACATACTCCAAGCGAAGCAGCTGCCGAACTGGAGCCTGTTTCTAAACCACCGCCATAACCTGCACCTGCCACAGCTGAAGCATCAGCCTCGGTACTTAAACCTGCACCAGAGGAGCCTGATCCGTAACCGGCACCTGCACCTTTGCCTTGACCAGCACTTCCTTCTTGGGCGGATCCACTCCCTGTCCCATGGCTTGATCCCCCAGCCGCTCCATGGCCTGTTCCAGCACCCGATGCATGGCCTGATCCAGCACTTGATCCATGGCCTGATCCAGCACCGGATCCATGGCCTGATCCAGCACCTGATCCATGGCCTGATCCAGCACCCGATCCATGGCCAGATCCAGCACCTGATCCATGGCCTGATCCAGCACCCAATCCATGGCCTGATCCAGCACCCGATCCATGGCCCGATCCAGCACCCAATCCATGTCCTGTTCCAGCACCAGCTCCTGTTTCAGATCCTAAGCTGGAACCAAGGCCTGCTCCAGCCCCATAACCAGTAGAAGAAGTTGCTAAGCCTGAGGCAGATCCTGCCCCTCCATATCCACTTCCGCCACTTGAACCACCACTAAGTGCTGATCCAGCACCATGACCTGCTCCACCTCCATGGCCCAAACCAGCACCCTGAGCCGCTCCAGCTCCAGCTCCTAGACCTTCACCGAATCCAGATGCAGAAGATGCTGTTCCCAGTCCAGCTGCAGCACTGCCGCCATGGCCAGCATCTGCGGCAACAGATGCGCCAGCTCCACCCAGAGCTGAGCCAGCACCAGCTCCATGATCAGATCCAGCTCCATGACCAGATCCGTGTCCAACACCAGCACCACCACTACCAGCACCTAGGCCAGCTGAACCAGAACCTCCAAGTGCGGTTGTTAGACCAGAAGCAGCAGCTTTACTATCAGCTGAGCTACTAGCTCCAGAAGCACCATAACCACCAGTTAAACCGCTGCCGCCGCCATAGCCACCACCTGCAGCTGAACTACCAGCTGAGCCACTAGCTCCAGAAGCACCATATCCACCAGATAAACCGGTGCTGCTGCTGCCATAACCACCACCTGCACCTGCACCTGAACCACCAGTACTTAAGCCAGCTGAAGCTGCTCCAGAAGAACCGCCATAGCCACCTTTACCACCGCCATTTAATCCCAGTGAAGAAGCACTTGCAGAGGATCCTGCCAAAGCTCCAGCACCTTTCAGCGAACCTGATCCCGTGCCATATGCTGAAACAGCAAAAATCCTTAAATTGTCTTTTATATCTCTCTGACCACAATTCAACCTACCATTGACCAGCACCAACCCAATGACCAATAATCCCAACACTGTCAATTCTCCCATTGTTAGCAGCTGTATGTCATACCTTTGCCTTAACGATCATCTTTTATAGAGTTTTATTTTTGCTCGCATGACCAGCAAAACATTTCGCCCGCAATTTTTTCACCTGGCCGAGAACAATAAAAAGCAAAAACTAATAGCGCCAGCCATTAAATCAATAAATTAATCTTTATTAAACATTTTTTTTTAATGTTCTCAATTTGTGCATATCATTCATTGAATGTTCTAAGAAGTGATTTTGATGGCTAGCATTCAATTGTGGTTGCTGCAGGTTACTTCCCCCTCTGGGGATTAAATGGACAACAGTTTTTCCATTGGGCGCTACATTCATTAACCGGTATACCGATTTGGAAAATTTGCCTAAGCCATTATTAAAAAAAAAAAAAAACAAAAACTTGTAACAAATGCAGCTTCATATACTGACTTGGATCTGAGTTAAACATCAACACCCTAACTAGCAAACTGACCTCTACCTTTCGTTGAACCACAAGCCTTAACCCATTTAATCCAGTAACAAATGGAATTGAACATTACAATAAGCGACAAAGCAGCTGACTTAGCACACTTTTAGCTAAGTTCGGCAGGGCCGAATCTTATATACCCTTCACCATGGATCGCATTTGTCGAGTTCTTTGAATGACTTTTTAAATATATATGAGCTGCATCAAGTTATTGGCGGATATGGACCTTAGGCTGTTAGAAGTCGTAGAAAAATACGACCTCCAAAGTTTTTGTCAAATCGAGTTAAAATTGCGCCCTCTAGTGGCCAAGAGTGTCAAATTGGGAGACCGCTTTATATGGCAGCTATATCAGATTATTAACAGATTTAGACCATACTAGGCATAGTTGTTGTATGCCAAACCGACCAACGTTACATTTCAGCCAAATCGGATAAGAATTGCAACCTCGAAAAGCTCAATAAGTCTAATCGGCAGATGGGTTTATTTGTCAGCTACACCAGTTTATGAACCAATTTGAAACATAGTTAGCACAGTTATTTGAAGTCGCACCAAAAAGCCGCGTGCAAAATATCAACCAAATCGGGTATCAACTGCGCCATCTAGAGGCTGAAGAAACCAAGACCCAAGATCGGTTAATATGGCAGCTATATCAAAACATGGATCGATTTGGCCCACTTACAATCCCAACCGACCTAAACTAATAGAAAGTAAAGGGTAATTTTTTAGCTATTATCTTTTTAGAAAACAGTTTTGTTTCACTGTCAAACATCTTCAGTTTGGTCTAAAATTTAACCAAGAATGGTCTTACAAACGAATATCGCTTACAAATTATTGAAGTTTATATTAACAAGTAAAAGCGCGCAAAGTTCGGCCGGGCCGAATCTTATATACCCTCCACCATGGATCGCATTAGTCGAGCTCTTGCCACGGTATCTCGTTTTAGGCAACCAAATAATAAAAGAAAAGAATTGCTATGTTATTGGAACAATGTCAAGTTGTGGTTCATATCGGACCATAATTAAGGGGTTGAAGAAGTAAAATAGGGAGATGGGTTTATAGGGGAGCTGTATTAGGCCATGAACCGATTCATGCCATAGTCAACACGTATGTTAAAGGTTATGAGAGAAGCCGTTGTACAAAATTTCAGTCAAATCGGATAATACTTGCGCCCTCTAGACTCTCAAGAAGTCAAGATCCCAGATTGGATCATATGGCAGCTATATCAGGTTATGGACCGATTTACACCGTACTTGGCACAGTTGTTAAAAACTTTAACAAAAAAAAAATTCAGCTAAATCGGATAATAATTGCGCCCTCTAAAGGCTCAAGAAGTCAAGACCTCAGATCGATTTATATAGCAGCTATATCAGGTTATGGACCGATTTGAACCATTCTTAATACAGCTGCTGGAAGTCATAACAAAACACGTCATGCACTATTTCAGCCAAATCGGATAGGAATTGCTCCCTGTAGAGGCGCAAGAAGTCAAGACCCCAGACCGGTTTAAATGGCAGCTATATCAGGTTATGGTACGATTTGAACTATTCTTCGCACAGTTGTTGGCAATCATAATAAAATACCTCATGCAAAATTTCAGCCAAATCGGATAATAATTGCGTCCTCTAGAGACTCAAGAAGTCAAGACCCCAGATCGGTTTATATGGCCGCTATATCAGGTTATGGACCGATTTGAACTATTCTTAACACAGTTGCTGGAAATTATTACAAAACACGTCGTGCAAAATTTCAGCCAAATCGGATAGAATTTGCGCATTCTAGACGCTCAAGAAGTCAAGACCCCAGATAGGTTTATATGACAGCTATGTCAGGTTATGAACCGATTTCAACCATACTCAGCACAGTTGTTGGAAGTCATAATAAAACACATCATGCAAAATTTCAGCCAAATCGGATGAGAATTGTGCCCTCCAGCGGCTCAAGAAATCAACATGCCCAATCGGTTTATATGGCAGCTATATTGAAACGTAGACCGATATAGCCCATTTACAATCCCAACCGACCTACACTAATAAGATGAATTTGTGCAAAATTTCAAGCGTCTAGCTTTACTCCTTCGAAAGTTAGCGTGCTTTCGACAGATAGAGGGACGGACATGACTAGTTCGACTTAAAATGTCACGACGATGAAGAATATAAATATTTTATGGGGTCTTAGACGAATATTTCGAGGAGTTACAAACAGAATGACGAAATTGGTATACCCTCATCCTGTGGTGGAGGGTATAAAAATGCGTGCACGTAAATAAGCAGAATTGTCGATTTTGGAGTGAACATCAGCCAGAAGCACTGTAAGAGCTACTAATGCATCCATAAAAAGTGACAATTTGGTGGGGTTTATAGTCTGGTGGCATCATTGGACCGTACTTCTTCAAATATGATGCGAATCGTAATGTAATCGTGAATGGTGAGCGCTATCGTGAACCGCCCCTAAACAGGGAACAGACGCTTATGTTGGCCATTGGTTATACTAAGACACCAGAACAACTGCTTAAAAACATCAAAGGTTCAATAGACACTCACGTGTGTCGCATATACTTTATGGGGTACTTCAAAGAATACATAAGACGGTAGTCTCTTTGGAAGCTTCCTTCTAGAAGGCATACTATCCTTCTATTAGAAGAAGTGCTGTTATAAGGCCTGATCTAAACAAGTCTAAGTAGTTTTACCACTGGGAGGCGGATCAGACACAGAACAAACACACCACAAGTGGATGTTTCGAAGGTTGGAGGCCACCGTAACGCAGAGACGCCTGAGTTCGAATGGGAAGATTCGAAAAAAATGTCAGTGGTGGTTATCCCCTACCAATGCTGGCGACATTTGTGAGGAACTATGCTATGTAAAAACTTCTCTCCATGGTGACCTCTGTGCTATGGTGAATATAAATATAGCACCCATA
Source organism: Stomoxys calcitrans (assembly GCF_963082655.1). Taxonomy (NCBI): domain Eukaryota; kingdom Metazoa; phylum Arthropoda; class Insecta; order Diptera; family Muscidae; genus Stomoxys; species Stomoxys calcitrans. The sequence continues at coordinate 103,393,955 of NC_081555.1, read as the reverse complement.
TAAACCGATCTTCCGATTTAACTTCTTGAGCCCTTACAAGCCGCGATTTTTATACGATACGGCTGAAATTTTAAGTGTTCTGTATTGTCTTCCAATAACTGTGCCAAGAACGGTCCAAATAGGTCTATAACCAGATATAGCTCTGATATTTAAGCAGAATCCATGATGGGGTGTTCCCAAGATACGGCCCGGCCGAATATATCACGCTCTAACTTGTTTTTTCCCAAAATGCAAGAGCTTGACTAGCATGACATGTGATTTCAACAAGAATTTGCCACATGCCACACAGCATGCGTAACAATGGACTTATTGAGAGGCGAGTTCGGTGAACATTGTATTTCACGTTCGGGATCGGTCAATTGACAGCCTAGATCGTGCGATTTGGACTCCTTTAGGCTATTTTTTGTGGGGCTATGTTAAAGCTCATGTCTATACAGACAAGCCCGCTTCAATTGACGCGTTGGAAGATAACACTGACGCATTTATTCAAAAGAAACTGCCAAAATTTTGGGAAGAGTATGCCAAAATTGAACTAGGCGGATGGGTCATTTGGAGCGCAGTCACGGTCAATATTTGCAAGAAATAATCTTCAAACATTAAATTATATGGACCGTACTATCGATTAAAATAAAGATTTCATGCATTTTTATATCCTTCACCATAGGATGAGGGGTATAATAATTTCGTCATTCCGTTTGTAACACCTCGAAATATTCGTCTCAGACCTCATTAAGTATATATATTCTTGATCGTCATGACATTTTAAGTCGATCTAGCCATTTTCGTCCGTCTGTCGAAAGCACGCTCACTTTCGACGGAGTAAAGCCAGCCGCTTGAAATTTTGAACAAATACGCCTTATTAGTGTAGGTCAGTTGTGCTTGTAAATGGGCCATATCGGTCTTGGATCTTGACTTCTTGAGCCACTAGAGGGCGCAATTCTCATTCGTTTTGGTTGAAAATTTGCACAAAGTGTTTTATTATAAATTCCAACTACTGTGCTAAGTATGGTTTAAATCAGTTCATAACCTGATACAGCTGCCATATAAACCGATCTGAAGATCTTGACTTCTTGAGCCACTAGAGGGCGCAATTCTCTTTCAATTTGGTTGAAATTTCGCATGAGTTATTTTATTATGTCTTCCAACTACTGTGTTAAGTATGCTTTAAAACAGTTCATAACCTGATATAGCTGCCATATAAACCGATCTGGGGTCTTGACTTCTTGAGCCACTAGAGGGTACAATTATTATCCGATTTGGCTGAAATTTTGCATGAGGTGTTTTGTTATGACTTCCAACAACAGTGCTTAGTATGGTTGACATCGGTCCAAAACCTGATATAGCTGCCCTATAAACTGTTCTGTGGTATTGACTTTTTAAGCCTCTAGAGGGCGCAATTCTCTTTCAATTTGGTTGAAATTTCGCATGAGTTATTTTATTATGTCTTCCAACTACTGTGTTAAGTATGCTTTAAAACAGTTCATAACCTGATATAGCTGCCATATAAACCTATCTGGGATCTGGACTTCTTGAGCCACTAGAGGGCGCAATTTTCATTCGATTAGGCTGACATTTTGCACAAAGTTGTTTGTTATGACTTTTAACAACTGTGTTAAGTATGATTCAAATCGATTCATAATCTGGTATAGCTGTCATATAAACCGATATGGGATTTTGACTTCTTGAACCTCTAGAGGGCGATTTGGCAGAAATTTTGTACAACGGCTTCTCTCATGACCTTCAACATACCTGTCTAATATGGTATAAATCGATCAATAGCTTGATACAGCTCCCATATAAACCTATCTCCCGATTCTGCTTCTTGAGCCCCTACAAGGCGCAATTCTTATCCGAATGAACTGAAATATTATACAATGACTTCTACAATGTTCAGCATGCATTTACCGTCCGAATCGGACTATAACTTGATGTAGCTTCAATAGCATAACAGTTCTTATTCAATATTATTTGTTTGCTTACAAAGAGATACCGCGTATAGAACTCGACAAATGCGATCCATGGTGGAGGGTATATAAGATTCGGCCCAACCGAACTTAGCACGCTCTTACTTGTTTATAGCATAAATTATCGTCTGCTTTATCTCAATGTACAACCAAATCCAATTCAAAAGATCATATTTTATTCTTTCAATGACCGACCGATTTCGATTCTGCACTACTGTGGTGCAGCTCGCTGATGGTAGTATTACCTACTAGACTAGGCAGAGAGACATATCTTTCTTTTTGAAATACCCCTAGCTCGTGCAACGTTTTAGCTAGTAGCGTACATTACAGATCAACTTAATCGAATGTCTAGTCTCTAAGTTCTATGAAACTATTCTCATGTTCTCATTCAAAAAAAAAAAAACATGTTCATTTGATTGATTTGTTTATAGTCTTTAGTAACCTGTTTCATAAATATTAACAAAATTCATTAATATTCTTAAATAATTGTTTTAAAGTTCTTGTGGGCGTCAAATATTCACTAACAGGTGAATGATGAACGTGAACATGTATTGAGTTTTGTTTAACGAAAATGTTCATTTGTTGTTTGATACGAACTAGTTTTATAAAAAAGGGAAAGTACCTGAGCGAATATAAGCAAGTAAATATGTGCTATGCTAGGCCGAGGCGAATTTTGGCAACCCACCGCTATGGGTTCAACTAAAAAAGTACGCAAATGAACTTAGTGGACGGCTATAGGGGTACTTTACATTAATTTCTGGCCATTCAGGCAATAATTGAAGCTTCTAGGGGCCTTACAAGTCTAATGTGGTGATCGATTTGTATGGGATCTAAAGGGTGATTTTTTTGAGGTTAGGATTTTCATGCATTAGTATTTGACAGATCACGTGGGATTTCAGACATGGTGTCAAAGAGAAAGATGCTCAGTATGCTTTGACATTTCATCATGAATAGACTTACTAACGAGCAACGCTTGCAAATCATTGAATTTTATTACCAAAATCAGTGTTCGGTTCGAAATGTGTTCATTCACCGTTCAGCGATGAGGCTCATTTCTGGTTGAATGGCTACGTAAATAAGCAAAATTGCCGCATTTGGAGTGAAGAGCAACCAGAAGCCGTTCAAGAACTGCCCATGCATCCCGAAAAATGCACTGTTTGGTGTGGTTTGTACGCTGGTGGAATCATTGGACCGTATTTTTTCAAAGATGCTGTTGGACGCAACGTTACGGTGAATGAACACATTTCGAACCGAACACTGATTTTGGTAATAAAATTCAATGATTTGCAAGCGTTGCTCGTTAGTAAGTCTATTCATGATGAAATGTCAAAGCATACTGAGCATCTTTCTCTTTGACACCATGTCTGAAATCCCACGTGATCTGTCAAATACTAATGCATGAAAATCCTAACCTCAAAAAAATCACCCTTTATATCAGGTTATGGACCTATTTGAACAATGTGTGAACATGTATGTTGGAAATCATAACAAAACACTATATATAAAATTTCATCCAAATCAGACTATAGTTTTCGCTTCCATAGGTTTAAGATGTCAAGTCTAGAGATAGGTTAAAAAACCCCGATTCAAACAAAAACAAATAAAAAGGCGTTAAATTAGGCCGGGCCGAACTTTGGATATTGGCCAGCACCTCGGGTATATATATAAACCACCTTTCGTCATAATCCGGTGAAAAATACCTAATGTAAGCCCCTATTGCAGCTTTATCGAAATATGGTCCGATTTGGATCAAATTCGCCACGGAAATTGAGTGGTCTAATCAATACAATTCACTGCTTAAGTTGGTAAAAGCGTATATTGGTTTAGATATCAGCTATATTCTAATATACATCGAACTAAGCCATATATCACAACGTTATCAAAAAGCTTAACATAGGTCACTATGCCAAATTCCAGCGATATCGGAAAATAAAAGCGCCTCTTATGGGGCCAACACCTCTATTTGAAAGCTATATTTAAAATTAGATCAATGGCAGCCATATTGAACACAGATATCGAAGGGCCTAACACAGCTCACTGTGCCAAATCTGTGCGAAATCGAGTAATAAACGCTCTTTTTATGGACCCAAGGACTAAAATCGGGAAATCGGTATATATGACAGCTATACCTATTTATAAAACGATCAGAACCATATATGCCTAATACCATATATGACTAATACTTAGCTCACTGTGCCAAATTTCAGAGAAATCGGGTAATAAATGAGCCTTTTATGGGGCCATGACTTTAAAAAGAGAACACAGTCTATATGGCAGCTATATCCAAATCTGCACCGATCTAGGCCAAATTGAAGAGGGAAGTCGAAGGGCCTTACACCAATCACTGTCCCAAATTGCGACAAAGTCGGACAATAAATGCACCGATCTAGGCCAAATTGAAGAGGGAAGTCGAAGGGCCTTACACAACTCACTGTACCAAATTGCGGCAAAATCGGACAATAAATGCGCCCTTTATGGACCCATGATCATAAATCGAGAGATGGGTCTATATGGCAGATATACCTAAATCTAGACCGATCTGGGCCAATTGAAGAGGGATGTTGAAGGGGCTAACACAACTCACTGTCCCAAATTGCGGCAAAATCGGACAATAAATGCGCCTTCTATGGGCCCAAAACCTTAAATCGAGAGATCGGTCTATATGGCAGCAATATCCAAATCTGGACCGATCAAATTGAAAAAAAAAATGTTGAGTGGCCTAACACAACTCACTGTCCCAAATTTCAGCAAAATAGGATAAACAAGTAAAAGCGTGCTAAGTTCGGCTGGGCGGAATTTTATATACCCTCCACCTTGGATCGCATTTGTCGAGCTCTTGCCACGGTATCTCATTTTAGGCAAACAAAGGATCAAATAAAATAATTGCTATGTTATTGAAACAATATCAAGTTATGGTTCATTTCGGACCATAATTGAACCGAATATTGGAGACCATAGTAGAAGTCATTGTGTAAAATTTCAGCCAAATCTAATAAGAATTGCGCACTTTATGGGCTGAAGTAGTAAAATTGGTAAATCGGTTTATAGGGGAGCTGCATTAGGCTATAAACCGATTCATGCCATTTTCGACACATATGTTAAAGGCCATAAGAGAAGCCGTCGTACAAAATTTTAGCTAAATCGGATAATAATTGCGTCCTCTAGTGGCTCAAGAATTCAAGACCCCAGATCGGTTTATATAACAGCTATATCAGGTTATGGACCGATTTGAACTATTCTTAGCACAGTTGTTGGCAATCATAACAAAACACCTCATGCAAAATTTCAGCCAAATCGGATAATAATTGCGACCTCTAGAGGCTTAAGAAGTCAAGACCCTAGATCGGTTTATATAGCAGCTATATCAGATTATGGACCGATTTGAACTATTCTTAGCACAGTTGTTGAAAGTCATAACAAAACATCGCATGCAAAATTTCAGCCCAATCGGATAATAATTGCCTCCTCTAGAGACTCAAGAAGTCAAGACCCCAGATTGGTTTATATGGCAGCTATATCAAAACGTGGACCGATATAGCCCATTTACAATACCAACCGACCTACACTTGTTAGAAGTATTTGTGCAAAATTGCAAGCGGCTAGCTTTACTCCTTCGGAAGTTAGCGTGCTTTCGACAGGCGGACGGACATGGCTAGATCGACTTAAAATGTCATGAAGATCAAGAATATATGTACTTTATGGGGTGTTAGACGCATATTTCGAGGTGTTCAAATGGAATGACGAAATTAGTATACCCCCCATCCTATGGTGGAGGATATAAAAATGCATGAAATCTTTAATTTAGTCGATAGTACGGTCCATATAATTTAATATTTGAAGATTATTTCATGCAAATGTTGACCGTAACTGCGCCTCAAATGGTCCAATTTTCGCATACTCTTTGCAACATTTTAGGCGGTATCTCACGAATAATGCTTCAATGTTGTTTTCCAATGCGTCAAGTGAAACGGGATTGTCTGTATAGACAGGAGTTTTAACATAGCCCCACAAAAAATAGTCTAAAGGAGTTAAATCGCACGGTCTAGGCTGCCAATTGACCGGTCCCGAACGTGAAATAAAATGTTCACCGAACACGCCTCCCAATAAGTCCATTGTTACGAATTCTGCGTGTCATAGGGCACCGCCTTGTTGAAACCACATGTCATGCAAGTCAAGCTCTTGCATTTTGGGCAAAAACTAATTAAAGCGTGCTATATTTGGCCGGGCCGAATTTTGGGATTCATGGGATTCTGCTTAAATATCAGAGCTATATCTTGTTATATACCTCTTTGGACCGTACTTGGCACAGTTGTTGGAAGACAACACAGAACACTTAATGCACAATTTCAGCCTAATCGGATAAAACTTGCGGCTTCCAGGGGCTCAGGAAGTCAAATCGAGAGATCGGTTTATATGGAAACTATATCTATTTCTGAACTGATATGGCCCAATTGCAATCCCCATGTACCTACATCAATACAGAGTATCTGTGAAATTTTTCCAGCGGTTAGGTTTACGCGTTCGATCTCTACCGTGATTTCGACAGACGGACGTACGGACGCCAAATCGGACAAAATTGCGGCTGGTAAACCTTCAAGAATTCAAATCGGGCGGACGGGCGGACAGACAGACCGACGGACGGACATAGCTAGATCGACTTAAAATGTCATGACGATCAAGAATATATATACTTTATGGGGTCTGAGACGAATATTTCGAGAAGTTACAAACAGAATGACGAAATTAGTATACCCCCATCCTATGGTGGAGGGTATGAAGACACATTGGTCTAAGCTGGTCAAATCAACATCAAAATTAAATCTTTTCTACTTAAATCAAACTAGTTTTGTTGGATATATGTTTAAATTATAAAATTTTAGCTAAAATTTCATAAATATGAAATGTTATCCCTGATAAAGTAGAGGATAACATTTCTATCAACAAAATTATGCATACTCTGTCTGTCTGTCTGTCGGCCGAAGGGCAATAATTAATAACAGATGTCATTTTTACAATAATTCTTCAAAATTTTCAAACATGAACAACAATCTTGGTAGAAAAACTAAATTAAAAAAAAAATCTATAGAATAATTTGATCGAAAATCGTGATATAGCCATTATACAATTAATGGTGTTTTAAATGATTGTTGTGCTGTGGCTTTGTATAAAACAAAAAAATGTTTTATGACTTTGCTGGGTATTAACCCATCCATCTGCTTGGCTGTCTGACTTTGAAATGAAATCGTGACATGAAGGAGGCTATCAATTAGAAGTGTTATAAAGAACATGTGTAGTGCTGGTATTTTACGATTTAATTTGTTTTCTTGGAATAAGCTGTTCAATATCTGTTACACTTTGCCAATAGTATTCTGGGAAATGAATTCTTTGTTGGGGTCACATATAATTGGATATTTTATTGGCGAATACATCAATTCTAGACCATTGTTTAAGTTTAACTTGTATCAACCATCTCAATATAAGATGCAGAAGTCTTCAAATTTAACACATCAACTTTTTTGGCGTAGAGACGAAGCCTATATAAATTGGAAACAAGTAACAGCGTGCTAAGTTCGCGCGGGTCGAATCTTATATACCCTCCACCATGGATAGCATTTGTCAAGTTCTATAAATGACTTTTTCCAAGATACAAGAGCTATATCAAGTTATTGACTAATATGGACCGTACTTGCCATGGCTGTCACATGTATTAGAAAAACCCTACCTTCAAAATTTCAGGCAAATCGAGTAATAATTGCTCCCTCCAGAGGCTTAGAAAGTCAAATTGCTAGATCGGTGTATATGGCAGCTATATCAGGTTATCAAACGATTTAAACCATACTTGGCCAATTTGTTAGAAGTTATACTAAAACGATATGTGAAAAATTTCATCCAAATCGGAGAAGAAATGCGCACTCTAGAAGCTCAAGAAGTCTAATCAGAAGATCGGTTTATGTGGGAGCTATATCGTGATACCAAAATACTATAAGCAAAACTTCAGCCCAATCAAATAAGAATTGCGCCCTTTAGGAGCTCAAGAACTCAAGACCCGAGATCGGTTTATAGGGCAGCTATTCCAAAACATGGACCTATTTGGCCCATTTACAATCCCAACCGATCCACACTAATTAGAAGTATTTGTGCAAAATTTCAAACGGCAAGCTTCACTCTTTCGAAAGTTAGCATGCTTTCGACAGATCAACTGACGGACGGACGGACATGGCTAGATCGACTTAAAATGTCATGACGATTAAGAATATAATTAATAATTTACTAGCCGAACCGCTCCGCTGCGCCTTCTTTAACTCTTTAATACCTTTTTAGGGTGGGGACAATTCGCCCTGAATGCGGATATCGAATTCGTGCCATAGTAGCCTATGACACCGAACGCGTTCGAATCCTGGCGAGAACGTCGGAAAAAGCGGTGTTTATCCCCTCTTAATGCTGTCGACATTTGCGAGGTACAATGCCATGCAAGGTCATTTAAAAAAATTTCGTTCGGACTCGGCTATAAAAAAAGTTCCCTTCTCATTGAGTTTAAACTTGAATCGGAAAGCACTCATTGATGTATGAGAATTTGTCCCCTTCTCGATTCCTGGTGGTAATGTTCTACCTTAGGGTAATATTCTCATTAGAGGAGGGACGGCACCTCAGACATTTCGACTCAAATATGGATATCAAATTCGTGCTTAACTTTCAAATCCCTTTAATTTGAGACCTATATTGCATTAGCCGGTAAATGTGAACCGTTTGGACAATGTTTTGGGGCTGGGGTGGCCACCGGTACTTTGCACTTAAAATAGATGTCAAATTCGTTCCTTATTCCCAACGGAAATTAAGTTCTAGGGGGTGCTTTAGGGCGTACCCCGAAACATTTCGCTTCAAAATTGAATATTCAATTCAATTTCTATTTTGTCATAATGGGTCAAAAAACCCATTTGAAGTATGTTTAGGAGGAAAAGCGCCTGCTTAGAGAAGTTTTGGGGTTAGGATGGGGGGGGGGTTCTTAATACCATATTCGTTTTCTGGTCTCCAATACCTTTCAGTTGATACCCTTTTTGTGCCCATCGCACCACTTTCGGATATGGGTGCCGTTTTTGGGGTAAGGGAAGGTGGGTCCGGAAAATCGGTTCAACCAAGTATCAGATAGTCATAATGTGTCTAATGGCGTTTTTTGAGGGGTGGCATGACCCCCTATACTTCGATCTTATTTTGTATGCCAGATTCGAAATCTACTCCCGAATAGCTTTTATTTGAGTCCCGTATTGAAATGAACGTCCAATATGTGTGCTTTTGGAGGGAGTTTTGGGTTTGGGGTGGCCCGATGGGTACTTAGACTCAAATTTTAATATCATATTCATATTCTACTCTCTAATACCTTTCTTTTAATACCTATATTGTCGCGATCGGTCTACTTCTGATTTTGGGTTGCGTTTTTGGCATAAGGGGGAGGGTCCGTCCCCCTTCCGATAAGGAAAAATTATATAGCCTATGCTTCCTTCCATTCCAACCTACACAATATGCGAAAATTTCGCATATTGTTTTTGTGGGGGTGGGATGACCATCTATACTTCGACATGAATTTCTATGCCAGATAAATTATCTACTCCCTCATACTTTGCATTTGATACCCATACTGTCCTTATCGGTCCACTTTTGATTTAGGGGTAACGGTGGAGAGTCCGCCCCCTTCAGTTATCAATAAATTATAAAACCTATTCCTACTTCCTGACCATATTCGCAATCTACTCCCGTATACATTTCATTTGAGTCCCATATTGTCATGATCGTCAAATAAATCTATTTTAAGGAGTTTTGGGGTTGGGGCGGCCCCCAGGTACTTGGACCCAATTTTTATTTTGAAATTCGTACTGAACTCTTGAATACCTTTCATTTGAATCCGATATTGTCCCGGTCGGTCCACTCTTATTTTTGAGTAGTAAGTTTGGGGTAAGGGGGAGGGTCCGCTCACCACCCGATATCAAAAAATTATATGGCCTATGTTTCCTTCCAGTTCCTTCCACAATCTGCGAAAATTTCAGGGTAATCGGTTCAGTCGTTCGAGGTGTTTCAAACAGAACGACGAACCCCATCCTATGACGGAGGGCATAAAAATCTGTTCACATTTGGATATAGCCCCGTGTGACTGTTCGCCTGTCCGTCCGTCCGTCTGTTGTCATCACTTTACAGCCTTCAAAAATTGAGATATTAAGCTGAAATTTGGCACAGATACGTCTTTTTGATGCACGCTGGTAAAGTTGTTAAACGGACCAAATCGGACCACATTTGGATATAGCTGCTATATAGACCGATCCGCCGATAAGGGGTCTAATGCCCATAAATGCTTTATTATACCCTCCACCATAAGAAGGGGGGTATACTAATTTCGTCATTCTGTTTGTAACTACTCGAAATATTCGTCTGAGACCCCATAATGTATATATATTCTTGATCGTCGTGACATTTTATATCGATCTAGCCATGTCCGTCCGTCTGTCCGTCCGTCCGTCCGTCTGTCCGTCCGTCCGTCCGTCCGTCCGTCTGTCTGTCGAAAGCACGCTAACTTCCGAAGGAGTAAAGCTAGCCGCTTGAAATTTTGCACAAATACTTCTTATTAGTGTAGGTCGGTTGGTATTGTAATTGGGCCATATCGGTCTACGTTTTGATATAGCTGCCATATAAACCGATCTTGGGCATGACTTCTTGAGCCTCTAGAGTGCGCAATTCTTATCCGATTGAAATGGAATTTCGCACGACGTGTTTTGTTATGATACCCAACAACTGAGCCAAGTATGGTTTAAATCGGTACATAACCTGATATAGCTGCCATATAAACCGATCTTGGGTCTTGACTTCTTGAGCCTCTAGAGTGCGCAATTCTTATCCGATTGGAATGAATTTTTGGCACCAAGTATTTCGTTATGATATCCAACAACTGTGCCAAGTATGGTTGAAATCGGTCCATAACCTGATATAGCTGTCATATAAACAGATCTGGGGATTTGACTTCTTGAGCTTCTACAGGGCGCAATTCCTATCCGATTTGGCTGAAATTTTGCATGACGTATTTTATTTTTACTTTCAACAACTGTGTCAAATAAGGTTCAAATCGGTTCATAACCTGATATAGCTGCCATATAAACCTGATATAGCTACCATATAAACCGATTCTTGACCCCTTGAAGTCGCAATTATTATCCGATATGCCTGAAATTTTGTACGACGGATCCTCTCATGACCATCAACAAACGTGTTTATTATGGTCTGAATCGGTCTATAGCCCGATACAGATCCCATATAAATCGTTCTCTCTATTTTACTTCGTGAGCCCCAATGGGCGCAATTCTTATACGAATTGGCTGAAATTTTACACAGGTCTCCAACATATAATTTAATTGGGGTCCGAACCGGACCATATCTTGATATCGTTTTAATAGCAGAGCAACTCTTTTCTTATATCCTTTTTTGCCTAAGAAGAGATGCCGGGAAAAGAACTCGACAAATGCGATCCATGGTGGAGGGTATATAAGATTCGGCCCGGCCGAACTTAGCACGCTTTTACTTGTTTTTTATCCAATTTCGCAAAGATTTGAAACTGTGAGTAATGAAAAAGTGGATTACATCGGACTATATTTAAATGTAGCTGGCATATAGACCGATGTACCGATAAAGGGTCTGAAACCCATAAAAGCTTTATTTATTATCCGATATCGCTGAAATTTTATAAAAAACCGATCTAGACCAAGCACGGTCTATAGCCTGATATAGCACCCATATATCTACCAATTTGACTTCTCGAGGCCTTACAAGCCGCATCAATTGTACGATTTGTCAGAAATTTTGCACATGGTGTTCTGTTATGACTTCCAATAACTGTGACTTGTACGGTCCGACACGGTCTATAACCTGATATAGCTCCCATATAAACCGATCTACCTATTTCACTTTTTGAGTCCCTGCAGGCTGCAATTTTTGTCCGATTTTGCACATAGTGTCCTGTTTTGACTCCTAACAACAGTGCCAAGTGCGGTCCAAGTCGGTCTATAACCAGATATAGCTCCCATGTTTTCGCAGAATCCATGGTGGTGGGTTCCCCAGATTCGCCCCGGCGACCTTAGACCCATTTTACTTGTTACTTGTAATATTATATCCTTCACCATAGCGTGGGGGCATACTAGTTTCGTCATTCTTTTTGTAACTCCTTGAAATATTTGTCTAATATCCCATAAAGTCATAACATTTAAAGTCGATCTGGCTATGACTGTCCGTCCGTGTGTCGAAAGCACGCTAACTTTCGAAGGAGTAAAGCTAACTGCTTGAAATATTGAACAAATAGGTTTTCTTAAGGGTAAGTCGGTTAGGATACTAAATGGGCAAAATCGGTCTATGTTTTGATATAGCTGCCATATAACCCGATCTGGGGTCTTGACTTCCTGAGTCACTAGAGGGCGGAGTTCTTATCCGATTTGACTGAAAATTTGCAACAGGTGTTTTTTTATGATTTCCAATAACTTTGCTAAGTATGGGTTAAATCGGTACATAACCTGATATAGCTGTCGTATAAACCGATCTGGGGTATTGACTTCTTGAGCCTCTAGAGGGCGCAATTGCTATCCTATTTGGCTAAAATTTTGCACGTGGTGTTTTGGTATCACTATCAACAACAGTGTTAAGTATTGTCAAAATCGGTTTATAACCTGATATAGCTGTCGTATAAACCCATCTGGGGTCTTGACTTCCTGAGCCACTAGAAGGGGGAGTTCTTATGCGATTTGACTGAAATTTTGCAAGAGATGTTTTTTTATGATTTCCAACAACTTTGCTAAGTATGGGTTAAATCGGTTCATAACCTGATGTAGCTGTCGTATAAAACGATCTGGGGTCTTGACTTCTTGAGCCTCTAGAGGGCGCAATTGTTATCCTATTGGGCTAAAATTTTGCAAGTGGTGTTTTGGTATCACTTTCAACAACTGTGCTAAGTATGATTCAAATAGGTCTATAACCAGATATAGCTGCCATATAAACCGATCTTGGATCTTGACTTCTTGAGCCGCTGGAGGCCGCAATTCTCATCCGATTTGTCTGAAATTTTGCGTGAGGTGTTTTGTTATAACTTCCACCAACTGTGCTAAGTATGGCGCAATTATGTACATAACCTAATATAGCTGCCATATAAACCGATCTGGGATCTTGACTTCTTGAGCCGCTGGAGGGCACAATTCCATTCTGATTTGGCAAAAATTTTGTACAACGGCTTCTCCCATGACCTTCAACATATGTGCCAACAATATGATCTAAATCGATCTATAGCTCTCATATAATCCGATCTCCAATTTTGGTTCTTGAGCCCCTAAAGGGCGCAATTCTTATCCGAATGAACTGAAATATTACACAATGACTTCTACAATATTCAGCACTCAATTCAATTACGGTCCGAATCGGACTATAACTTCATATAGCTCCAATAGCAAAACAGTTCTTATTCATATTTCTTTGTTTGCCTTAAAAGAGATACCGCGCAAAGAACTCGACAAATTCTATCCCTGGTGGAGGGCATATAAGATTCGGCCCGGCCGAACTTAGCACGCTCTTACTTGTTTTATTTTATTTTTCTCCCCTCCTTCATGAGTTGAGCCGAAGACATTTTCAGGAAACCACAGACTTATTTGCCAGCAGCCAGTTATCCAGAAAGATGTGGTCATATGGTCCAGCTTCCAAGAGAACTCTAGCGGCATGCTGCATTCGTCTTTATATCGATATCTAAGAAGAAAGTTCAACATCGTTTTGGTGGCTTCAGCAGAGCAATTGGCCATTGGCTATGTCATCCCAATAGAGATCTCAGTATGCCATATAGTCTACTTTGTGTTGCCATCTTTCCCATTGCAGGTCACCACACAAGTGCCCCATAGGCGGTCTGAATATAAAGGGTGATTTTTTTAATATAAAAGTTTTTCAAAAATCTGAGAAGGATATCCTTTGATCGCTTAGCCACGGCAGACTTCATTCTGTATATTTGATTTTTATGATGCATAACACCATACCTGGCTTCATTTCTAGACCCCTGCTAGCAGCTTAGGTGTCCAGGGACCTCAGTGTTCTCAGATTGAAAGAAAAATGTCTTAAAAAAATATCCGGTTTTTTGACAAACAAATTTTTTTTTCTTTGTTTCTGGTATCTTCCTGATATTTGTGGAGGGCTACATTGTTTCTAATACCTTTGAGAGCTAATTTTGAATTCCTACAGTTTTAAATAAAGTACTTTATCCGCGATTTACATTTTTCCCTCAAAGTGGAATCCAATTTTCCATTGATTAATAAGACACTGATATTCAGTAGCAATCAAAGGGTGATTTGATTTTAAGTGATTCCCTCTCATGCCACACCTCATGTTGTAATTATTGCAAATAATTTTAGTGAATTTTTTCCCATCACGTATTTTCCCACCAATGTCAAGATGCCTTCAAATCATATGAGTAACCCCATCCCATCCCAAATGAAGGCATCTACATCGCGCTCGTCCCTTGGTTTGAGCCAATTATTATTGAAATTCTTAATGAGAGGTGAAACCAAGCAAACAAACAACCAACCCAAAATAATTACAAAGAACTTTTGCAACTTGGATGAGTATAAATGCCAAGTGTAAGTTTTCCATCCATGCTAATTGTAATTTGAAGCTGGCGCCAATCTGTGTAACAATCGAAATTTCTGTGGCTCAAGCACAAGGAACAAAATGTGGATTTCAACACTTGGAGTAATGGCATTGATGGGTGCATTGAAAGTGGGTAAGTGGAAAGGACGATTGGTCATTTGCTGTATTTGTTGATTGTAAAAAATTAAGTTGCAGTTTACGCTGGAGGTTATGGAGGTGGTGAATATGGTGGCACGACATCATCTTCTTCCGCTCATATCAGTGGAATATCCCCACAACCCTTGACTGGTTATGGAGGAGCCAATACTCGAGGAAATATGAAAATGAACGGTCAAGAGGAAGGGTTGGCCGGCATGCTTGCAGATATTTTGGGTGTTATTGGCAAAGCAAATGCTTATGGCAGGGCAACTAATGATCAAGGAAGTGGCCAGAAAGTTTCAATTACCAGCTTTGATGAAAATGGTGGTAATGGCAGAGGATTGCTTAATGATAGACTTCCCAATAACGGTAGAAATTTTGAGGGCAGCACTGTTGGTGTTGCTCCATACGTTGCAGCATATGGCAGAAAACCTAGCATAGCCCAATCAGGGTCATTGTTGAACAATCCCTCTTCGATTAATGGTAATACAGATCGTTACCCTTATGCAGGAGGATTCAGTCCAGAACAGCCCGGGTTACCATCATCTGCATATCAACCAGACAGCTGGCATCCTGCAGGTAATCCTAAAGGAACTTCGTCTGGAGGTCCCTCAAATTGGCATCCTGTGATAAATCCCAATCCTACCATCTCAAATGCCGAAGGAGATTTTGATGAAGGCGGTAGGGGTGATAATTTAAGTCATCAATATGGAGACTCAGCTAACATGCCAAATCCATATTTAGAGCAGACTCGAAGGGAAAATCGTTACAACAATGCTCCCTTTGGCAATGGTGCTAAGAAAATTGTTTTGAGTGACAGCAGTTATATTTTAGATGTTGGAAACCCAAAATCATCCGAATTGCCTACTATGCTAGGTTCTGGAAGTTATGCAGGAAGTCATGGCGGTTCAAAGACAAAGAGAGGTGATGGAGAAATAGCCTCATACGCAAACACCAATCAGGATGGGTCTGCAAGTTCTCTACGAACCAATGGTTACGGTCTCAACCCTGAACGCCCTAATTTCGAATCAAATAGAGCTTCTAAACTCCAAGGAAATACAGATGGAATACCTATTGGGGAAGTCTATAGTTTTGGTGAACATTTTGAAGGCAATGCTAACCAGGGTACTTTAGGAGCAAGTCCAACAAGGCCAGGCAGTTTAGGCGGCTCTCATCGCTCGCAAGTTAACAGAGGTTCTTATGGTGAAGGAGCTACTTTTTCTTATGGAGGACAAAGAGGGATCATCATAAACGACAATGATAGACTTAAAGAGCAACATAATTTAGCAGGAGCTTCCAGTGTTGCCTCCGCCGGTAGTGGTGGAGAATCTTATGGGTCAATTGGCAATCCAAGTGCTGGCCAATCAGGTGGACATGGAAAATAATTTCTTTTCTGATGTTTCATCATAATAAAAAACGAAATTGTAAAATAAAGTAATAAAGAACAATAAACACAGGTAAAAAGGGATTAAGTTTGGACGGGCCGAACTTTGGACACCCACCACCTTGGGTATATTAATCATCATTTGTCATAACATGAAAAAAATGCATCATTAATGAAGCCATAGCAGATATATCTAATTATAGTCCAATGAGACAACATGGCATCCGGGTAGGAATGTCAACGATCGGAGCTCTCAGAGATGTGGTGGAGATAGTAGAGGCGGCAAGGCAAAGGAACCACTACTCCAGACCAATTGTTCCTTTGGTCACACTGGATGTGAAGAATGCATTCAATAGCCTTAGATGATCTAACGTCTTCCAAATACTTAGAGACGACTTTAATATCCCGGCATAACTGATGATAAAAATGAGAAGTTACTTGCGTGACAGAGTACTTATCTGTAACTCTCAGGATGGAACGAGCGAAAATGAGGTCACATCAGGAGCGGCGCAAGGATCCATACTTGTACCGAATCTTTGAAATGCCAGTTATGATGGAATACCTCGAACACAAATGCCAGACGGAACCTTTCAAGTAGCATCTGCTGACGACATCGCTGCAGTCATCACGGCAAGAAACACGGAAGGTGCAGAACGCAAACCACGGCAGGTGATGCTAAGGCCTAAGGATTGGTTGGACTCCCACGGCTTGCAACTTGCGAAACAGAAGACAGAAAACAGAATTGCTACTTCTAACGAGAAACAAGTAAAAAGGCGTTAAGTTCGGCCGGGCCGAACTTTGGATACCCACCACCTCGGTTATATATGTAAACCACCTTTCATCAAAATCCGGTGAAAATTGAATACCTTTGAATAGCAGTTATATCGAAAATGTTCCGATTTGGACCAAATACTAATAGGTAAAGTAGCTACATCTAAAAATAAACCGATCTGAACAATATACGACACGGATGTCGAAAATCCTAACATAAGTAACTGTCCCAAATTTCAGCGAAATCGGACAATAAATGCCTCTTTTATGGGCCCAAAACCTTAAATCGAGGGATCGGTCTATATGGCAGCTATATTCAAAACTAGACCAATCTGGGCCAAATTGAAGAAGTATGTCAAGGGGCTTAACTTAATTCACTGTACCATATTTCGGCGACATCGGACAGTAATTGCACCATTTATGGGCCCAGAACCTTAAATCGCTCAATATGTCAGCTATAACCAAATCTGGACCGATCTGTGCCATATTGCAGAAGTATGGCAAGGGGCTTAACTTAACTCACTGTCCCAAATTTCGGCGACATCGGTCAGTAATTGCGCCATTTATGGGCCCAGAACCTTAAATCGGAGGATCGGTCTATATGGCAGCTATAACCAAATCTGGACCGATCTGGGCCAAATTTAAGAAGGATGTGGAAGGGCCTAGCAGAACTCACCCTCCCAAATTCCGGCAAAATCGGGCAAAAAATGCGCCTTTTTGTGGGCGCAAGACTTTAAAGCAAGAGATCGGTCCAAACCTGGACCGATCTGGGCCGAATTGACGAATGTTGTCAGAGGGCCTAACACAACTCACTGTCCCATATTTCATCAAAATCAGGTAATAAATGTGGCTTTTATGGGCCTAAGACCCTAAATCGGAGGATCGGTCTATATGGCAGCTATAACCAAATCTGAACCGATCTGGGCCGAATTGACGAAGAATGTCAGAGGGCCTAACACAACTCACTGTCTCATATTTCATCAAAATCAGGTAATAAATGTGGCTTTTATGGGCCTTAGACCCTAAATCGGAGGATCGGTCTATATGGCAGCTATAACCAAATCTGGATCGATCTGGGCCGAATTGACGAAGAATGTCAGAGGGCCTAACACAACTCACTGTCCCATATTTCATCAAAATCAGGTAATAAAAGTGGCTTTTATGGGCCTAAGACCCTAAATCGGAGGATCGGTCTATATGGCAGCTATAACCAAATCTGGATCGATCTGGGCCAAATTGAAGAAGGATGTCGAAGGCCCTAACAGAACTCACCCAAAATCGGACAATAAGTGCGCTTTTTATGGACGCAAAACCTTAAATCGAGAGATCGGTCTATATGGCAGCCATATCCAAATCCGAAGAATGTCGGACGGCCTAACACAACTCACTGTCCCAAATTTCAGCAAAATCAGATAATAAATGTGGTTTTTATGGGCCTAAGACCCTAAATCGGCGGAGCGGTCTATATGGGGGCTACATGAAGATATAGTCCAATATAGCCTATCTTCAAATATAACCTGCTTTTGGACAAAAAAAAAAGAATCTGTGCAAAGTTTCAGCTCAACCTCTCTATTTTTAAAGACTATAGCATGATTTCAAAGCAGATCTATTCGGAGAAAATTTGGCATGCGACAACAAAGGCCGCGAATATAACGGGACAACTCAATCAAACGTAAGTGGGTCTCTTCTGAGGAGGCGCAAACTCTTAATGGAGACATGCAATATCATCCTCCCCCAGTGAAATATGGGGCCATACGCAAACAGCATGCCGATCGAAATCACTGATCACGGTTCAGAGGACGGCAGCTCTAAGGTTCATATCATCCTACCAGACAGTGGCGGAGCCCACAGCCGGAACGGTACCGTTAGACCTACAGGCCTTGGA
This sequence comes from Stomoxys calcitrans, assembly GCF_963082655.1. Lineage (NCBI taxonomy): Eukaryota > Metazoa > Arthropoda > Insecta > Diptera > Muscidae > Stomoxys > Stomoxys calcitrans. Next base: position 103,375,168 of record NC_081555.1, on the reverse strand, counting down.
GCAAGCCAGGCTCTACACCGCTAAGTGCAATACCCAGAGAGGACAGGGTGAGATTCAAACGGATCATATACGGGTCATGCGAGACGAGACTATCGAGAGATGGCAACAAAGGTGGACGAATGAAAATTGTGCCAGGTGGATGCGACAACTAATAACCGATGTACGGACGAAGGGAGATAGGCAGCATGGCGACGTCAGTTATTACGTCCCTCAGATATTGACAGGCAACGGTGGCTTCCGGTAATGCCTGCATAGAGTGGGCATATGCTCCTCAAGCAAGTGCATTTATGAGGAGCTAGAAGACAGCACGGCGACGTCAACAGTTACGTCTTTCAGATGTTGACAGGCCATGGTTACTTCCGGAAATATCTGCATAGAATGAACCTCTATCTCTATCGTTGGCCTAAGCTTTGGTTTGGTTCCACGATATATGAGTTGATTCCAACTTTCCTTTCGCACAGCGGATCCATGTGTTTCTCCGGCGTCCCCGCAGATTCCAGTCTAGGACATCTCTCGCTATATCATTGCGAGCCAGCGAGCCAAGTCAAGTCCATTTTCTCTTCCGGATTTCTACACCGACAGGGGAAGTTTGTTTGTTCTTATTCGCAATTCTTCATTTGAAATATGATTTGGCCAGAAAATTCAAAGTATTTGTCGTAGGAATTTGAGAGAAGTCGCTTGGGTCAGGGTCCAAGTTGTACAGCCATATAATCAAATAGATTTCACACTACTGTTGAAGATTCTGATTTTTGTATTATTTGTCACTTTGTTGAGTTTAAGAAAGGCGCTGCTAGCCTTGTTGATATGTACGCGTATGTCTGCTTGCTTCCGTTGTCAGGACCGGTTGATTTACCATTTTTGAGTGAGATCAGACCGGCTTTAATTACTTCGCAGGTAGGTGGGGCTGTGTATATATATCCCAGCGTGGGATTCGGCTTTTTGGGGGACTAATAGGGTCAGAGCTTACGTCCGCATTTATTGATCCTTCGGACCTGAATATGGATAAATGTTGATAATTCATTGTTGCCGTTGGTCTTATATTTTTGCCGGTCATTTGTTTTATTGACTCGTAAACACCATGCATGTTTCAAATATTAACTGCATTTTCAGCTTGCTCTGCTAGCTTATTGAAATATTGGGTTGCCCAAAAAAAAATTGCGGATTTTTTAAAAGAAAGTAAATGCATTTTTAATAAAACTTAGAATGAACTTTAATCAAATATACTTTTTTTACACTTTTTTTCCAAAGCAAGCTAAAAGTAACAGCTGATAACTGACGGAAGAAAGAATGCAATTACAGAGTCACAAGCTGTGAAAAAATTTGTCAACGCCGACTATATGAAAAATCCGCAATTACTTTTTGGGCAACCCAATATAAGCCGATCTTAACCATACTCGGTACGAATGTCGAGGGGCCTAATGCAACACATTGCGCCTAATTTCAGCAAAATCGGTCTATGGATTCAATTATCGGTGCCACGATTTCGTTATTAAGAGTGGACCGAAGTACATACTGGTATACGTTTGACTTTAGATTCTGCTTATATTCAGTTGGACAACTACGGAAAAACAAATAGCAAGTGTGAATAAAGTAGAATAAATAAAAAAAACCCAAAATTGATTTCATCCACAGTTTCATAGTAAAACTGTTCGATGAAAAATTCCTATGCATTCATATGTAATTACCATCAAGGTTGAGAGGCTTCAACTCTTACTCTGCTCACACAGATGAACTTCAAGAAACTTTCTTGCATGAACTTTAGTTTGAACAAAAGTTTGTTTTAAAGGAGTTTACAAATGTAAACATACTCGAACTCAAACAAATACAAAAGGGAATGGTAAAACTCTTTGAAAAACGTCCAGCCCTTCATACGCCCGCCAACGACCGACATTTTACCGCAGCCAGAGCGTCTTTACATCGAACAATTGATGAAGTAATTCAACAGAACCCTGATGCACTCACTCATTGCCCTCGAACAATTCAGCTTCACATGGTATTGTTCAAAAATAGCTCTACAAAAACAAAAAATGTGCGCATTAATATGTAATGCACAAAGAGCTAAAGACATGGTGGAAGCCACCGAAAAGACAAAGTAGCGAAAAAACAACAACAATTTGATGTGGCATTAAAAGCTAATTAACACAGTTACTTGATATGGCACAAACTACAACACTCACACTATTACTCACACTATTAGGTTGAAGGTACGATGAGACTCATGGTAAAGAGAAAAAGAGAGAATGTTTGCAAAGAGCAAATGGTAACGAAGAAAACTCAAGGTAACGTTACCTTTTTACTTTTTATTGTGAAAGATGTAAAAATATGCTTCGCACACTAGGTGGGAGCGAATATTGAGAGGCAATTTATTAAACATTTTATATGTTAAAGTAAATATTTTCAGAAAAGCCAAGAAAGGAAGACGAAAATTAAGAAAATGGGAGATATTATGTGAAGGCTTTATCTAAACTAGAACGAAATTGAATATCTTCAGCATACGAGTTCAGATGAGTAACGCATCTATCCGTTCCCAGTTTTGTGAAGGGTAGCTGACACGAAGTGTTAACACGTTTGCACTGGTATATTTGTTAAACTAGAAATGATAGCTACATAAAATCTGTTTTATTGACAGCTCATTATGTTATTTGCCATGAAAGCCCATGTCAAGGAGTCCTGTTTTGCACAAAGGGTAGATATTAGGGATGGTATCGTCTAACCTTGAGCGATACGAGTTCAGTTTGCTACACCCCCTGGATCTTAATTGGTCCAGAGTATCTTTGTTTTTCTAGGTTGGTTTCTCACATCATCTACTAGTGGAGGTGGGCCTAGACCACCAAGGGCTATAATAGGCAGGAATGATGAAGTCGCATTGGTAACTGTATTCCAATGAATATTGAGGATTTTGATTCTTGCGATGTGAAGAGACTTTCGAGGATCGCCTCTACGATCTTCGGTTGATTTACTGTTGAAATTCTTTGTTCATCGAATATGACTTTAAGCTCCATTGAAAACACTTTGGTTAGGGTGGTGAAAAGTATAGCTGACTATTTCGTGGGGGAGATTTTCAAGTTGCATGTGTGGAGGGAGCTTAGAGTGAAAGAGGTTAAAAAAGAGCGGGAAAAGCACACCCCTGTTTTAGGTTAGATTGAAAAGAGGGTGCGGTTATTTATCCGAACCATGCCACTGTAGAAATAAACCTAGGCCAGTAATCGGCTTGCTGTGAGCTCTATATACTAAAAAAGTAACCTCGAAAAAGAAAATCTAAGCTGGGAATTGAGAGCTACTTACAAAATCCTTAATTGTTTTATGGCTGGCATTGTGTCCCCATCTAATACCGGTGTCTTTTAGCAGCGAAAACCGGGCAATGGCATACAAAATGCTCCAAAGTCCCATCATCTTCTCCACATGCTATCACTTGCCGCACTGATTTTACATAAGTCAGCTCGTAGTCCTATATGTCCCGTTTTGATACAAAAAGCTATAATGACCGCCAGCTTACTGCCTTGCAATAGAAGCCTCGTCCTCTCACGATACGGATCATCCCATAGGATTTTCGCCGTCCTACCTACTATTTCGCTGTTTGCACAGTGTAACATGGGCATTACTCGCCCACCCCCCTAACTCGGACTGCGTCGATCCCAAAAGACTTCGGGTTAACCAAGTTTATTGACGGCAGTCCTCTGGCCTTCACCGACAAATCCTCTGCCCTTTCATTCCCCCTTACTCCGTTATGGGCCCATGGCTCACGATCCGGATCACCCCATAGGATTTTCGCTGTCCTACCTACTGTTTCGCTGTTCCACAGTGTAACATGGACATTACTCGCCCACCCCCTAACTCGGAATGCGTCGACCCTAAAGGCTTCGGGTTAACCAAGTTTATTGACGGCAGTCCTCTAACCAAGTTTATTGACGGCAGTCCACTGGCCTTCACCGACAAATCCTCTACCCTTTCATTCCCCCTTACTCCGTTATGGCCCCATGGCTCACGATCCGGATCACCCCATAGGATTTTCGCTGTCCTATCTACTGTTTCACTGTTCCACAGTGCGCATTACTCGCCCATGCTCTTAACTCGGACTGCGTCGACCCGAAAAGCTTCGGGTTAACCAAGTTTATTGACGGCAGTCCTATGGCCTTCACTGACAAATCGTCTACCCTTTCATTCCCCCTTACTACGTTACGGCAGTATTTTTTCTCTGTAATATATTTTGAGTTATTTTCATTTCATCCACCCCAATAAACACACTTCTCAAGTGCTCGTCTTATAATTATAGAGACAACAAGTAAAAGCTATGCTAAGTTCGGCCGCGACGAATGTTATATACCCTCCACCATGGGTCGGATTTGTCGAGTTCTTTGCCCGCCATCTCTTCTTAGGCAACAAAAGGATAAAAGAAATGATTTGCTCTGCTTTTAGAGCGATATCAAGATATGGTCCGGTTCGGACCACAATTAAATTATATGTTGGAGACTTTTGTAAAATGTCAGCCAATTCAAATAAGAATTGCATCCTTTGGGGGCAATTCAAAACACGTCTTGCAAAATTTCATTTCAATCGGATAAGAATTGCGCCCTCCAGAGGCTCAAGAAGTCAAGACCCAAGATCGGTTTATATGGCAGCTATATAAAAATATGGACCGATTTGAATCATACTTGGCACGTTTGTTGGATATCATAACAAAACACGTTGTGCAAAATTTCATTCCAATCGGATAAGAATTGCGGTTTATATGGCAGCCATATCAAAACATGGACCGATAGGGCCCATTTTCAATCCCAACCGACCTACACTAATAAGAAGTATTTGTGCAAAATTTCAAGCGGCTAGCTTTACTCCTTCAAAAGTTAGCGTGCTTTCGACAGACAGACGGACGGACATGGCTAGATCGAATATCACGACGATCAAGAATATATATACTTCATGGGGTCTCAGACGAATATTTCGAGTAGTTACAAACAGAATGACGAAATTAGTATACCCCCATCCTATGGTGGAGGGTATAATAAATAGAACGGAAAGTGAACTACTTTTAGAAAAAGGGAACTGAAGCATCGCTTTGAAAGAGTGCAAAAAATAATACCTATTTGCCACGAGGACGAACAGCTTCAAAACACGATTTCATCAAGATTTTCAGTGAACATACATAACGGCGTTAAGCATCAAAGTTAATGAGGGCTGATGGAATCCTTTTTCTTGTCGGTTATTTGAGAAAAAACTGATGGTAATATGTGAGACAAAACAAAATACTTTCACATTAACTAAGAAAGGGGTAAGTGCAAAAAACAGCACCTATGTGCACCATTTCAGAGACCACAATTTCTTTTGCAAGTGCAGAATTCCAATTGCAATCCCCTATGATCTGCATCAATAGTGAGTATCTGTGCAAAATTTCAAGCGGCTATCTTTACGCATTCGAGTGCCATCGTGATTTCGATAGACGGACGAACGGACAGAGCTAGATCGGCTATGGCATGTCGAGACAACCTAAAATATATACTTTATGGGGTCTTGGATCAATGCTTCGAGGTGTTACAAATGGAATGACAAGATTAGTATTCCCCCATCCTATGGTGTAGGGGTATTAAAATCTGCTGAAATATTAAAGACGTATAATTGCTGAACTGACAACCCAATCGCTTTAAAAATCCCAACAACTTGCGAATGTTTACTACCGCAGGGCTGGGCTGAAAACATGGTGCGGATATTAATCGGCCCCATGCCACTATGGACATACACCTAAGCCAGTAATCACCTTGTTCTGCGCTCTAAATGTTAATAAGTAACCTTGAAAAAGAAAATCTATGTCAGCAATTCCGTGCTACCTACATGTCATATCTTTTATTAAGTCCCCACCTAAGTGCCGGCCTCTGTTAGCCGCGAAAGCAGGGCAATGACATAGGAAATGCTCCAACGTCTTATTATCATCCCCTCATTTCTAAAAAATGCTATCACTTGCCGCAACGATTTTGCATAAGTGTAGTCGTAGTCCTATGTGTCCTGTTATGATACCGAAAGCTATTCTTATGTCCTTTATACACTTTTTATACCCAGCACCGAAGGATAGGGGCATACTTATTTTGTCATTCCGTTGGCAACAAATCGAAATATCCATTTTCTACCCATCGAGTATATATTCTTCATCAAAGGAAAAATGTAAGACGATCTAGCCATGTCCGTCTGTCCGTTCGTCTGTTCGTCCGTCTGTCCGTCTGTCTGTCCGTCCGCCTGTCCGTCCGTCCGTCGCTCTGTCCGTCCGTCTGTTCGTCCATCTGTCGGTCCGTCTGTCCGTCCGTCCGTTTGTCCGTCCGTCCGTTTGTCCATCCGTCCGTCCGTCTGTCCGTCCGTCTGTCTGTCTGTCCGTCTGTCTGTCTGTCTGTCTGTCTGTCTGTCTGTCCGTCCGTTTGTCTGTCCGTCCGTCCGTCCGTCGCTCTGTCCGTCCGTCTGTTCGTCCATCTGTCGGTCCGTCTGTCCGTCCGTCCGTTTTTCCGTCCGTCTGTCTGTCTGTCCGTCTGTCTGTCTGTCCGTCCGTCCGTTTGTCTGTCCATCTGTCCGTCTGTCTGTCCGTCCGTCTGTCCGTCCGTCAGTCAGTCCGTCCGTCTGGCCATCCGTCTGTCCGGCTATCCATCTGTCCGTCCGTCTGTCCGTCCATCTGTCCGTCCGTCTGTAGAAATCACGCTACAGTCTTTAAAAATAGAGATATTGAGCTGCAACTTTGCACAGATTCTTTTTTTGTTCATAACCAGGTTAAGTTCAAAGATAACCCTATATCGGACTATATCTTGATATAGCCCCCATATAGACCATTCCGCCGATTAAAAGTCTTAGGCCCATAAAAGCCACATTTATTATCCGATTTTGCTGAAATTTGGGACAGTGAGCTGTGTTAGCCCTCTCGACATTTTTCTGCAATTTAGACAAGATCGGTTTAGATTTGGATGTAGCTGCCATACAGACCGATCCGCCAATTCAAGGTCAAAAACCACATTTATTAACCTATTAAGGACTGTGAGTTGTGTTAGCTCCCTCGACATTTTTTTGCAATTTGGACAAGATCTGTTCAGATTTGGATATAGCTGCCATATAGACCGATCACCCGATTTAAGGTCTTGGGCCCATAAATGAAGCATTTATTGTCCGATTTTGCGAAATTTTGTGACAGTGAGTTGTGTTAGGCCCTTCTTCAATTTGGCACAGATAGGTTCAGATTTGAATATAGCTGCCAAGTAGACCGATCTCTCGATTTAAGGTCATAGGCCTATAAAAGGCGCAGTTAGATCTCTCGACATTTTTCTGCAATTTGGACAAGATGGGTTCAGATTTGGATATAGTTGTCATATAGACCGAGCACTTGATATAACGTTTTGGGCCCATAAATGGCGCATTTATTTTCCGATTTCGCCGAAATTTGGAACAGTGGATTGTATTAGCTCCTGCGATATCTTTCTGCAATATGGTACAGATCGGTCCAGATATGGATATAGTTGCCATATAGACCGATCTCTCGATGTAAGGTTTTGGGGCCATAAAAGGCGCATTTATTGTCCGCTATCGCCGAAATTTGGGACAGTGAGTTACGTTAAGCCCCTAATATCTTTCTGCAATATGGCACAGATCGGTTCAGATTTGGATATAGCTACCATATAGACCGATCTCTCGATTTAAGGTTTTGGGGCCATAAAAGGCGCATTTATTGTTCGCTGTCGCTGAAATTTGGGACAGTGCATTGTGTTAGGCCACTCGACATTCTGCTTTAATTCGGTTCAGATCGGTCCAGATTTGGATATAGCTACCATATAGACCGATCTCTCGATTTAAGGTTTTGGGCCCATAAAAGGCGCATTAATTGCCCCATTTCGTCGAAATTTGGGACAGTGAGTTTCGTTAGGCTCTTCAATAACTTTCTGCAATTTGACACAGATGGGTCCAGATTTGGATATAGCTGTCATATAGACCGATTTCTCGATTTAAGGTCCAAGGACCATAAAAGGCTCTTTTTTTGTCCGATGTCGCCGAAATTCGGTACAGTGAGTTGTGTTAGATCCTTCGTTATTTTTTTGCAATTTGGATAAGATCGCCAGAGATTTGGATATAGCTGTCATATAGGACGATCTCTCGATTTAAAGTATTGGCGCCTTAAAAGGCGCATTTATAATTCGAAGTCGCTGAAATTTGTCACTGTGACTAATGTTAGGCTTTTCGATATACTTGTCGTATATGGTTCAGATCGGTCTATATTTGGATATAGCTATCAAAAAGACCAATATTTTGTTCTACAAAATTGAATAATGACTTGTAATTATTAGACCACTCAATGTTCGTGCCGGATTTGGTCCAAATCGGAGCATATTTCGATATAGCTGCTATGGCGGCATGCATTTTTCACCGGATTATGATGAAGGGTGGTTTGCATATATAGCCGAATTTAACGCCTTTTTACTTGTTCCGTAATAGACCCGTCTTTTCATGATCCCGATTTGCCCTAGGATTTTCGTCGTCCTACCGACCTTTTCGCTGTTCCACAGTGTTACATGCGTTTACCTGGCATTCATTGTGCACGACCTTAACTCATACTTAATCGCCGCAAAAGGCTTCAGGTAAAGAAAGTTTATTGACGGCAGTCCTCTGGTCTTAACTGCCGAATCGTCTGCTCTTTCATCCTCCCTTACTCCGTTATGACCCGGCACCCAAACAATGCGGATTGTGACATTCTCAGAGAAAGCGTTGATCTCCTTCTTGAAGTTCAAAGTTTTGTCCAGTAAAACACCCAGGTATTTTGCGCCTTCAGTACGTGCAACATTCTCTTCTCCAAAGCAGACTGTAAGTAACTTGTATCTCATGCTGAATAGAACTAATTTTTATTGCAAGGATTTAAGCTTCGACCACGTTCTATAGCCCACTTTGCTGTAGCACGTAGAGCTTTCTGAAGTTTATCTCTGAACGTGATAGGAAACTTTACCCTGACCGCTATAGCCAAGAAAAAGTACCTGGAAGAAGTATAGCGTACTTCTTCCAGGAACAAAAACTTAATGTTAAGAGCTGTATTCAAAAGTAGAGGAGACAGTTCATCTTCTTTAGATATTCCTCTGCTAACTCATCTTTGTAGATCTACATATCGGAGACAGTTTTCTTACGGTAGTATTGACGCTTAGAGCCTCCAGCTCCCTCATGATTGACGTCGGTTTTACATTATTTAAGGCATCCTCAATGTCAGAAATGTTACTTTTTTGAATGAAAAATACCTTTGTGGCCCTCCATACCACAGGTACATACGACATGATGATGCAAGCAGAATATATCTCCCTTGCAAGGAGCCACTCCATTGGACACAGCTTGTAACTCAAGCGGTGATTTATCATCAGGTTTTGGCGACTTGAAGGAGTCGAATAATTTCATCGTACACAGGATTTTCGACTCTGACACAATTTAGCAACAACCTCCGACAAATGGATATCAGTGATAACCTCTTCTGTCGCCACATTGTCCGCTAGAGAGTTTCCCGGGAAATATGCATCAACGAGTATTTCTAGTGTTTTATCACTAGACATTGCCCATATTTTCTCGGACTTCTGAATGCATCCTACCGTAATAAATTTCTAGGATGGAATCCTTCTTTTCAAAGAGATAAAGCCTGGGATAAAGTCGTGCGCTAAAGTATATCAAGAGATTGGTGTAAATGGAAGCTATATCAGTTTATATACCGATTTGGATCATACTTGGCAGAGTTCCTGACAGTCAGAGCAGAAATCATTGAGGACAAATTTAGCCTCAATTCAATTTGTATTTGCGACCTCCAAAACCTCAAGAAGTCAAAATGAGAGATCGGTTTATATGGAAGCTGTATCAGTATGTAGACCGAAGACCTCCGCTCTTTTCTATACATCTTTACAAAATTTTAGAGTTCACTGTTAATTCCAACTAAATATAACCCTCATCCTGCGGTGTTGGGTATAAACAGTTGAATTTGATAATTTGTCAAGTGTGCCGTATGAGTGACTTATTAATTTTGAGAACAGTCATACGCACCCTATTCCATTTGTTATAATTAACTGGTGGGCAATAGACTGCTTGCAATGCACAATCGTGAAGTGAAAACAACAAAATTGAAGTGAAAATAACATTAAAATTAAACAACATTAAAACGAATATATAGACCGATCTCAACCATATACGACTCGCAAAGCCTAACACAAGTCACTGTGTCAAATTTCAGCGAAATCGGACTATGAATGTGCTTCTTATGAGTCCAAGACTTCAAATCGAGAGATCGGTCTATATCGCAGCTATAATCAAATCTTAACCGATTTGAGCCAAATTAAAGAGGACTGTCGAAGGGGCTTACACAACTCACTGTCCCAAATTTCAGCGAAAACGGACAATAAATGCGCCTTTAATGGGCCACAACCTTAAATCGAGAGATCGGTCAATATGACAGCTATATCCAAATCTGAACCGATCTGAGCTAAATAAAAGAAAGTTGTTGAGGAGCCTAACGCAACTTGCTGTTCCAAATTTCGGCGAAATCGGAAAATAAGTGCACCTTTTATGGTCCCAAAAACTTAAATCGAGATATTGGTATATATGGCAGCTATATCCAAATCTGGACCGATCTGTGCCATATTGCAAAAAGATGGCGAGGGGCCTTATTTAACTCAATGTTCGAAATTTTGGAGACATCAAATAATAAATTAGTCTTTTATGGGCTCAAGACCTTAAATCGAGAGATCGGTCTATATGGCAACTATATCCAAATCTAGACCGATCTAGTCAAATTGCAAAATGATGTCAAGGGGCCTATCACAACTCACTGTCCCAGACTTTGGCAAAATCGGACAATAAATGCGCCTTTCATGGGCGCAAGACCTTAAATCGAGAGATCGGTCTATATGGCAGCTATATCCAAATCTGGACCACACATTACAGACAGATGTTGAAAGGGTCTAATACAACTCACTGTCCCAAATTTCAACAAAACCGTATAATACATGTGGCTTTTATGGGCCTAAGACCCTAAATCGGCGGATCGGTCTATATGGGGGCTATATCAAGATATAGTCCTATGTAGCCCATCTTCGAACTTCACCTGCGAATGGACAAAAAAAGAATCTGTGCAAACTTTCAGCTCAATATCTCTATTTCTAAAGACTGTAGCGCGATTTCTTCAGACGGACGGACAGACAGACAGAGGGACGGACGGACAGATGGACCGACGGACGGACGGGCAGACAGACGGACGGACAGACGGACGGACAGACGGACTGACAGACGGACGGACGGACAGACGGACGGACGGACAGACGGACGGACGGACAGACGGACGGACAGACGGACGGACAGACGGACTGACAGACGGACTGACAGACGGACGGACGGACAGACGGACATAGCTTGATCGTCTTCGATTTTTACCCTGATCAAGCATATATATTCTTTATAGGGTCAGAAATGGATATTTAGATGTGTTGCAAACTGAATGACAAAATGAATGTAACCCCATCCCTGGGTGGTGGGTATAATAGAATATATTTAATTAAATAATCTTTCTTATATACAAAAATCAATTTGTGTTTGTTTGTAGGTTTGTTTTTTTTGTTTATTTGTTTTTTTGTTTATTTGTTTGATTGTTTGATTGTGTATTCCTTATTGACTCAGAAACAGCTGAACCGATTTTCTTGAAATTTTCACAGAAGGTGCATAGTGATCCCGTGGTGAAAATAGGGTACTAAATTTTTTGATATCTGAAGGGGGTCGGACCTTCTCCTTACCCTAATTTTCAGGAACGCCAGATCTCGGAGATGATGCTGAGATTTAAGCGAAATTTTGTGTGCTCTCATATAGTACCCTAGAATTAAAAATTTGGTATCCAAATTTCGGATGGGGTAGCTAGGGGGGCTGCCCCACGCTAAAACCTAACAAACACATATTTAGATCAATCTCGACAATATGGGACTCAAATGAAAGGTATTTAAGATTAGAAAACGTATTTGATATATAATCCACCCCTTCCCCAAAAAACCGCCCGAACAGGACTGACCATAGAAATAAGGGGCTTAAATTAAAGGTATTTGAGTGTAGAATTCAAATTCTGATATCCAAATATGGAACCAATTGTTAGAGGGGCCACCTGGCCCCAAAAACATCCCCCAAGGGGACAAATTTACGACCATAGCAATATGGGGCTCAAATGAAAGGTCTTTGGGAGTACAGCAGGAATCTTATATCAATGTTCGGGAAAAGTGTCTATGAGGCCACCCCACCTCCACAACACCACCCAAATAGGAAGTATTTGCTGACTATTGCAATATGAGGCTCAAATAAGAGGGTTCTTAGAGTAGAACACGAATCCGATGTATATTTTTAAGGCCAACTCACTGAGTTGCCGCCCATCCCCCAAAACACTCCCCATGCCGGTCATGTTTGCCGACTATACCACGTATCTGATATCAACATTAGGGACCAACTGTCTAGGGGACGTCCCACCACCATAACAACCCCCAAATAGGACGTATTTCCTCACCAAGACAATTTGGGTCTTAAAGAGAGTGGAACTAAATATTTATATTGGGATGCCCAAAAAGTCATTGCGGATTTTTTAAAAGAAAGTAAATTCATTTTTAATAAAACTTAGAATGAACTTTAATCAAATATACTTTTTTACACTTTTTTCTTAAGCAAGCTAAAAGTAACAGCTGATAACTGACAGAAGAAAGAATGCAATTACAGAGTCACAAGCTGTGAAAAAATTTGTCAATGTCGACTATATGAAAAATCCGCAATTACTTTTTGGACAACCCAATAGTTTCTAGGGCCAATACCCCAAACCGGACATACTTGCTGACTTTCGTAATAAGGAGTTTAAATGAGATTAGAAATCGAATTTGATATCCAATTTTGAGGCCAATGGAAATATGGGGTTCAAATAAACAATATATATTGGGTTGCCCAAAAAGTAATTGCGGATTTTTTAAAAGAAAGTAAATGCATTTTTAATAAAACTTAGAATGAAGTTTAATCAAATATACTTTTTTTACACTTTTTTTCTAAAGTAAGCTAAAAGTAACAGCTGATAACTGACAGAAGAAAGAATGCAGTTACAGAATCACAAGCTGTGAAAAAATTTGTCAACGCCGACTATGTGAAAAATCCGCAATTACTTTTTGGGCAACCCAATAGTTACATGAGAATAAAGCACGTTGCTGATATATTTTCAGGGCTTAGTGTTTGGGGGATCACCCCAATCCCCAAAACACCCTTAAATCGGGCATATTTACCGACCATGTCAATGTGGAGTTTAAATGAAACGAATTAGTGGGTAGAGCAAGAATTGAAACCCATTTTCGGGACCAATTTTCCGGCGGTCTACCCCTTTCCCAAAATACTTCACAAACAGCAATTTTTTACTGACCATCGCAATATGGGGCTCAAATAAAGATATTTGGGAGTAGAATACAAATTTGATATCCCAATGTAGGACCATGCATTTAGGGCATCACCCCTTTCCCAAAACATCCCCCAAAGGGTAAAAATTTTTCGCCCATGCCAATATGTGGTTCTAATAAAATGTATTTGAGATTAGAAATCGAATTTGATAACCTATTTTGGGGCCAGGGGATAGTATAATATGAAATGAAATAAAATTATATAAAATAAAATATAGTAAAATAAAATAAATTAAAAAAAAAAATAAAATAAAATAAAGAGCAGGGCTGTGGAGTCTAGCCCTCGACTCCGACCCCGGGTTCGAGTCTAGGTCGAAGTCGGAGTAGTAAGCCGTAGCCGGTGAGGGGTTCGGAATCGGAGCTCACCCTGCTCAACTCTGAACCAAAACTCCAGTCGACTCCGCAGCCCTGGTTAAGATGGTCGACATCCCTGCCGAATATGATGCAGATCGGTCCATATTTGGATATTGTTGCTGTATTAACCGATTTCACGATTTTTGTTCATAGCCCCATAAAAACCACATTTATTAACCGATTTTTATGTCTATCTTTTCTACTTGTTTTCTGCTTTCTATTCATCAATGCTGTTTATAAGATGCTCTATTGCTGCTGTTGATTTACTATCTTCTTCAATGAAGCTCATGAATGAGTTTATATATCTGTAAGAGTTTTTCATTACTCCTCTTTTTAATATACAGTATGAAGAAAATATTTCAAATTGACTTCATCTCAATTAGCATGAGCTTTTATTGTATCCTCGATTCCCCTATGTCAGGAATAATGGAAAAAGGGGAATGGTTTTTTTCATTATTCTCATTGAGATCAATACAAAGAATCCTTTCGGAAACCTTTGCGTTTCAATAGGAATTGCTTTGGGTTTGTTGTAACATGTGTTTGTAAGTGTGCGAATGTGAATTCATCAACTCTTTGCAAGTGTAGTTGTGCATTTTTATTCAAACATGATGAGAGCAAAGAGGCAAATAATGTAAAATAAAAAAATATGTAGAGGAAGATGGTGTAAACATGAAAAAGCGTGCTAAGTTCGGCCGGGCCGAATCTTGGTAACCCACCACCATGGATTCTGCTAAAAATTCATAAAAAATGAATTTAGTTGAAGGGCAAATTTTATTCCACACTAGCTGGAATGTGCATATCGAATTCGTGCTAATGTAGCCTATGTCCGCCTATGACGCTGAACGCCTGCGTTCGAATCCTGGCGGAACTTCGGACAAAATTTAAAGCGGTGGTTATCCCCTCTTAATGCAGGCGATATATGCGAGGTACCATGCCATGCATGGTCATGTAAAGAATTCCGCACAAAGAGGTGTCACACTGCGGCACGCCGTTCGGACTCGGCTGTAAAAAGGAGGACCCTTATCATTAAGCTTTATCTTGAATCGGGCAGCACTCATTGATATGTGAGAAGTTTGGCCCTCTTACTTAGAGGGCATAAAATTGATATGTGAGAGTTTGCCCCTCATGGGCAAAATTTGCAGACGGACAGACAGGCAGATGGACCAACATAGCTAGATAGCATAAAAAATTTACCACAGTAGTGGTGTAGGGTAAAAAGTGAATGCATATGACGTAAGTATTGCAAATCTATTGTTAAATTAAAGAAAAACGGAATTGCAAAAAAGTAATTAACGATTGGAAAATGCCCTAAACGAGATTGCATTCGAAAGAAGCCAAATAAACATAGAAAAGGCGAAAGAGAGAACAGAAAGTTGAATAAAATTGGACATTGCTGACTGTTTGAAAGTCGAAATCACTAATGGTTGATTAAAGGACAGCGTTATTACGTAAATAGATGTTAAATTAGTTGCATTCGTGTTGAGCCACAGTGGTATGAAAATATTTCGCTTGAAACACATCGAAACATCCATAAAATATATTTATATATACTAGCCGAACCGGGCTCGCTCCTCTTCGCCTGCTTTAATTCTCTAATATATTTTAGGGTGGGCGACGCTGAACGCCTACATTCGAATCCTGGCGAGAATATCGGACAAAATTTAAAGCGGTGGTTATCCCCTCTTAATGCTGGCGACATTTGTGAGAGATGTCGCACTGCGGCACACCGTTCTGACTCGGCTATAAGAAAGGTCCCTTTTCATGGAATTAAAACTTGAGTCGGAAAGCACTCATTGATGTGTGAGAAGTTTGCCCCTGCTCGGTTTCTGGGCAAATTTTTACTCTGCTCCCAAATGTCTTTCTTTTGAGTCCCAATTAAAGGAGTGATTTAGGGCGTTCAGTTAAAGGGGTGATTTAGGGCGTACCCCCAAAACAGACTTCGAAATTGGATATCAAATACATATCATTGTAATCTTATATTGCCATAATTGGTCAACTAACCTATTCGATGTATTTTTAGAAGCAAAATCGCCACCTAGATTTGAATGTAATTTTATATGTCATATACGTAATCTACTCTTTCATCTTTCATTTGATTCTCATTTAGTCACGGTCGGCTGATATTCCCATTTAGGGATAGTTGGGGGTGGGGCGACCTCCCATTACTTGGACCTAATTTTTTATGCCATATTTGTAATCTTCTGCCGAATACTTTTCATTTGAGTCCCATATTGATAGGAACGTCGAATACATCTGATTAGAGGAGTTTTAAGGCAGGGGAGCCCACTGGGTAATTGGACACAAAATATTCGTTTTCCAGTCTCCAATATCTTTCATTTGATACTCATATAGTGTGCCCATCAGTGCACTTTTGGTTTTGGGTGGCGTTTTTGGGGTAAGGGGGAGAGCCCGCCACCATCCGGGCCGAACTTTGGATATCCACCACCTCGGGTTAATATGTAAACCACCATTCGTCATAATCCGGTGAAAAATGCATAATTTATGCCCCCTATTGGTCTTTTGGGTGACTTTATTCAAATATAGTCCGATCTAAACCATATACGACATGGATGTCGAAAAGCCTAACACAACTCACTGTCTCAATTTTCAGCCTAATCAGACAATAAATGCACCTTTTATGGCCCCAAAACCTAAAACCAAGAGATCGATCTATATGGCAGCTATATCCAAATCTGGATCGATCTGGGCCAAATTGATGAAAAATGTCGAGGGGCCTAACTTAACTCACTGTCCCAAATTTCATCAAAATCGGATGATAAATGTGGCTTTTATGGGCCTAAGACCCTAAATCGGAGGATCGGTCTATATGGCAGCTATAACCAAATCTGGACCGATCTGGGCCAAATTGATGAAAGATGTCGAGGGGCCTAACTTAACTCACTGTCCCAAATTTCATCAAAATCGGACAATAAATGCGCCTTTTATGGGACTAAGATCTTACACCGAGAGATCGGTCTATATGGCAGTTATATTCAAATCTGGATCGATCTGAGCCAAATTGAAGAATTATGTCAAAGCGCCTTACACAACTCACTGTCCCAAATTTCGGCAAAATCGGACAATAAATGCGCCTTTTATGGGACTAAGACCTTACAGCGAGAGATCGGTCTATATGGCAGCTATATCCAAATCTCGATCGATCTGAGCCAAATTAACAAAGGATGTCAAAGGGCCTTACACAACTCACTGTCCCAAATTTCGACAAAATCGGACAATAAATGCGCCTTTTATGGGACTAAGATCTTACACCGAGAGATCGGACTATATGGCAGCTATATCCAAATCTCGATCGATCTGAGCCAAATTAACAAAGGATGTCAAAGGGCCTTACACAACTCACTGTCCCAAATTTCGACAAAATCGGACAATAAATGCGCCTTTTATGGGACTAAGATCTTACACCGAGAGATCGGTCTATATGGCAGTTATATTCAAATCTGGATCGATCTGAGCCAAATTGAAGAATTATGTCAAAGCGCCTTACACAACTCACTGTCCCAAATTTCGGCAAAATCGGACAATAAATGCGCCTTTTATGGGACTAAGACCTTACACCGAGAGATCGGTTTATATGGCAGCTATATCCAAATCTGAACTGATCGGGGCCAAATTGAAGAAGGATGTCAAAGGGCCTTACACAACTCACTGTCCCAAATTTAGGCAAAATCGGACAATAAATGCGCCGTTTATGGAACTAAGACCTTACACCTAGAGATCGGTCTATATGGCTGCTATATCCAAATCTGGATCGATCTGAGCCAAATTGAAGAAGTATGTCGATGGGCTTAACTTAACTCACTGTCCCAAATTTCAGCAAAATCGGATTATAAATGTGACCTTTATGGACCTAAAACCCTAAATCGGCGGATCGGTCTATATGGCAGCTATATCCAAATCTGGACCGATCTGGGCCAAATTGATGAAAAATGTCGAGGGGCCTAACTTAACTCACTGTCCCAAATTTCATCAAAATCGGACAATAAATGCGCCTTTTATGGGACTAAGACCTTATACCGAGATATCGGTCTATATGACAGCTATATCCAAATCTGGACCGATCTCAGCCAAATTGAAGAAGGATGTCAAAGGGCCTAACATAACTTACTGTCCAAAATTTTGGCGAAATCGTTCAATAAATGCGCCTTTTATGGGACTAAGACCTTACATTGAGTTATCGGTCTATATGGCAGCTATATCCAAATCTGGACCGATCGGAGCCAAATTGAAGAAGTATGTCGAGGGGCTTATCTTAACTCACTGTCCCAAATTTCATCAAAATCGGATGATAAATGTGGCTTTTATGGGCCTAAGACCCTAAATCGGAGAATCGGTCTATATGGCAGCTATATCCAAATATGGATCGATCTGAGCCAAATTAACGAAGGATGTCAAAGGGCCTTACACAACTCACTGTCCCAAATTTCGACAAAATCGGACAATAAATGCGCCTTTTATGGGACTAAGATCTTACACCGAGAGATCGGTCTATATGGCAGTTATATTCAAATCTGGATCGATCTGAGCCAAATTGAAGAATTATGTCAAAGGGCCTTACACAACTCACTGTCCCAAATTTCGACAAAATCGGACAATAAATGCGCCTTTTATGGGACTAAGACCTTACACCGAGAGATCGGTCTATATGGCAGCTATATCCAAATCTGGACCGATCTGAGCCAAATTGATGAAAAATGTCGAGGGGCCTAACTTAACTCACTGTCCCAAATTTCATCAAAATCGGATAATAAATGTGGCTTTTATGGCCCTAAGACCCTAAATCGGAGGATCGGTCTATATGGAAGCTATAACCAAATCTGGGCCGATCTGGGCCAAATTAACGCATGATGTCGAAGGGCCTAGCACAACTCACTGTCCCAAATTCAGCAAAATCGGATGATAAATGTGGCCTTTATGGACCTAAGAACCTAAATCAGCGGATCGGTCTATATGGTCCATATATGATATCTATATGATATAGTCCAATATAGCCCATCTTCGAACTTAACCTACTTGTGGGCAAAAAAAAAGAACCTGTGCAAGGTTTCAGCACAATATCTTTATTTTTAAAGACTGTAGCGTGATTTTAACAGACAGACGGACGGACATGTCTGGATCGTCTAAGATTTTTACGCTGATCAAGAATTTATATACTTTATAAGTTCGGAAATGGATATTTAGATGTATTGCAAACGGAATGACAAAATGAATATACCCCCATCCTTCGGTGGTGGGTATACGAATAGTCCGATTTGAACCATATTTGGGTCCGATGTTGGGAAGTCTAAAACTACACACTGTTTCAAATTTGAGCGAAATCGGTAAAAAAATATGGCCTTCAGACCCTTTATAGAGAGATCGGTCTATATGGCAGCTATATCTAAATGTAGTCTGATCCGAACGATATTTATCGGATGTTGAGAGGCCTAAAATCACTCTCTATTTCAAATTTCAGCGAAATCGGTTAAAAGATTTAGCTTTTATGGGCTTCAGACCCTTTATCGGGAGATCGGTCTATATGACAGCTATATCCAAATATAGACCGATCCAAACCATATTTAGGTCCGATATTGGGAGGCCTAAAGCTACTTACAGTTTCAAATTTCAGCCAAATCGGGTAATAAATGCAGCTTTTATTGGCCTTAGATCCTCTATCGGCAGATCGGTATATATGGCAGCTATATCTAAATATAGTCCGATCTGAACTATATTTGAGCCAGATGTCTGGAGCCCTAAAACTACTCACGGTTTTAAATTTCAGCGAAATCGGATAAAAAATAAAGCATTTATGGGCATTTGCCCCTTTTTCGGGAGATCGGTCTATATAGCTGCTATATCCAAATATGGTCCGATTTGACCAGTTCAAGAACTTAACCCGCGTACATCAAAAAGACGTATCTGTGCCAAATTTCAGCTTAATATTTCAGTTTTTGAAGGCTGTAGAGTGATTTCAACAGACGGACGGACAGACGGATAAACACACGGACATCGTTAAATCGTCTTAGAATTTTACGACGATCCGAAATATATACCCTTTGTAGGGTCAGAAATTGATATTTCGAAATGTTGCAAACGGAATGACTAAATGAATATACCCCCTTTCCCATGGTGGTGTGTATAAAAAGCTTTTATTTACTTCATATCCAATATTGGCAGATCGGTCTTTACGGCAGCTTTATCCAAATATAGTCCGATCTGAACCATATTTTGGTCGAATGTCCGCTTAAGGCTCAAAACAACTCACTGTTTCAAATTTCTGCTAAATCGGGCAGTAAATAAAGCTTTAATGGGTTTCAGAGCCTACATCCGGCTGCAGCAAAAATACGTATCTGTGCCAAATTTTAACTTAATTTCTCAATTTTTGAAGGCTATGGAGTGATTACAACAGGGTTGGAAATTGATATTTCGATTTGTTGCAAATGATGAATGTCATGAATGTACCCCTTATCCTATAGTGGTGGGTATAAATCTAGTCACATAGTTATGTGACGCACCTCACAAAAAATGGAAGTGTCTTCCGAGGTTAGCGTGTATTTTGGTCACTTCAAGCGAATTTTTCATAGTTAACCCTAAAGTTCATATTTTATGATTTAAAGATCCAAGAATCCAAAACACAAGCGTACTAAGTTCGGTCGGGCCGAATCTTGGGAACCCACCACCATGGATTCTGCAAAAAAATGTAAACAAAATAAATTTCTACCCAATCAGTCACAGTGGAAGTCGTAGCGAAACACTCATGCAAAATGTGGGAGCTATATCAGGTTATCGACCGATTCATACCATACTTGGCACGTAACAAACCACTACATGCAAAATTTCAGCTTAATCGGACCACAATTGCTGCAAAATTTCAGCTAAATCGGATAATAATTGCGTACTCTACTGGCTGAAGAAGTCAAGATCCCAGATCGGTTTATATGGCAGCTATATCAGGTTATGGACCGATTTGATCCATTCTTAACACAGTTGTTGAAAGTCATAACAAAACACCTCATGCAAAATTTCAGCTAAATCGGATAATAATTGCGTCCTCTAGTGGCTGAAGAAGTCAAGATCCCAGATCGGTTTATATGGCAGCTATATCAGGTTATGGACCCATTTGAACCGTTCTTAACACAGTTGCTGGAAGTCATAATAAAACACCTCATGCAAAATTTCAGCCAAATCGGATAAGAATTTCTCCCTGTAGAGGCTCAAAAAGTCAAGACCCCAGATCGGTTTATATGGCAGCTATATCAGGTTATGGACTGATTTGAACCATAGTACAGCTGTTGGAAGTCATAGCGAAACACGTCGTGCAAAATTTCATTTCAATCGGATAAGAATTGCGCCCTCTAGAGGCTCAAGAAGTCAAGATTCAAGATCGGTTTATATCGGCTTATCATCGGCTTATCAGGTTATGGACCGATTGGAACTTTCTTTGTACAGTTGTTGGAAGTCATTACAAAACACGTCGTGCAAAATTTCAGTCAAATCTGATAGGAATTGTGCCCTCTAGCGGCTCAAGAAGTCAAGCCCCCAGATTGGTTTATATGCCAGCTATATCAGGTTACGAACCGATTTCAACCGTATTTATCACAGTTGTTGGAATAAAACACCTCATGCAAAATTTCAGCTAAATCGGATAAGAAGTATGCCTTCTAGTGGCTCAAGAAGTCAAGATCCCAGATCGGCTAATATGACACCTATATCAAAACGTGGACCAATATAGCCCATTTACAATCCCTACCGACCTACACTAATAAGAAGTATTTGTGTAAAATTTCAAGCGGCTAGCTTTACTCCTTCGAAAGCTAGCGTGCTTTCGACAGACAGACGGACTGACGAACGTACAGACGGACGGGCATGGCTAGTTCGACTTAAAATGTCATGACGATCAAAAATATATAAACTTTATGGGGTCTTAGACGAATATTTCGAGGAGTTACAAACAGAATGACGAAATTTGTATACCCCCATCCTATGGTGGAGGGTATAAAAATTTACATAATTAACTGAAACTTTGCACAGATATTTTATTGTCCATAAGCAGGTTAAGCTCAAAGTTGGACTATATAGGGCTATATCTTGATATAGCCCTGCCGGTTTAAAGTTTTTGTCTAATAAAAGCCATGTTTATTATCCGATTTCGTTGAAACTTGTTACAATGTGTTGCGTTAAGCACTTCGACATTTCTACCGAGTGTGGTCAAGATCGGACTATACTTCGATATAGCTGCCATATATACGGATCTCCTGATTTAAGGTCTGGGGCCCAGCAGGTGTATTTATTATGCCAGTACGCTGATATTCGTCATAGTGACCTATATAAACCTTTCGACATCAGCGTCATGAACGGTTTCCATCGGTCTATAATTGTATATAGCCGCCATAGATACCGAACTGCCGATTTAAGGTATTGGGGGCAAAAAAAAGGCATATTTATTACCCGATATCGCTAAAATTTTACACAGTGCCCATTTATTTTTTGGTTATTTGGCGGCCCCTACCATCACCCTATTTCCAAATACCTCTCATTTAAATCCCACATTGTCGCTATCGGTCTCCATGCCTGTTTGAGGGGGTTTTGTAGTGGGGCGGCAACCTTCGGAATTTATTACCTTTCATTTGAGACCTACTTTGGCCCAATAGGAAGATTTCTAAGTGGTTTTTGGGCGGGACGGCCCCCTGAGTTTGTTTGTATGTTTGTGTGTTCCTTATAGACTCAGAAACAGCTGAACCGATTTTCTTGAAACTTTCACAGATGGTGCATAATGACCCCGTGGTGAAAATAGGGTACTACTTTTTTTGATATTTTAAGGGGGGCGGACCCTCCCCCTTACCCTAATTTTCAGAAACGCCAGATCTCGGAGATGGGTGGTGCGATTTAAGCGAAATTTTGTGTGCTCTCATATAGTACCCTAAAAATAAAAATTTGGTATCCAAATTTCGGATGGGGTACCTAGGGGGGCTGCCCCACCCTAAAACCTACCAATCATATATTTAGACCAATCACGACAATATGGGACTCAAATGAAAGGTATTTAGGATAAGAAAACGTATCTGCTATCCAATCGGACCAAGTGCTAGGGGGACCACCCCAAGCCCCAAAACACCTCTAAATCGGACATATTTACCGACTATGACAATATGGGACTCAAATGAAAGGTATTTGTGAGTAGAAAACGAATCTAATATCCAAATGTGGGACCACGTTTCGGGGGGTCCACCCCTTCGCCCCAAAACACCCCCCAAACTGGACTTATTAACTGACCATGGGAATATGGGACTTAAATAAAAGGTATTTGAATGTAGAATACGAATCTGATATCCAAATATGAGACCAAGTGTTTGGCGGGCCGCCTCACCAAAAACATCCCCCAAAGGGGACAAATTTACAACCATAGCAATATGGGGCTCAAATGAAAGATCTTTGGGAGTAAAGCACGAATTTGATATCAATATTCGGGAAAAGTGTCTATGGGGCCACGCCACCCTCACAACACCACCCAAATAGTAAGTATTTTCTGACTATTGCAATATGAGTCTCAAATAAGAGGGTTTTTAGAATGGAACACGATTCGGATATATATTTTCAAGGCCAACTCATTGAGTGGCCGCCCATCGCCCAAAACACCCCCCCCCCCCCCCCAGCCTGTGATGTTTGCCGACTATGGAAATATGGAGCTCAAGTTAAAGGTATTTGGGAATAGACCACGTATCTGATATCAACATTAGGGAATAACTGTCTAGGGGACGTTCCACCACCATAACAACCCCCAAGCAGAACGTATTTGCTCACCAAAACAATTTGGGTCTTAAAGAGAGTGGAACTAAATGTTCATAGTTTTTAGGGCCAATACCCCAAAACCGGACATTTTTGTTGTCTTTTGCAATAAGGAGTTTAAATGAGATTAGAAAACGAATTTGATATCCAATTTTGAGGGCAATGGCAATATGGGGTTCAAAGAAATGATATATGAGAATAGAATACATTGCTGATATATTTTCCGTGCTCCCCAAAACACCCCTAAATGGGGCACATTTACCGACCATGCCAATGTGGAGCTTAAATGAAAGGTATTGATACCCACTTTCGGGACCAATTTTCCGGGGATCTACCCCTTTCTCAAAATACCTCACAAACAGCAATTTTTAGTGACCATCGCAATATGGGGCTCAAAAAGGGTAGTTGGGAGTAGAATACGAGTTTGATATCCAAATGTAGGACCATGTATTTTGGGCATCACCTCGCACCCGCCAAAGGGAAAACATTTTTCGACCATGCCAAACAGCAATTTTTTACTGACCATCGCAATATGGGGCTCAAATAAAGGTATTTGGGAGTAGAATACGAATTTGATATCCAAATGTAGGACCATGTATTTAGGGCACCACCAATTTCCCAAAGCACCCCCAAAGGGAAAAAATTTTTCGACCATGCCAATATGTGGCTCAAATGAAAGGTATTTGAGATTAGAAAACGAATTTGATAACCTATTTTGGGCCATGTGTTTGAGGGACGTCTCATCCTGTAAACTCCTCTTAAGCCAATGGCAATATAGGGTTTAAATACATGGTATTTGAGAGAAGAGCACGATGCTGATATTTTTTCAGGGCCAGGTATCTGGGGGACCATCTCTTCCCCGAAAACACCACTAAATTAGACATCATGAGAATATCGGGCTGAAATAAAGTATTGCCCAAAAAGTAATTGCGGATTTTTTTAAAAGAAAGTAAATGCATTTTTAATAAAGCTTAGAATGAACTTTAATCAAATATACTTTTTTACACTTTTTTTCTAAAGCAAGCTAAAAGTAACAGCTGATAACTGACAGAAGAAAGAATGCAATTACAGAGTCACAAGCTGTGAAAAAATTTGTGAACGCCGACTATATGAAAAATCCGCAATTACTTTTTGGGCAACCCAATATTTTTAGAATGGAGTACACCTTACATCCCATTCATAGACCAATAAAGTTCATATGGGATTCAGATAAAGGCACTTATATTGCTAAACTGTTAGTCAAGTTAGCATGGTATTTCACTAAAAGATCTTTAAATGTCGAAAATAAATATTCCAAGGAAACTTTTGTTCCATATAAAGTAAAAGAAGGCGCAGCGGAGCGGGCCTGGGTCAGCTAGTAACATTTAAAGATCAATTTTAAAATTTAAACTTAGGGTGTTGCAAAGCATACCCGGCCAGCTGTTTACTATACATTTGCGTAGATTTTATTTCATTGAATTTGATATTCTCGATTACAAAATTCTGGGTAGACAAGCCTTATCTATAGGAAATTCCACAAAATATATTGTATGCCTTTCCTTATCGCTTTCCTCTAACAGTTGATATTCCAAATATACATGTGAAATTCTACAAATAGAAATGGACACACATAATATGAAAATTAAATTATGGATCAAGTCTAAATTTAAAGTGTTTCAAATATCAAGTGGCCAGTCTAAATTGCAGCTTTTTAATCGATGGACATGACGTCTCTTTTTAAGTTAGAAATTGTTTTATTGAGCGGCTTTCTGTGTGGCTTGGCAGCGGCTGAGCCGAAATGGTACACCACCTCTGATGGAAGACGATTTTTGATTGATAAAGAGGAAAAGGTATGAGAGAAGCACAAGAACTGCAAACACCACAGATTATCAATAACACAACTCCTCTTCTATAATTACAAGTACAATTGGTTTCAAGCTTCGCACGAATGTGGGCGGCGTAACCTGCAGTTGCTGGAGATAGACTCGAATGAAAAGAATGTATTACTTATGGAGGATGTGCTGGAGAAAGCAGGTTGGTAAGAATGAACACGAAAAACCTCCATTTGGTTTGGAAACATTGGGAAACACTGGGAATCCCTGTTAATACTTTTTTGAAACGGGTTTATATTGGGTTGCCCAAAAAGTAATTGCGCATTTTTCATATAGTCGGCGTTGACAAATTTTTTCAACGGCTTGTGACTCTGTAATTGCATTCTCTCTTCTGTCAGTTATCAGCTGTTACTTTTAGCTTGCTTTAGAAAAAAGTGCGCGAAATTTTGTTTACATTTGTTTGTTTGGCGTCAATTTTAATATGGAGCCCACAAAGGAGCATTTTCGTCATCTTTTACTTTATTATTTCCGTAAAGGAAAAAACGCGGAGCAGGTTGCTAAAAAGTTACGAGATGTGTATGGTGATAAAGCCTTAAAAGGAAGACAGTGTCAAAATTGGTTTTGCAAATTCCGTTCTGGAGATTTTTCACTTAAAGATGAGCCACGTTCAGGTCGGCCAAATGAAGTTGATGATGACCAAATCAAAGCATTAATCGAATTGGATCGTCATGTAACTGAGCGTGAGATAGGAGAGAAGTTAAATATACCAAAATCAACCGTTCATTATCACATAAAACGACTTGGACTGGTGAAAAAGCTTGATATTTGGGTACCACATGTATTGAAAGAAATTCATTTAACAAACCGTATCAACGCTTGTGATATGCACCTAAAACGCAATCCGTTTTTAAAACGAATCATAACTGGAGATGGAAAATGGATTGTTTACAACAACGTTAGTCGAAAACGATCATGGTCCAAGCATGGTGAACCAGCTCAAACTACTTCAAAGGCTGATATCCACCAAAAGAAGGTTATGCTGTCTGTTTGGTGGGATTGGAAGGGTGTGGTATATTTTGAGCTGCTTCCAAGGAACCAAACGATTAATTCGGATGTTTACTGTCAACAATTGGACAAATTGAATTGGACAATCGTAAAGGTGTCATATTCCACCAGGACAACGCTAGACCGCACACATCTTTGTTCACTTGCCAAAAACTGAGTGAGCTTGGCTGGGAACTTTTGATGCATCCACCATATAGCCCTGACCTTGCACCATCAGACTACCATTTATTTCGATCTTTGCAGAACTCCTTAAATGGTAAAACTGTCGGCAATGATGAGGCTATAAAATCACACTTGGTTCAGTTTTTTGCAGATAAAGGCCAGAAGTTCTATGACCGTGGAATACTAAATTTTCCAGGAAGATGGCAAAAGGTTATCGAACAAAATGGCAATTATATATTTGATTAAAGTTCATTCTAAGTTTTATTAAAAATGCATTTACTTTCTTTTAAAAAATCCGCAATTACTTTTTGGGCAACCAATATATATGGGAGCCATAACTACTACTGAACCGATTTCCATGAAATTAACCAGTCATGTCGAGAGTCATAAGAAAATAGTTCCTGCCAAATTTCGAGAAAATCGGTTAACAAATGGCCATATTATTGCAGTATTACTGCAAATCGGACGAACATATATACGGGAGCTATATCCAAATCTGAACCGATTTTTTTTGTCTTTAGGCCGAAAGACACGCCCACGCCAAATTTGAAGATGATCGGGTGAAAATTGCGACCTGTAGTTTGCACACAAATTAACATGGACAGACGGACAGACAGACAGACGGACAGACAGACAGGCAGACGGACAGACAGACAGGCAGACGGACATAGCTAAATCGAATCAGAAAGTGATTCTGAGTCGATCGGTATACTTATCAACGGGTCCATCTCTCTTCCTTTTGGGTGTTACAAACTAATTCACTAAGTTATAATACCGTGTACCACAGTAGTGGTGTAGGATATAAAAAAGGTTTTCTGACATTCCGACCCTTAATCGGCACATCGGTCTATATGACAGCAATATCTTAATACAGTCCGATCTTTACCATATTTGGGTCGGATAGCGGGTGACCAAAAACTACTTACTGTTTCAAATTTC